>NC_090658.1:96651788-96954819 GCF_013368605.1 Nyctibius grandis | reverse complement strand
TTTCAGCTTGTCCAAGACCCAGGCGTATTTGAAGGAACCTTTGCCCATCTGTGAATTAAAAACAAAAGTTTTTTTGTTTTTTTTAAATTTAAGAACGATATATATTTGCATTTCCTTCAGGAAGATCACACACTGGCTAAAGAGCAAAATCTACGAATAGTAAGTGGTTTAATAATGAAAAATGTTGCTGCTTGTAAAACAAGCAACAAGATACACTTGGCACTGTGAGTGAGAGATGACAGCTGTTTTCTGTTATTTAACGTGTTGACAGCTTAGGCCTCTCGACAGCTTGTTAATTGCACTAACACATCTTTACAATATATGTCTTGAGCTTAAGTCCTACTATCAAGTGTCCTCTACAAATGTGTCTTACTAATGCAATCCCTGCGGTAATAAACGTTTGAACTGCCACTCAGCCCAACTTTCGCTACGTTTCATTCTGTCATGTTCTTATTAAGACCTACGCTATCACAACACAGAAAAAAAATGTGATCATTAAGACTTTCTACAGGTTCAAACACCAAAATCCGTACCCTTCTCACTTTCAAAAGTAAACCTTATGAGAGCAACTTCTTTAATTTTATCCTCAACTACATATATGCAAAAACTGAAGCTGGGAACTCCACTTAAATTATACTTCCAGACAGAATTATGCAGATGTATCTTCAGACTACCTTTCTTTTCCCTCGTCCTACACGTCACAATTTGAGCTTTGATGATTAACATAATATGGCGGATGCAACACTTTTGCACTTGTTCGACTACAGGGACAACTGCAACCTAACTGCCGCCCTGTGGCCACAGAACACTTATGCACTTGTTCAGCTACTGGGACAGTTGCAACCAAACTGCCTCCCCGTGGCCACAGAACAGTTTGCAAAGAAATCGTTCTTTATTCATCTCTGCACCACCAAAATTTTGCTGATGTCACAGGCCCACACACCTCAGCAGCCTCCTTCTCGAACTTCTCGATGGTCCTCTTGTCGATCCCCCCGCATTTGTAGATGAGGTGGCCGGTGGTGGTGGACTTGCCAGAATCGACGTGGCCGATGACGACGATGTTGATGTGGGTCTTCTCCTTTCCCATTTCGGATGTTAGTTAAGTTCTTTTTTTTTTGGCAAAAGAGAATCGGCACCTGGAAGTTCCCCAGAAAAACACCAGTTACGCGTCGAGTGCCACCGCCCGCCCCAGCGCCGCTGGCGGGGACCCAGCTGAAGGGGCAGCAGCAGGCTGCCGCGGGCAGCGATGGCGGCCGGGCGCGCAGGGAGGCCCGGCCGGGATGGCGGCCTCGGCCCCGGCCCGGCCCCGCCCCGCCGGGGGAGGGGCAGTGCCGGCGGGCGGGCGCCGGCCGGGGACCCCCGCCGAGCGCCCCTCGCGTCGCCCCCTCCCCGCGCCGCCGCCGGGCTCGAGTTACCCCCGGCGCCCGGGCAGCGGGGCGGCGGCGCGCCGGGGCCGGCGGGCAGCCCGGAGGGCGGGGCCGGCCCACTCCTTTGTGTGACTCACCCCGCCCGGGCCGCCGCGTCCTCCATTTTGTGAAGCTGGCGGCGGGAGGAAAGGCGAGCGGCCATTTTTTCACTCGTGCCCCGTGTCCCCTCCCCCACCGCGGCCCAGGCGGCGGCGGCCCACGAGCCCCGACAACTGCCGACGGGCCCCACCGCTGCCCGCCATGCACCGCGCGTCCCGCCGCGACGGCCCCTCCACCACCCGCGCTGCGAGAGGGGTGGGGGAGGAAGGCCGGCCACCTCGTGCCCCATGCCGGCATGGTCACGCCGCTCGCCGGGCCCCAGCCCGAGGCGGGAGGGGTGGATCGAGGGGGACAGTGTGTCCCCACCACCCCGCCGTGCGCTCTCCCGCCTGCCCGGCTCCCCCGCGAGCGCCTACTACCCCTCCCTTTCTCTCCCGCCGGCGCCCACCCCCCAGCGCATCGCTCCGCCGCGGCGGCGGCGGCCGCGGCCGCGCACGGCACTCGCCGGCCCTCAAGGTGCACGGGTCCCCGGCCCTGCCCCTCCCCCGGCCCGCCCGCGCGTATACCGCTCACCTAATCGGTGGCGGCAAACCCGGAGCGAAAAAGACCGACTACGTGAACGCCTCCCCTTATATACCCTGCGCGGGGGCGGGGCCTAAGGGACACGTCACCGCTCCCGGCGGCCCCGCGGCCCCGCCCCCGCAGCCCCGCCCTGGTGGCCGCGCGGGCAAAGGGCGCTACCCGCCCCCCCCCGGGGGGCCGTCCCGCTGCCGGCCGCAGGGACGGTGCAGCCCCGCGGGGCACTCTCCGGAGCGGGCCCGCGGTGCGCTGTGGCAGCAGCGCTGGAGGAGCGGGGCGGTGACCCCCGCCAGCACCGGGACAGAAAGCGGCCGCGGTGGCCCGGCGGGAGTGGGCTCCCTCCTCCGCGGCGAGGCGGGGCAGCACGCAAAGGCACAGCGGGAGCCCCAGGCGCCCCCCCCCGCCCCCTCCTGGAGGGGCACAGGCGGCACAGCGGGCCTAGAGCCTGTGGGGACGAGAAAGCGTCACGCGTGGCAGCACGGCCCGGTCCAGGGGGATGCAGCAGCTAAAGAAAGTCCCTGGGGAAGAGCCCCAGGCAGATTAATTATGTTTCTTATTAGGGACACAAAAGAACTCGGTCAATGAGGCTGGAAATGTTCAGTCAGTGACGCTGGGTAGCCTACATTTGTTACTTGCTTCAGATGATGGAATGCACGGACCCCCCCCCCCCCCCCCCCCCCATTCTGTTGCAAGTCTCCCAGAAACAGAGGTGGGGAGGGAGGGAGAGAGCAGGGACTTCAGGAAGCTTAATGCACCAGAATAAGAAACACCATCGTTTGGCTTTAAAAAAAAAGCAAGCTCTTTCTTTCTTGTACCATTAAAGAACACAAGTTGACTCTGCTCAGAAAACTTGGGCACAAAAATATAAATCAAGGCAGTTTTTTTGCATCTGAAGTGCGAATGTATTAAAGAGAATCACTTAAGCATTTAGGAATGTGACTTCTGTGTAGTAAACCCAAACTGCAGAAAGTGCCCTTGCACTGTATTTTCACATGAGAAAACTGGCAGCCCTAGCCAATTATTTTTGAAATCATGGCAATGAGGAGTCACGAAACAGCTCACAACATCAGAAATAAAGGCCCTCGTGATTTCAGTGGATTGTTCTCAGAGAGAGAACTCAGAGAGAGTTCTAGGTTAGTTCTCTGTGAGAACTAGGTTTACTCACTCCTAATTGATGTAAGAAAATCCATTAAATATTCAACATCTCCTACACCTATTCAAGTGAAATTAAGCTGAGAAGCTGAGCAAATATTTACGTTTGTTCTTTTAAAATGATCTGCAAAGGAAACAAAGCTACTTGCTCTGTTTTCTTCTTCAGGTGCATTATGCACCTGGGTTAGAAACAGTTACTTATCTATACCCAACCATAACCCTGTTCATTTGTTGGTGTGCTCTTCAGATTGCTGTTGTAAAGCATGGAAATAGCTGCTTGTTCAAAAACAAACAAAACAGAACAACCACAACATAAAAAAAACACCTCATGCATCAACACTCTCACTTGACTCCAAGCTTCTCTAGCTGAGATACACCCAGCATCAAATTCAAAGAGCCATAAACTTAGTATTTCATGGATTGATAGGAAATGAAGTGTTTCCACAATAACTGGTATTTTTCCACATGCAAAATTAAAAAAAAAATAGAGTGCATTTTTTTAAAATAAAGGTGACTTGAGAGATGTCACATTAGAGAAGATGCTGGGTTTAGAATACACCTTTTACACAAAAATCCAGTTTCAGAGTAAAACCTGCAAAAAGGTTCTGATGTTGTTAAACAAACTCACTAGTTTTTAAGAAAGGAATAAAGTCATCAAGTTCTTTCTCTTGCCCTCCTATGTTTTTAAGCAGATATCAGTGGCGGGAAGCTAGGGGTCTCTGGCCGAGCCCCGAGAGTGGTGGTGAATGGGGCAAAGTTCAACTGGTGGCCAGTCACTAGCGCTGTTCCCCAGGGCTCAGTTCTGGGGCCGGTGCTGTTCAATATCTTTATAGATGATCTAGACGTAGGGATTGAGTGCACCCTCAGCAAATTTGCAGATGACACCAAGCTGGGTGGGAGTGTCGATCTGCTGGAGGGCAGGAAGGCCCTACAGAGGGATCTGGACAGGTTAGATAGATGGGCCGAGACCAACGGCAGGAGTCAACAAGAACAAGTGCCGGGTCTTACACTTCGGCCACAACAACCACATGCAGCGCTACAGGCTGGGGGAAGAGTGGTTAGAAAGCGGCCCGGCAGAAAGAGACCCGGGGGTGCTGATCGACAGCCGGCTAAACATGAGCCAGCAGTGTGCCCAGGTGGCCAAGGCGGCAAATGGCATCCTGGCCTCTATTAGGAATAGTGTAGCCAGCCGGTCTAGGGAAGTGATCGTCCCTCTGTAGTCGGCACTGGTGAGGCCGCATCTTGAGTACTGTGTTCAGTTCTGGGCCCCGCACTTCAAGAAAGATGTTGAGGTGTTGGAGCGAGTCCAGAGGAGGGCGACCAAGCTGGTGAAGGGTCTGGAGGGTCTGACCTACGAGGAACGGCTGAGGGAGCTGGGGTTGTTTAGCCTGGAGAAGAGGAGGCTCAGAGGTGACCTTATTGCAGTCTACAACTACCTGAAGGGAGGTTGTAGTGAAGTGGGAGTCGGCCTCTTCTCCCAGGCAACTAGTGACAGGACAAGAGGACACAGCCTCAAGCTTCGCCAGGGGAGGTTCAGGTTGGACATTAGGAAGCATTTCTTTTCAGAAAGGGTTATTAGACATTGGAATGGGCTGCCCAGGGAGGTGGTGGAGTCACCATCTCTGGATGTGTTTAAGAAAAGACTGGACATGGCACTTAGTGCCATGGTCTAGTTGACAGGGTGGTGTCAGGGCAAAGGTTGGACTCGATGATCCCAGAGGTCTCTTCCAACCTGGTTGATTCTGTGATTCTGGGTGTTTCAGCTTTCCTCAAAACTAACATTTTGGGGCAGTTATTATTGAAGACACAGTAACAGAAGGGCAGGAAAAGGGAGGTGGATCACTTTCGGGAAATGGAAATGCATTATCATAAAGTGATTGAGGGGCTCAGATTGGGGACCAAAGGGTAATATTTGGTAAGAAAGTTAAGCAACACTTTTTGGGTCTCCTATAAAGCAAAGACTGTTTGTAAACACAGCTAAAAAGCTTTATTATTCAGGATGGTTTGAAGCTACCTTCTAAAATGTGTATTTCAGTAGGGGGGCATTTTTAATGGACTGATCTGTCAAAGTATCCATTCTCATAAAAAGGTAGTTTAACACTTTGCAAATGTAGTCAATGACTGGTGCCTCAAGAAGGAGAGGAGAAAGAAAATGTGTTACTGTTTCCTTACATGGCCCATACTAAACTGCACATTTCTTTTTTTAAGGGTCTTTTTCTTTTTTAGAAGACTATTTCATAAATAAAGGCATTTAGAACTATGTATTTCTTAAGATGGCAATTTCTGTGGTACGTACATAGCTGAAAGCTATGAAAGCTGAATTTGTTGGACAAACTTTTAACCACAGTCCTAGTTCAAATTTACAACAGTTGTTTTTTCCCCCTCCATTTCTTTAATTGAGTTTTCAAAAGAATTTTATTATTTCCTCTTTAATCTGCCCAATACATGCTTTTATTCTCTCAACAACTGGTTTATCTCTCATTGTCCACTCTATTAGTGGAACATTCCTATTATCAATCTCACAAATATTTATACAGCTGGGGAGATTCAGATATATGAGTAGCCTCCCATAATTCAGTGGAAATGCATTCTGAAGAATCCTCTCAGCTAACACAGACAGGCATACACTGCACTAAATCCTGTCTGCAAATAGCCTGTTACAAATTTTAGATTTTGTTCATTTGGCAAAACTAATCTCTCTGATATGAAACACTCAGGAAGAAATGGAGATAAGAGATTTCAAGAAATCAAGGTCTTTCAGGCTTTGGAATAGTGCGTATTAAATCCAGCCTGACTTCAGAAATAGGAGGACTTTGTGGGGTAAAATTACTCATTCTCCCTTGACCACTGGTGAGCATATGCTGAACTGAAATAACCTATGGCCACATCTGCGTAAGAACACATAGAAAGATTCTCTAAAGCATTTGTATTGTAGGAACCTACAGAATAGCCACCATTTTAAAAAGAATCTCAGATCAAATGATATTAAAATGAAAGTTATGCTGTCAGTATATCTAAGCCAAATATTCTAACTTTTAAAAATAAATGTTAAGTGGATTTTGAGATCACAGAAGCTACTGCAGCATTACTTTCTTTTTAGCGTGTGGCTGCAGCACATACAGAATATACTATAAGCTTAGAACACAGTCACTGCCAGTGAAATCATGCTAGAAAATAAAAGATGTGCTCACTGAGCACCTCCAAAAAAGTGGCATCTTTTTTTGGTCAGACGCCTGTGCAAAGAGGAAGGTAACTAGCACTTATACAACTATTTGAACTGCAATGAACAAGGTCATTCAGGAGTGTAAGCAAACAGGCTTTATAAGCACAAGACTTCAAACACAGACCTGATAAATACAGTTTATCAAGCTCACTATATACGGAAGAGGCTCTAAGATTTCTTGAGGGCACTTTCAGAAAGTGTGATGGAAAAGTAGTCCAAAATTACCAACAGTAATTGGTGATCAGCAAAACCAGATTCTGGTACACAGCATTATTTTGTAATACAATTAACCTCATACTTACTGTGAAATGCTTTCTAATCCCTGCGTTACAATTATCATTGTACATTAGTCCAAATGTTCAACATAAACTATAGCATGAGCACACAGCTCTACTTCCATCTATAAGTGTTCTTTAATGCATTGTTTCGTAATAGAAATTAAAAGTATCTACATCTGTTATGAAATCCTTTTCCCTAGATGATCATAATGCTTACTACAAGATTTTAAAATCATCTGTTTGATAAATAAAAGAACAATTAATAGAATAATGGTGTCATTCATGTATGAAGACATTAGACAGGAAACCTGCTTCAAAAAAAAAGGTTTAACTGAACTGGGTTAGGTAAGCTAAACTGCTTGAAAAAAGCTACTTTTGAAAGTTATTTAGCTCTGTACTAGTAGCTGATATTTTTATATAAATGAAATTACTTGGTAAAAGGAAGAGAAAACAGTAAATACACTTTAAGTTATTATCTTAGGAGACAGCACAAAATAAACCCTTGGAAGTCTTTAAGACTTGGACTGGATAAAGCCCTCAACAACCTTGTCTGATCTCATAGCTGACCTTGCTTATAGATTCAGAAAATAAGGTCTTACAGTAGGAGTTATAAGAGGGTGGCCTTCAAAACTATTGAGAGTATTATTGGGATGAATAAGCAGCTACAATTTCAGAGGCTTCTGAATTACTTAACATGAGCTTCTTAACAAGGCATTGTTTCCCCTAAAACAAGTTTCCTGTGGGAAGCACTACTGTTGTTCCAGTTACAGCATTTACAACAGGTGGAGGACTAATGCTTAGAGGACAGGCTGCTTTAAAAATAAAGTCCTTTGGACAATCCTTTCAAACCACATCTATCCACAGCATGAGACGGCTAATTTATATTGAATGTTTAGCACCAGTTGAACCTTATATTGAATGTTTAGTAGCCACTGAACCATGATACTGAAGGTTTAGTGTCAGACAGGGTGGGTACACTGCAGATGCGACCAGAACTAACAGCTGTATTTAAACCTCTATTCTCTGGAGGTCTGCATTACTGAACTAGAAGATGAAAGTACCTGATCTAGAGCAGAAGTGTCCTAAGCGGGAAGAAAAGAACATCACAGGTGGCTGCTTCAGTAAGACTGTTCTGGAACTGAACAGTGAATGGGAAGATACATGCAGACAACTAGAGGACTTCAGATCCAAGAAGTAATTCCTCCTTTAGTTTAACCAAAAAGTGACCCTTCACTTGTAGACACCTGACAAAGCTTCATATACTTCATTAGTGCTAGGCTAATTTACACCAGCTGATGATCTGGCTCCAGGCAAAAAGCAGAGTTACTAGACACCAATGCAGAATAAAGGTGAAGGGCTGACGAAGTAACCACCACTATTATGGAGAAACAATATAATTTGTTAAACTGTTCTGTGGTTTTGCATTAGTGTTTTCCAACAGCAAACAGGCTACAGCATTTGCTCCTCTTCCCCAAATGGAATCACATTTTTACTATATCCCACCACCTTTTGGACACCGTAAGTGAATGATAAGCCCTTCTAGGAGTTAATTCAAAGAACATCCTACATAGGATCATTAAAAAAAAAAATGCATTTTGCATAAAGAAAGTGGTGGTTACTGAACAGAAAGCCACTGGGTGAGGTCAGTTTGGCTCTCATTCTCAATTTATCATGAACTTCCAAAATTCCATTTTAAAGCTCTGGTCTCCTGTGCTAAAAATCATTTTGCCAAAAGCAATGTATTAGTCCTTTTCCACTGATAAGCCTGTGATGAAACCTTTAAGCAGGACCTCAACTCCTCACCCACTGACCATGCATTTTAGGGTTCTCTGCTGAGCCATCAAAGCAACTGAGCTATGCTCTGACAGCTTTGCTGAATGTGTCCACTCATAAGGTTAATTTTGCTGCCTCTCACTATAGTAGGTTTGGAGCTGGCTTGTGCACTTAGCAAGTCAGAAGCGCACCAACAGAAAACCTTTAATTCCCCATTCTCATCCTGCAGACCTTTTGCATTCCCTGCTTTCTGCCTCTCCTACTGACCCAACTAATGGCAAGTTTTCAAGGAAGGAGACAAAGTCTATAGGTAGATTCCTAGAAGGGGTTTATATGAACCAAGAAAACCTGAAATGCAGCTTATGGCTGCAGGAGAGAGAAACATAATAAAGGTGATTTTGGTGCAGACTGCAAAAGTATGCTACAAATTGAAGACAGTGGATAGACATGCCAAAGGCAGAAGGGCAGTATGTGAGACTTGGGCTAGTAAAGATGGCACAGACACATCCAGCTGTTCAGCTGAAGTGCCATCCATTGTTCACTCTCCCATCTTAACATTGCTGTGGTTTTGAGCCTGGGCATCACTCAGGCCATAGGATCAGTTTCCACTACAATCACACATACATCATTCTTGCTATGTGGTAACCGCAGTAACCAGAAGTGGTGCAAGTCATTTAGGAGCCTGGCTTAGATTTAGTGTATATAGCATATGCTTGACATTTATTCAGTGAATTTAGATTTGAGACGATTAAAGTTTGGAAAGGTTTCAGAGAAGAACTATGGGAATAAATCTAGATCTGGAAAAGTACTTATACTTGCCCTGTTCAATCTATACTGAGTTTACTGAAAGGAAGTTTGGCTTAGTGTCCAGAATTCTACAAGACAGAAAATCCTATAAAGGAAGAATCACGAGCCTGGACACAAAGCCATAATTAGATTCAAGATTGGTGGTAGTTAAATTAAGGTAGAAATAGAAATGAATTGTTTGTAATTGGCAATGAACAGTGGGACCACCTCGCTAAAAGCAGTAAGCCAACAAATGAAGTGTTCAATATTTAATTATGTTAGTAAAAAAACCAAAACATCATAAAAAAGGAGAAAGAACTTGATTGAGGGGCGAAGGGGAACAGAAGGGGACACTTACTTAAAATGATGCCTTTGTTTTTAGTTACCTGACTCTAATGCAGTCTCTCTGAAGTATTTGGCCAGATGAAGCTATCTCAGAGCCATGACTGATTATCTTTGGAAGCTATGGAATGAAGAAGGTTCCAGAACACTGGCAAAATATACAAAACATCCCTAAATTGAAAAAAGAGGAAAGAGGGAAAGAAGAGGGAAAGAAAAAAGAACAAAAAGAAGAAAAAAGGAAAAAAAAGCAGAAAAAAAAAGCACACGCATGAGCTGGGCGGTTATGGAACTGTCAGTCTAATTTCAATTCCTGGAAAAATATATTGGAACAAATGGACTATTTTTAGAAGATAATAGGTTGATAAGTAACAGCCCCAGACTTGTTAGGAGCAGATTGCATCAAACTAATATTTTCTACCGTGACAGATGTAACAGGCTCACAGATGGGGACATGTGGATGTCATTTAATGTAAGGGAATATTTGACGCTCCTTACAGGCAACCTGAATAAGTAAGCTCAGCAAACTTTGGACAAAATAATGGATGTGCAGGAGACCAGCTGAAGATCACACATGCTCAAAGCAATTGGTAACATCACTGTGAAAGGTTGTATCAAATCAGTTCTAGGGGCAGAGACATTATTCCACCATCCAGACATACAGTTATAAATACACACAAATGTAATTTTAAATTGCACACTTGGGGGGAAGGGAGGGGCTAAGCACTTCAGAAATCAAGAACAGAATTCAGAATAACGTGGGCAGGTTAGAGAAATGGTCTAAAATAATTAGGAAATAAATCAAGGTTAATAGTTGTTCTTTTTAAGGAACAGTTCACTGCACAAACACAGGAGAAGCAGCAGCTAGCCAGCAGTCCTGTGGAAAAGGACCTGGGGTTAGAGTGGATCACAAACTGAACATGAGTCAACACTGCCATACTCTTGTGAAAAAAGCAAACATACCGAGATGTATAAACAGAAGTGCTGTAAGATAGATAAAATAAACCTTCCACTCGACTTAGCACTCATTAAAGCCTCTACTGAGATACTTTGTCCATCTTAGGAGCCATGCTTCAAGGTGATACCTAGAGACAAAAACAGTGGAACAGATTCTGTGGGCAGTTGGTGGAACTCTCATCAATACCCAACTTCTCACAAGCACCTATCAGGACTGGTTCAGGTATAACAAATGCTTCCTTATCAATGGATTAGATATCCAAAAGTCTCTTCAAGCCTTAATTTCTACAGGTTTACATTACTTAGAAGATCTGAGCAATCATGAATGAATTTTTCATACCGTAATTCCAGCCCACGTTGTTTAGCTCGGTAAGGAAATCTCCCCAGGACTTTAACGTGTTTGTATCAGCTGAAGGTCAATCTTTTTAGTTACAGTAGTCACATCTGAATGGCAATTCACAATTTCAACCACTAATCATGCATCTCACTGTATAGTCCCATCTTCCACACTAGATGATCAAGTACATTTTCTCAAAAATCAAAAAGGTAGCCTAATATAACTAACAGAGAGGTGTGAAAGGAAGTGGAATAGTCAGTCCTGAACTCTAACCAAGGAAGAGTCAGGCTAAAAATGAAAGATGTGAGAAGAAACTTTGTACCAGAAAGTCCTCCTGCCACTGCATAAGGAGGTTATGTTAGAGCTGTTAGGAACAGAGTAGGTTCCTGCATGACGTTATAAAACATTCATTCAGTACTCGTTTCTTATCAAAATTAAATGCTGGAAAACGTTTAGTTTCTCCTGCAGTTTCTAAACAACCAGAAGAATGCTAAAAACAGTGCACGTGACTTTCCCACGGGCAGTGATACCATGACAAGAACTATCAACTAAGTAACATGCGGGGGAGGTCAGTCCCTATATGCTGCTACCCCTCATAGTCCCTTCTGTAACAATACTTGTGAAAAACAACAGCTGTGGTTTTGCAAGGCAATCCACAGAGCAATGGCATTTCAGAGGTTAAAAGCTTGTGCCACACGTTGTATAAAGTAGACTTCGGCCCCTTTAAACTGGGAACGGGTGTTGAGTCAGCTCTCTGCACCGAGGCCAAATCTCAGAACGAAGGGGAGCCAAGGCTGACATGCCATCCTGTCAGGCCACGATGACGGAGGATACAGAGGGGAGGACAGACGAGGGGAATAGGAACTGTAAAAGACTGATGCTTGAGCTTAGAGATGTGGCTGTCCCACAGGCCAGCATAAAACACGTGAAAAACACAGTACGGGCTAGAAAAAGATTGCAAACTGATTCATAGGAGCGAGCCATGTGTTACTGTCCTCTGCTGCCTGCAACAGGAACTTTTCTGCTCTCAGCAGGAGACAGCATGTATTGCTGAAACTGTGAATAGCAATCAAAGGATCCCCTTTGTGCAAAGCAGGAAGACCTAGAAGGTCTATCTTAGTTACTGGGCACTCTCCGTATCAGTCTGTGCAATTCCGAAGGCTATCTGTAGTGTAAAGCACACTCTGAGTTTTTAATTCTGTATGCTGTTTTCAGTTCAGCACAGAGGATATTAAATCACTCTCTGTTTTATGTACATACACTGTCACTCACCATACAAAACTGAATTGTGTGTACACACTACGTACAGGTACAAGTACTGTAATAAGAAAACATGTAGGAATGCACACAAGCAGTGGCTCCCCCACTTCCCCCCCACATCTGAATGGGGTGCCCCCACCATCTAAGGTAGAGGTGCGTGTATATGTGTGAGTGAAATGTCAGTTGTAAAGAATTGCTGCTTTTTAGAAAGTAAATCTTAGCTCCTTCTCTAAATTTAGCTCTGTAGAGTCATTAGAGGCAAAGTGCAGTATCACTATTTATGGGAAGTAGTTTATACTTGCTTTGCAAGCTAATGCAGTCCCATTTACTTCACAAAGCTGCGCAGTGAGTCATGTTACCCAGCAACACTCACACCCCCATATGAACTAAGGAAGCAGAAACTCTTGCTCACTTGCTTTCCCCTTTCCTTCTGGGATATTCTTGAGGAACAGCATCCACCAGCAACAGTTCAGAACAATGACATTCCTATGAAGCAGACAGCGACCGGTGTGGGTGAGACAAATGGTAACATAGCAAATATGAAAGGAAAAAGAAAGTCTAGTCCAAAATAAATTTTTAATTCCTTCTTTTAAGCTTACATCTGAGTTCAGCAAGTTGAAAGACGTTACTCCATGTCAAAGCTAAACCTATGCAGCTGTGAATACCTGCCAGAAGAATCGCTCTTCTCCTCTATCCAAAGATTTCCTGCATTGGATCTAGCAACTGTATAGCTGAAATAGGAGTGAGAGCAGTGAAGCTATCCACAGGAAAGCTTTTGTGTTTTTTTGTTGTGTGTGGGTTTGGTTTTTTTTTTCAGTCACCCAGTTGACCAAATTAACTCCATGGCTACATGATCCCCAGATTCAACCCACAGGAAGTGAGATATATCATTTAGGTGGCAAGGCTCAGTTACATCAGATTAGCTGCAAAGTGAAATTGCACTCTTATTTATTCTCTCGTCTAAGCTATGTGGCCATTATAGCCATCAAGGCTGATCTAGGCTGTGTCACATACTACATACTACACATACTACACACATACCTAAGAAGCTCAGACCTGCATTTCATGCTTAAACCTTGTGAAAGTACACTTACCTCTTTCAAAAAGATTCTGTTTTCCATGGCAA
This sequence comes from Nyctibius grandis, assembly GCF_013368605.1. Classification (NCBI taxonomy): domain Eukaryota; kingdom Metazoa; phylum Chordata; class Aves; order Nyctibiiformes; family Nyctibiidae; genus Nyctibius; species Nyctibius grandis. The sequence goes on along the minus strand of NC_090658.1, from coordinate 96,941,543 downwards.
GTCTATTTCTCCACTGCTAATTCTTAAGTATTCATTACTCAGCAGAGAAGTCAATGGTAATACGCACAAAATAAGAATTATAATTTACAAATTCACAAGTTTACAACAATATTATATTATTTTCACAGTGTGCATGACTAGGTAAGGTCAGATCATCCTAGTGTGACCCTAATCTTGTGACAACCTCTATAGTCCCTTAATACTGAGCTCTGAACCAGGAATTGCGTGGTTTTTTTCTGTTATTTTTTTTTCCTTTTTATTTTCCTGCTCTACACACGTACAATGCCTGCTAATGGAGCTGGGACTTAAAGGGTACTATCTCAAAGCATACAAGCAACAACAGACAATACCCAGGTACACCCATTCATCTATTTATGGCAATATGCAACAATTGCATCTAATCATGTGTTGCTCACTTTCTACTCAATTCTTTTAATTTGTGGAATAAGCAACAATTACAGAAGTGCCCAAATGAATCCAGAGTTTAAGTTACTTTGAATTTTGCTTAGATGTTTTTTTTTTAAAAAAAAAAAAAGGAAAAAAAAAAAGGGAAAAAAGTTGTCCACCACCATGTTCTTATGCCACATCTTAGAGAAGCCAAATCAGGTTTCTGGCATTTCAAATTGGTTAAGCTCATATACATACCCTTTAAGCAGTAGTTGACAATACTCTGTCATCTATGTTCTTAAGTAGCTTTTTAAAACCGTATCAACCAAATATGCTTTCCATTTCAATTTTACAAACCACTCCATTCTTCAGTATTTTCTCTCTTCCAGACATAATGCATTTTGATATCCAGTGATTGCCTAAAGCACAGCCTAAGGGCGGGGGGGGGGGGGGGGGGGGGTGGGAAATCACTGCAAAAGGGAGAGGGTAGTAACTTTTTTGGATTACAAAACCAAATGCTTCAGGGCTTCTTTAAAATGCAGTATGAAAACAAAACTACAACAATAATCTGTGCCGTGGCTTTGAAATTATGATTTCAGCCAAACCAGCAAAGTTTCCAAACTGTTGCCGATGCATCTTTGCTGTCGCCCAGAATGGCAGCAGTGAAGTGTCTTGCGTACTTTCTCTCTGACTTTCCCTTGCGTACTTTCTCTCTGACTGGGCTCAGAGAAAAGGAATGCAGACCACGCCTGGAACACAGGCAACACCTATATCACATTTACCAGACGGCCTCTCCTACTATCCATACTATATAGGGGCATCTCCCAAAAGTCACCCATTTGTGAATGAAACCAGAGCACTCTTGTTTTAAATGCAGAAAGTACAGATTAATTCAAAGTGAAAGAGAAAAGATAAACCACAAACCTGTGCAAAAAAGCCCAAATCTGTTTTTCACTATGCAGATTACCAGACATAATCAGCATAACATACAGCCATATCACCCTCATTTTACCTTAACATAAATATAGGATGGTTTGAGGTGGTTCTATCTAGCTACTCTCAACAGAACAAAAATCGCTCCCGCTACCATCCAAGCAGCAGTGGAACTAGTTTTCAAGGGTTATTAAGGTAAGCTATGCTGATTAAGCATGATTTATAACCCTGTCCTTCTTACGACATGCTAGGCAAGTCTCAGTCCAAAAGTACCCACAAGGTTTAAAAAAATGATCTGTCATCACTGTACTTGAGAGTGTTGGTATACAGTTCTCAGTTACCTTCTAATAACCACGTCAGAGGTTTCAAAATAGACACAAAATTCCCAGTGGATGAATTATAAAGCAGGTCTCATATTACTGAGGCTGGAGATGCAAGCAAAACATTTATCACTATAACCACCTTTTTCTGCTTAATTTGAGGCATATTAGTTTCTATTGCAGTGCTATATTTGTTGAGACTGTAACAGAAATGGCAGTGGTTTCTTTTGTTTTTTGTTTTTTTTTTTTTTTTTTAAAAAAAAAGGAGTTAGCACACATACACAAAGTCCTGAGGCCTTTTCAATCAGATGAGAGAAAGCAAGAGCAGGGAGTACAGCCCTGCCTACCAGGAAGGCACTGTTTGCAGTGAAAGTGAGATGACATGCAGATAGCAATGTAAAACTAGCCACAGGTGCAGTGATTTTAAGGTTTTCACCTCCATAACTTGGTGGAATAAAATGGCAGAAGGCTCGGACACCAGAAATAAAGAAAAATTAACCAGAATAAATTCATCACTTGGCTGTAGAAGTCATAAACTTACCGAAACTCTATAGACAACTTACTTGCGCTGGGAATTACTAAGTGCAATACCACTTGCAATATACAATACACAAACTTCTGTCTTTTCATTCCCTCCTCCTTGTTAAGCAAGACAGTTTATTCCACTGTACTTATACCTGACTTTTATCATATTTTATACTTTGATCGTTGAATTTTGTTTTAAAAGTGAATAGCTGCAATGTGTGCATATTAAATATCTAGTTATTAGGAAAAGTCACATGACTGGCTCACATTCCATACAAAAAGTAAGAGTTTGGGTACTATTTTCTTTTTCCCAAATACTAAGCAGAATTACACTATACTGGAAAATAGTTACATAGTTGCCAATTTGTCACTTAACTGAAAAACTAAATTTGCATTATACTGATATCCTTAACAAATCTGTCATTTTTAACCTAGCTGATATATAAAACATGAAGCTGATTTTATGCAGACAACAGAGACTGCACTGGCCAGATGCCTACGCTGGAGGAAGTATTACTCTAGTGACGCTGCTTATCGTTGTGCCAGAGCCTCCTGCTTTTCAGACCCTTAGTGTGTGCCTTCATAAAAATTAGCCAGCGTTAAGCTTTTGGTTCCCCTTCTGTGTTAGCTATTTTCTGGATGTGAGAATCTTCCACAATGGAACCAACTGTACACTTAGCCTGACAAAGAAAAATAAGAGAAAACCATTCACCTTCGCATCGCAGCTATGCAGGACTGAAAGCACACAACCCTGCTAATCTAACAGTCACAAGCCAATTGCTGACTTTTCGAAAGCTTTGGGGCTGCAGAGCCTCATTTGCACGGTACAGAGGCTTTGAAGAGCAGCAAGTCACTCACAGTACTGGGTCCCACTCTCCAACTGCCTCATCCCTCCCCATCTCTTGCAAGGAGCTGTCTGTTATACCATCTTATGAACAATGGCAATAAGGCCAAGACACTCGGGAAGTGATTGAAGTCACTCAGATGGAAAACACTGGGCATGTAAAGACCAGCTATTCATACATCTTTATCATATCATTAATATATCACTAACCAATACATTTCTGCCTACCTATTTAAGGCCATTTGCTCTCTGAAGGAGTCAAGTAGGTCTACTCAAACCTTTACAGGAACAGAACTACCACTGGGCCTCTTTCCTTTTGAGGATGATAATAAGGGTTAGGGTTCAATGTGAAGCCATTTTCATTTAAAGCAAAGGCTCCAGGACGCAATTACAGCTGGAGGCAGTGATTTAAAACAAACTGCATGTGGGGGTGGAGGGGCCTGGGAGGTTATTTTGGGGCATAACTGAAGCCTGTTTGGGAAGGTTTGTTATGTATCTTTACGAGTAGTTCTCAGATCAAAATCAAGTGCAGTAAAAGCACTATGCAAAAAGTGAAAATAAATAATCTTTATTAACTGAGCTAATTGACTCGCTGATCTTGAGATTTTTGAAGGATCAGCATTTTAGGAGAAATTATTTCCATCGAAGCCTTGAATTCTTATAGTGCCTTATCTATAGTGTCCTCTGTGCCTTCTTATACATGTGTGAACAGCCTAATGGGCAGCTGGTGGGCGAGGGGGTGCTGGCTGAGGACAGGCGTGCTGGGGCAGAGGCCTGCCATGGCTCTCTATTGTTGCAGAAGCATGCACCAGCTCAGCACTGCCCCGCTACGCACTCCAAATCCCCGCTTTTGTGTTTCCTCGCTGCCAGAGATAGCTGCTCTGAACAGCAGCCTCCTTGCCTGGCGCACTGAGACAAAGAAATGTACAACCGCACAGTTATACTTCATGACTCAGCTGAAAAGACATGAGTCAAACAGCAATCTCCTCAGAACAACAGGAGCTGCATATTAACCATCCATCTGTGCATGCGCTTGTGATTTTGCGTCATATTTTGTGATTCAGAAGAATTAAAACAGGCACAGAGGAAGAGGAAACCTGCAGAGAGATTTATTTTTTCCTCCCGTAGGAAGACATCTGTCTCCGTAAAAGTGTGTTTGTACAGGTTGCGCATTCTCTGAACGGTGAAACTTTCATCTGGGCTTCAAAGTGACACACTTACTATTTAACTTTCATTGAGTGGAAGCAGACGGATGGATTTAGTTTGGAATTTTGTTTTGGTCTGTTGCTTTTTTTTTTTTTTAACCATTAGATCCTCAGTTAGAAGTGAAGCCAGCTGCTTATAATTCAATTCCAGCAATTCAAACTGCTTGCTTGCATTTTGACCACTTGTTTAATACAGTTGGTACTTCAATGGTCAAAAGTAACCTTTGAAGTTAGCACCCTGTTAAGAAAAGAGCTGGGGGGAGGAATCACAGCTTCTGATTGAAGAAGACTGCTGTGGATTGGTTTCCACAGCCTGTTTCAGTAAGAGGGGATAATTTGAATCCCAAGAATGTAGCAATGCATGCAAAGTTAGATATCTATTACATCTAAGCTTGAGTGAACACATTTTGCACGCACTTCGACTAGGGTAGTCAAAACCTCAGCTGCTGCCCAGCTCTAGAGACAGTTCTGCCCACTTATGTCTATTTTTCACATTAAAGGTGCTGGCTGCATGCAGGCAGCTACACAGACCTTTGCTGTACAGCTGCTTGGTACCCGTTTTCTTCCTAAACCTTTTACAGCTCCACAAACATCATGCCGTCCTTGTTCTCAGCTCGCGAGGACGAGAGAAGACTGCCAATGTGGGCTGTTCGCAAAAAAAGCTGCCTGTTTTCTCTTAAAAAGGGAGTAAGCGCTGATTGTTTCATTATTATTTTTTTCCCCTCATCTCTGATAGAAGGGGGAACAAGGCTGACTTCCACCCTCTGCCTGCAGGAATTCAAGCCCACTTCTCACATGGGAGGGAGAGGTTAGGCCTGTAACAGAGAACTGGGTTCTGTTGCTGGCAACATGTACTTTACCAGTTACGTATCTCAACACAGTTTTGCCACATGCCATCTCCTTTGCAGATTTGGCTTTAGGTCATACTACAGCAAAATACTTTAGCAGATGCTTAGCTCTCAATAGCTGCTTAAAGCAGCACTGGCACCAACATGACTCTGCAGAGAGATGCTAAATTAACACCGCTATCCCTGTGTGAATATTCTTCCACAATGTGATCCTTCTCTATTGCTACGTGCATCTTGTATTTGCCAGTTTTCTCTACTTTCAAAACCATGCAGAGATGCTTAGCAATTCTATCAGCTATGTATTAACAATTCAAAATATCTTGATTTCTCATTTTCTCCACACAAGGGCTTTTAAGCTTAAGCAGAAGCTATTTTCATAGCAGAAAATATTAACATACGTAACTGCATTGGAAGTAGATTCCAAAATATGCACATCTTTAAGTCTGAAAGAAAAAAAGACAAAGACTGCACTAATGAAAAAAACAAACAAACATTCAGGACAAGAAATTAAGCCTTTCCGTAGCCATTCCAAACTTACAGTTGAACCAATTATCCAGTTATGGACACTTTAAAAAAAACCATCAACTTCAGTCTCAGATCTTCAATCAGGCCTGCTGACTGCAGGAGCTGTGCTTAACTGTGCAAAATGAATGCCAGTTATGATGAAGGTAATAACAGAGCCTTGATGGCAAATCAGACTCTGGCAAATAATTAATTCCTCTATAGTTGCTATGCGTTTTATTTTCCACCCTATCTGAGCAGAGCAACACATTATTACCTCCTTTCTCCTGAGCAGCAAAAATCACCCTCCTCTCCTCTTAAAGTTATTATATACTTTCCCAGCTGAACGAAACAACCATGCAAGATGCACTGACCATGCATAGCATGCAAATTTGAAAGCATCAGAAGTCAGTTGAGTCAAACCCAAATTTCACTTAGTGACATTTTGTACATTCATACAGTTTAATTTTAAGATCATTCAGAAGATAGACATTTTTTGGTGTTATTCAAGGAAATGTCCTCCTTTCTTTTTTTCTCTTCCCAACCCTCCCACCCCTTCATTGAAAAGGCATTTGAAATGGTTTTGCTTAAATAATACCATTATAGCTATTTAATGCTCAGTGGGACTGGCAGACTTAGGTCTCAGAATAGAACAGACTAGACTATTTCAGTTGGAAGGGACCTACAATGATCATCTAGTCCAACTGCCTAACAGCTTCACGGTTGACCAAAAGTTAAAGAATGTTATTAAGGGCATTGTCCAAATGCCTCTTTAACACTGACAGGTAATGTCAGTCTTGAATTGAGTTGCAAAATATAGTCCCTTTCAGTTTCCTTTTAAAGATGGCCACAGCAATGATCCTCTTCATATTGTCACATTATCACAAAAACTACCTGTGATTTTTAGAATATTGTGTTTTCCCTAAATTGCTTCCAAATTATGAGTTGTTGCAGGACTCTTGCTTAATTTCCTTTTAATGAATACATGGAAAACTCTTTTTAGAAATCTCTGTAGAGATCTACAATCTAAACTTGTAGATACAGAAGGCACTTGTTGCTTCTTGTTCTCCATGAAGCCCAGATGGTCAGGGAACAAGGAGTAGGAGAAAGATGGTGGTTGTTATTTTTTTTCTTTTTACATCCCGCCCCCCCCCCCCAGAATTGAAATGAAACAAACCCTCTGGCTCCTCACCTATTAAGTCACCTTACTCAGATAGTAAGATGATTCAGAAATTGAAGATTAGTCATTTACTGCTAGAATGCTTCAGCAGAAGAGCTAGTCAGAGAAATACAGACTCATGTTTTCCATCAGAAAACATGACAATATCCAAGGCTGGCTGAGCTAAGCTTATTAAGTGTCTACATTGGAATTTAATTTAGGAAAAGATCAGACAAATTAATATATTCATTTCCTATTCTGAGGCAGTCATATGGAAACTTCTGTGTAGTACAAAAAAGATTTTAAGAAATTCCTTTCATTAAACTTCCTTCCAAGAACGCTTTATGAAAGTCTATTCCACTCTTCACTCAGCTCTACTTTATAGCAAATGGCTATCCTTTAAAGGGAGGGAAAGGCAAATGGAATTTTGGCTTAATAAACCACATTTTCTTTCCATTGCTATGCCTTGGGCCACTCCCAGGCATCCTCTTTTGTAGTATGTTGCAACCTTGTACAGCTTACGTTGCAATAAGAGCAAAGTTGCCATTATTCTAAAGCTAATCTGCATTCACTTGAAAATGCACGTGAGTACCTGAACCTCTTTTTTAATTATTCCACTACCTGAGATGTCATGTTTTGTGTCTGATCCAGGCCTGAACTCTGCCAATGTGTAATCTTACTGAGTATGCTACTGAGAAGCAAAAAAATCAGTTCAGCATTTTTGGAGTTTATGAAAGATAAGGAAAATTACTTCTCTAAAATAACCTGTGCAACTCTTTTAGGACAGCACTTCTTAACTGATAGGGCCAAACAGTTAAAATTTCATGTGAAAATAAATTTTCTCAAAGAAAGGCAATTTTCACTGGATTGAGTTATGGCTCTTTTGAGAACAACATTGGCCAGATGTGTATTGGAGCTTCTTAGAAATTACCACGTGTCACATTAAGTCCAATCAATGGTTTTATACACAATAAAAAACTGATTTCTATGTCAAGGATTTGAATCATGTAGATGTAGTTTTGGTTTAAAAATGTATGACCAACCACCATTATGGCAGCGTTATGAAGAAGGGGAAGTAGAAAGGTTGCAATGGTGATTTAATAGGGAGGATGTCCAGTTTCTCACTCAAGGTAGCAGTTTTTTTATCCTCTGGTATGCCTTTGTTTGTCCCCCCTGCAATTTGCTACACAACTGGGATTTAAATAACTGCTTGTGTCTTCTTGCAGTTCCTTTTCTGGCTACCTGAATCTTACAAAATGTTAATAACTAACACCCTGACCTGAAACAGTTACTGGGGCTACATGCAACTCTGCTGGGTGGAGGGCAAGAGATTCAAAAAAATGGAACTCATTGTTTTACTTTTGCATTAAAGATGGCAAGAGTTACTTATGCAACAGACTATATACACCATCACATAAAGTGTACATAAATTAACCCTTTCTTAAGATATTTTTCAGAATTATAAACATATAGTCCATTAGATAAAGAATTTTAGAAATAATAACAGTTGTATGAGTGAAGCATGAATTAGGCAAATCAGCAAAGCTTTAATTTGACTCTAGCATGGTCTGATTTGTTGGATTAAACAAATGCTTTTAAAAAAAAGGCTCATTATATTTCTTTATAGAAAAGAGATCAACACAGGGCTAACCAAATTCTTTTTAAGTACTTATCCCCATGAGATCCTCTTCGTATCTTCAGGATTATCTACTTCAAAGTTGGTGAATACACTACTGCTAGTGTGGTGATTTCCTCCCAGTGGGCACAGTAATACCAAATCATTAATGTCAAATCATATCCTTTCCTTAGCTTCAAGTCAGACGTATCTTCTTCAGTATAACAACTCAGGCCAGTGCCCTTGTACTAATAGACAGCATCTTTACTGACAGGTCTCAGAAGAGGATTTGGCCAGCCTACAACTGTTTGAGTGAGAATAATTTTGATTTATTTTGTTTGATTTGATTGCTCTTAAATCATGTTATTTAAGAGCAGACATTGGGTTTTTTGAGACAGGTACACAGGAGAAATGGGAGATGCTACTCACAGGAACAGCTTTCAAAACACAATAGCAGTGTTTTAGTTGTGATGGTTGAGCTCATAATGTAAAAGAAGCAGCCTGAAGTTTAAAAGCATGTCTCTCTTTCCCAGAAGCTATAAATTACGCAATAGAAGACACTACCTTTCCCTACAAACTTTGTTTCACTTACCTTTGTAACTTGTAGGCTTCCTCACCCACAGCTTTCCTTCCTGGCAAATGCTAAAAATATTGGAAGACCTGTTAAACTCAAAGGTTAATTAATTTATAATGGAATCAAACATTCCCAGAAAGGAGGAGAAATTGGCAAATAAGTAAATAAGCAAAGCTTGAGCAGAGAAGCCAGAAAAGAGACACATCACAGAAGCAATTCAACTTCTGGGAAATTAACTAAGATGACCCTTTTCACACAGCAAATATAGTTATTACCAGTTACAGAGGAACATGTAGATAGCTAAGAACCATGCATGAGTGGCTACATATTATGAAGAGTTATATAAACCTTTGGTAGTTTAGCATTAAAAAAAGCCTAAATAAGTTAACTCATATTTTTGGGGTGTCAAATACTCCAGACTTCTTTAAGGTGCATGACTGACAGATGGTACCTTTGGGACAAAGAAACAGTGAATTGAAAAACACACCCATTACTTTGTAGCCTTTCCTCTTTTGAAAAGGGTGATGAAGGCACTTTTCCAGGCTGTAAAAGACCATGGTTCAGCTCTCAGGTCACAAGCTGTAGGATATTCTGCTAAGAGTTACTCCATCTCTGTTACTAATGTTAGTAGAACTTTGCACTAAATGTTCAAAAAAATATTTAAGCAGAACTGTGTCAGAAGCAGACATTGAGGAGAATGCACTTAAAAATACCTGGCAACACGAAGACACACTCCCAGAGCAGTGATTCAACTCCTGCTCTGAAATGGGTGAAACCTGGTTTTGAACTGACTTCCCTCATTCCAGGTGGACATCCTAATTAGAGAGTTCTTGATGGATCAGAAAGCATAACTTCCTACCGTGGTATACCTGTTAAGGTAATGCAGCAAAAAAGAGTAATCACAATTGTTGTTTTCAGGAAAACACAGTCGCCACAAAAACCTGCCCAATTTTTGTCAAGATCCTGTGTCACACAGGTGAACTGAGACAGGAGGTACTCAAAACGCTTGTTACTTCTGAAAATATAGAACATAAGAAATGTTTTGAACAGATGAAACTGACAGAGCTATGCAAACAGGAACATGGCAATGCAATAGAAACAGTATCATGATTAGCAGAAAATATTTTGGCAGCCTTTTCCTACAGATTTTCCTTTTTGTGAGCATGATGCAGAAAGGTAAAACTGTTAAATGTTGGGGAGGGTGTGTTTTGTTGTTTAAGTGTTAAGAGCCTTGCTGGATCGAGGGCAAAAATCCCATCCTGTCTTTCAATTATTTTAAAATCAATTTGAAAATAGTTATGTATTACCAAGTTAATTGTAGCCTGTTGTCTGGAAATAATATAATGATTTATAGCAATTTTTTTCAGTTCCACTTTCCAAGCTCACTTAAAAGTTACCCAGTATACAAAATGAGTATTAATGGTGCATTAGATGAGGAGAAAACAAAATCTAGTATGCTGGTCAAAAATTTCTAGGCTGCTCAGTTGCTGATATGCCTAAAATTGATTCAGTTTTAACTGAATCCAGTTCAGGCTCATTTCAGTGATACAGAGAATGTCTACATTCACATATACTACACCTACTCCCTTAAGTATCTACTTTTTAAATTTTGATATTCAACTGAACTGTTTTCAAGGAAAAAAGACTAAAAGCATGAGAAGCTGAAGTTTTCAACTTCAGAACAGGCAAAACCGCAACCCTGTCCATATGTTGCCCTGCTCACGATCTCTAGAAAAGCAAAGGCATAAATTAATTCAATCTATATCCAGAAACTTTTTTTAACTTTTTTTCCCCTCCTTTTTAACCAAGGCTACTGGAAGAGTACAAATTTCTGTAAACACAAAGTGAAATTATTCCTTTTAATACAGTGTCAGGTGGAAGATTGTACTCACCTGTAAAGCTAGACAAGAAACTTCTGAAGCAGGTAATTTTCCAGGAAAATATTAACCATCCCTTAATCCAGTCACCAGTCTTGTTCAGCACACTTTGGGTGGTGTTCTAACTTCAGGGAGATGGTCATTTTCAACAACAGATGCACATGTAAATATTGATTCCATTTATTGTGTTAACACTGAAGACACAATATAGCTTTCAGATACTCCCACTGAACAACTACTAATTTAATCTGAACTTCACACTGTTTATTGTGGAAATGCTGCAGACACAAACAGGTTTAAACACAGTTCCACCATCAGAGAACATGACACTTCAAGGAAGGTCAAAACAAAATGGCTCATAAAACTAAAAAGAAGAGGCAGATGCCATTTCCTAGAAATGAAGGAAGGTAGGCTCCACTGGAGCAGCTTTAGTACTGGGCTTTTCTTTTGGATTGGTGGCAAACGAAAAACCCAGAGCACAGTGATTTTTCTTTTTTACCTAATTGCTCCAATCCAGGGATCTTTGGCACTGGAATTTTCCTTTGCTTTGTGACTACAAAATTATTCAGCCATTTGTTCTTAACAAGGCCACTGTTTTCATAGACTTCATTTAATCCTACTGTGTGGCATTTAATCGCATGTTGTACAAAGGATGCTCTTGAGTCTCCTTCTCTGGAGACATTCAAAACCCGCCTGGACGTGTTCCTGTGTGATATGGTCTAGGCAATCCTGCCCAGGCAGGGGGATTGGACTAGATGATCTTTCGAGGTCCCTTCCAATCCCTAACATTCTGTGATTCTGTGACTGTCAAATTCTATGCTGATAGGAGACTAACAGCATCAGGTTATTGCAGTAGTTCTTTTTTACTCTACTTTTGTCTGACTACCAAACAAAACTGCTAGAGAACTGATTTTCTTCATTATTCCCTACATTGGCCTTATTTTATTGCATTTACACTGACAAGCTGACAAATATATCTACATGCTAGAGGAAAGAATTCCACTGCATTGATTTAAAGCGACAAAAAATGTTATTGTAAGGTAAGCATGTAGATATTCTGTTTCTAGTTCACTCTTGCACACTGCTTAGATTTAAACCGCAGAGTTGCACTGCTGCTTCTTTGCACATATGAATAAAAATAAGGCCTATTTAAAAAACCTGCACCACAGAGAACAGTAACACATGGCTTATTCTGTCAGTCACAACGGTACATTTTACTTCCTCATTGCTCTGTATCAGTTGTGAAGCTGTGTTCATGAAACAGGGGATGTTTATATATTGAAAACTTGTGCATAAAATAGAATAAAATCAAGTGTGCATTTCTTAGACATCAATTAAAACACTGGCAAAATAAAAGCATTATAAAAGATTGTAGAAAACTAGAGCTCTTCTAGACTTTTAAACAGCAAAAAGCCTACCAGCCTCATCATGAAAATCAAAATACTTTTTTGGGTACAATTCTTTGCATGCCATTCCTCCTTACAGTGCTACATAATCACTTTGCTTTTTCCTCTCATTTCAGAATCAACAAACATCTGCCTACACATTAATTCAGAAAATATTAATTAAAAACTGGAAACAATTGGAGCCTAGCACACCAATTTAAAATGTTGTCTCTGATCATATAATTGATAGCAAGTTCTAGCATGAAACTATTATATTTAATCCAAGAAGTTTCTTGTTAGGAAATAGCACACATATGCTGTCAAATCAATTTCAGGACAAAAGATATACAGATAAAATAGTTCAACTGAAAAGCTCTGAAGACTCCTAGGCATCAGTAGGGAAGGCACTTTTCCGGTCACATAATTCTAGCACATCGGGATTCAGCACAGCTTTGGTATTGCAACATCTCCTTCAGTTTCTATGCAAGTGATATCCACTGACTGCCCAGTCCTGAACTTCTCCACTTGCAAATAATGCAAAGAAAATTGCTCCAAATACATTAATAGAAGCAGCAATATAGAAAACAGTCTGCCATTCTCCCACAGTATTCTGTCAAACGGAGGAAAGAAAAAAAAAAAAAGAAGATGCAGTCAATTTGCAGCTCCACACAAGGAAAAGTAATTTTAAAACCAACGCTACGTGCCTTGCCTATTTAAATGTAAATGCTATTCAGCATGATTTCATAGCAATATAAAAGCATTATAAACATAAAAGATCAAATCATCAGTACAGTCAATTTCAGCTTAATAATACAGCTTATGCAGATACTCCAATCAGAATTGCATTAGACTACCTGGATCAGTTTATTGTCTGAGATGCAGAACCTTCATATCAAAATTCACATTTGCACAAAGGCTACACAAACTCACAGAGAATATTACTGTAAGAGGAAACACTACTTTACTTTCAAGACAGGTGATCCAAGAACTGAAGTGCTCTGCACTATGCAGTATGCTATTCTTAATGACTATTATGTGGAAATTCTAGAATCATAAGCTTCTTAGACTAAACAAGGTAGCTATCTTTGCTCAGATTTCAAGAGGAATCCTCTAAACTGGTATTTAAGGCCTTAAGACATGGGTAGCAAAGAACTGTGGTTTGTTTGGTTTTTTTCCTTCTTTTTCTTTTTAAATAAAGTAATATCTGTAGATGTCTTAAGGCTTTTTGTTTTTTTTTTTTTTTCAGTTCCAGATGACTACTGCAACAAACCTGTAAGTGATCTTACTACAAAAACAGAATAATACCAGAACAGTGCATTAGTATGGGGAAAACACTTAAACCAAACCCCAAAAAATCCCATTTGTTAAGATGTTTGGAAGAACTCATTTGTTTGGATTCATGTATTAATGAATATTTTCATATTATTTTTAAGGAAATCATTGAAATGATCACCAACTCCAAAAATTCAACTGTATCAATAAACTTACTCCTCCCATCCTCCTTTCTTAAAAGATTTCAGAATAATTAGTATAGTTGATTTAAAAAAAAAAAAAAAAAAAAATCAAACAACTCCTCGCTCCCTTTTTCTACTCCAAATCACCCTTTGACTAAACCATCTTGGAAGTAACATTGTTCAAGTTAGGTGTCTTGTGAAACTAACACAGCTTAAATGTCCTAATCCTGTAACGTACATACAAAGGGATGCATTATAAAAACCACACATTTGAATCTAGTTTCTCACTCATCTGACAAATGCTGACCTTACAACTCAACACCTCACGTGAGAGAATAATTTAAAAAAAAACAAGTAAGAACTTGTCTTAATTTGCTAAAATAATACCACAATTATCTCTTCTAGTTGGCATTTTAACAGAGTTTTACTGTGATAAAAACATATTCATTTTATTCCTAGAGAATATAAGGGGTGAGTCACTAAAATTTCGAAGTTCTACACAGGTCTTCGATTTTACTTTTTCCCCCGATCAGAATCAGAAGAATGAAGGCTAGGAATTAAGTCATTCACAGCAACAGAACAGTATGACTTACATGTATAACCCAGATTTCACTTAATGACTGCAGACTTGAGAAGACAGAATTTCCATTCAATGGAGATAAAAATATAACAACTGAAAAAATAGTAAGCAGCCTTACATTATGAGTGAGGTTCTTGGCAATAACTGGCCCCACCATTCCTGGGATAGTAGCAAAAGAATTTGTGATCCCAAGGAGAATTCCAGCATACCTGCAAGAGAAATTATTAATGCTGCTTATAAACTCACCCTGCTTATCAGTCATGGAAACAATTTTGCCTAACCTGATCACATAGGCCTCATCTTGATCACACAGACAAATTAAAACACAAATATTCCAGTGGGAATGGCTTACTTTTATTCTAGTAACAACTCACTGACAACTTGGTACACACATTTTTGGGGACATGGTTTAGCAGTGGACTTGGCAGTGTTAGGTTAATGGTTGGAGTCGATGATCTTAAAGGTCCTTTCAAATCTTAATGATTATATGATTCCATACATCCCTATTTTCCAGAAGCTAGTTATGGAATTTAACTTAAGTTACTCATGGTTTTGCTCAGGATCCATAATCCAGACCCACATCCCCTTTCCTAAGCCACAACCAAGCTGTCTGGAATGGATCCATTGGAGAAGTTAGAAAAGAAACACTGCATGCCTCAAGGTGGAAAGACAACAAGGAGTATGACAGAGTGCTGTCTCGCAACAGTAAGAGTTGGTTCAGGTATAATTGCTAAAAAGTGTCTGCCAAGAAGGCAACATCACCAGTACGGATGGATATCCCCACTTACACGACAGAGTGTATGTTCCAAAGACCTGAGTTCGGAACGCTGCGGCAGTTCTTCCCTTCAGCCTTCTGTGGGTCAAGGCCAATAGGAAATGGGTCTGACTTAACCAGTTCTGCTGGTTGCCATTCCTGCAGCTCCATTCTGAAGCTTCTTGTTCCATGAACGTGTTGCTCTATCACACATATGTGCATGCATATGCACCAGCAGCCAAAAAACTTGCTGGGAAAAGCTGATAACTTGCTTAATATCTGAGTCTCAGCACCTCATCTCTAGGCAATTAAAGATCTCTCCCATAGGAGTGTTGCAATACCGAGAGATCACGTTTAAAACTGTACCACAAGCGCAGACTTGTAAGAGAGACTGAAAAGAAATAAGAGCTAGACATCCCACAGCAGAGCTTGACCTTCCAACCACCAGAGCACAGGTCCCTGTGGTTCAGATTTTCAAGGTGGATTTGCTGGCTGAAGAATCATACAAAATACTAATAGTTGCAGTTTACCACAGGAGAAAGGAGTTATCTCCCAGTGATCACCTTAGGCTGTTTAGCAGAGTGAAATTATGTTCTCCTGATCTTAACATAACACAAATATAATTTCATCTCTAAAGAGAGATGCATAGCTTTGATGTTTTATTTACCAAAACAGGAGAATTCAACCATACAGCGTTGTTACAAATGGTTGTGAAACGTGTATCCAGTCCAATGACATTAGAGAAACATGTATTTTTTCCTGAGAAAGAGAATCAATTACCTAGCTTACTAGTTGATTTTTTCTTGAAAGTCAACACTACATATCAGTTTAAAGCATGGCAATGTACTTTAGACTGAGCTCCAATGCCTTAATTAAAACGACACTTATTTCTTATAAATGTAGCATGTAGTCTTCTTATCTCAGAAAATGTTTAAGAACTAATAAGCCTTCATGAAGCTGAAGGTAAAAGTGTAAAAGTTTCCCCTAGGCAGATAAGCACATATAGCAAAACTCCCTTTAAAGCCTTTAAGTAGAACCAAATGCATTTTGTGTTCAACATGTTTAAGCACTACAATACTGCTAATGCACACTTTCAACACTAAACATAGTTAAATAGTTTCCTTGGTCACCAAAGATCTTTGGCAATCAGTTCCTGGGTAAACGCCTCTGGTTATGCCCAGTGTTTCTGACATAGGTCGCATTCGTGATAATGTTCGCTGTTTTGATGCAGATAACTGCCATGCCACTCCCTCAGCACAGCGGAGGCTCCCATATAAAATGGGAAAGCAAAAGTGACATGTCTGTAGAGAAAGACTAATAGTAAACTGTTGGTCAGGTTCTTATGGCATAGTGGGGATAACCAAATACAAATCGACTTGTAGAGAAGCTAAGTAGTAAAATCAAGAGTAAAAAAACAGATTTGTGAAGTGTTTAGTGTATAATAGAGCCACGGGAATATTACGAGGGCTCATGGTAACAGCAATACTAAAAATTGTAATCATGGCAACAAATTGATGTAGATCAAAAGAGCTAGAATAGAATATATTTTCCCCACAAGAACAATTTTGCCTCCCTCCTGTCCCTGACTCCCCCCAATTCAATACACTGATGGCACAATAAATACATGTTAGAAAGCAAAAACACATAGCAAATACTGTTTTTCCTTCAGTGTCAGTACTTTCATTCACTGTTTCCATTGAATATAATCATTGTTTCTTTGGTATAATGCAAGTTTTAATAGCAACAAGGGACCCTTTGCTATTCTACTTAGCATGCTTTTAACCAATGAAAATGGGCATTTAAGTGCATTTTGAAACTGCTCTGAATCACTTCTGGTTATTCTAATATCTTTCAGTAAATTAAAAAAAAATATATCGAGCTCTGCGTATACTCTTAACAGAAGTTTCCTTCACAATTTTATGCAGGCCCTGTTTTCAGATTTCTACAATTATGTCAAGCATTTCCTTGAAGTTGTGAATGTCTGCCTTGGCCATTTCATCCATCAAAGTCCAGACAGCTGCAAAAAGTTAAGTAGGGGAAAAAAAAGGCTCCTTTTTCCTCTTGTCTTAGATGGTTTTGCATTTCTGTATTTGAAGACATTTTTTTTTCTATGACCTTTGTTACAAGGACATGCCCTTTTCCTTCTCTGTCTCCATTTGGACAGATTTAGCCTGAATTAAAGCATGCACGTGCTGAATAAAGAATCACTGATTTCAATAAAACAGCATCCACCCTGACCATGTTCCCATCCAGGAAAGCTTTCCTGCATATGCAGCCATTCGTCTCCAGAGGCAACGCCGGGCCAAAGTTCCTGAACTGTCAGCAAGGCACCTGCCTCTCCCACACTTGTAATCAGTATGCTCCCTTCAGCCTCTCCGAGAGGAAAGAAGGGCTAGAGGAACTTCTATGGTTTAAATGCAAAGGGAATAAAAGTCGGACTTTGTCGAGGGTAGAAAGAATAGAGTGGGATTTGGTCAGAGGGAACAGCAGGAGTTCATGTGGTGAATCTAATTATGCCTGCTGACTTGTATCAGCATCACGCCACATTATTTTTTTCTTGTGGCTTTTTAACACCTAAAATACTCTGTATACTGTCATATACAAATTCACCCTTGAAATAAACACATTAGAAATGCAAAGTGAAGCACATCTCAAATTAGAAAACACACACAACATCCTAGTTCTGGAAACCTCAGCTGTCACCTGCATACAGAAGTTCCTTGCGCATATGCCTCACAGAGGCACACATTGCAGTTGTACAATTTCCTTTTCCCTGTAACAGCTGTGTTGCACTCAGTGGACAGGATGAATTGTACTCACTTAATTAGCACCATTTAATATTTTGTTTCACTTCACTTGCGCAATGCATGGACCCAAGTCTTACTTTCTGCATACTATTCAGCTGTTGCAAGTAGAATTTTAATCATCCCAAACACTTTCCAGTAGAACTTTTCACAACACTAATTTATTTCCACAACACCCTTGAGAGATGGAGATGACAATGTGAAGCCTGTCCTATATACAGGAAATGAAAACATAGGCCAAGAATGTGTGTGCCTACAGGATACTTGATTTGAGATCCTCACGATTTCATTTTAAGAGTATTTAACAGCATTGTTCATATATTCAAAGCACAGCTTCACTGACTTCTGTCCACACTCTGAGTAATACCATTTTTGCAAACCAGAACTTAATAGTTTGAAGAGGCATACGAAAACAAGCAATAAATCAGCTAGGCGTCAATTAATCTCACTGGATCCAACATTAGCTTCTCAGCTGAGATGTTTAAGTTTGGACTCCAGGTGCTGCAGACATATTATGGTAGTCTGAACCAGCCTCAAGAAGTTCCCATCACTCTTGATAACCAAAGAACTCTTCAGAGTCCAGATTCCTAAAGCCAGAGGGTATGAACGTGGTCCTCACAGATGATCGCACTGGAGTCTTATCCAACTGACTTACCACATGCAAACTCTGTGACAGAGCACTGAAAACACTGAATTCCCAAAAGTAATGTTCAGCTACATGACCCTTCTTTTCTCCTGTAGTGCTCTGCCTCAGAGATTATGTGCTCTCCAACTACTACAGGTATGAGGTACAGGGTTTAGGAATGAATGCCAGTCTCCCTTTCTATACAACACTCAGTCATTCCTAGAGCAGGATCCATCCTGTGCACTGAGTGAAGAAAAGGTCCTGTGCAGGGGAGTATTACAACAATGATACAAAGACTAATTTGTGATGCACAAAGAAAAGGAGGCAAATCAAAACTGCACAGACATCCAAATTCTGCCATTAAGTAACTTACAGTAGTAATGTCTTTTCACATTAATGCTTATGTTTTGTATTTTTAATCACAGAGACATAAAATAAATAACTCCAACTCCTAGCCAATGTTCTACATTTTTAGGAAACTAACTGTTGTAGTTCTGCAAAGCTAAGCTTGAAACAGAAGTTGTATAATGGCCCCATAATACCCTAGATGCACCGCTTTAACTACATCTTCTAAATGCGTAATTCTACTTGATTTAAAACAAAGTGCATCACAGAAGCTATTCTTCTTACTTTCATGTTCAATTCATAGTACAAGCTGGCCACTGACACCTTCCCTCTTGTTTGCTACCTAATCTCATCTGTCACTATTTCATATCCATCTGTTAAGTCAAAACTTGTCCATCACTGTGGACCTGACCACCACCCTTCCAACTGCAAAAGCCTGGATACCATCTTCAATTCGGACCCAAGGTCTCCCATATAAGTTGTCCAGATCTTAAGAATTTTTTTCTAGGTAACATTTCTACAAAATGTTTTTTTCCCCTCTTCACTTATATTTAAACTCTTTTCATTTTACATATTAGTACAGAAACACTCTCTTCTTTGGTCATAACGTCATTTGACCTTGCTCACATCTAAGTGCTAGTGCAAACAGGAAAATGAATGACAAAGTACTTGACTTTTACCAGTGCAAAGAATGCTTATGTGGACTTTCAAAAGAATACACATACATCCATGCTCTTTGGGAAACTGATGGATCTGACATATTCTGAATTTATAACACCTCGGAGAAATTGCAGCCTGAAGGCTAACTTTCCATTCTTAGAAGTTAGTCATTTAAGAGTAATTGTACATATCTGATTTGTCACCTACTGATAACAGGTCACCTACTCATAACAAGATTTTGATACAAGTGTATAGAATGTTTTTGAAATACAAATAATTTGTCTGTATCACAGTGCTTAAATATGGTAATGTTCATGCTAAAGGTTGATAGCTCTGATGGAAATGTCTAAAAGAGTGAAACAATTTTATTGTGCTGTTCCAAAAACACTGTCCTATTAAGATCATGAATCAAATAGGACAAAAATCCAGTAAATATAGTTACAGGAATTCTATATAATTTACTACTGCAGGATCAAAAATGGAATTATTCCAAACTTGTTCATATCACATCCTCTGCCAAACTTGCACTTTTTGCAAATACAGTGCTTAAAACTGTAAACCTGAGTCCCTGTGTGTTTACATACCATGTCTGTACAGCACATGGTCCATAGCTAAATCTCCCAGGTACTCCAGCTATACAAAAAGAAAGTGGTTATAAATGTATCATGTGCACTAACAATAGCTTCAGCAATACTTACGAAGGTGCTATGTCCAGATGGTTGATGCTGTAGCCGGATGTACAAAATCCTCCTAGTGTTGTTGATATGGTCACGAATGCAACAGCCAGTGCATAGTTGCAGCCTATGAATCCAGCTGCTACTAAGAACACTGCAGGTCCAATCATTCCTTTAAGACAGAAATCTTCGAATCAATGGACTTTTAACATGAGAGACATTAAGAGGCTCTAAGCTGTGTATACATTTTCTATACAACTTCCACCACCACCTAGCGTACAGAATCCAGCACTGCACTACATGCATTACACTGGGCCTGTAAGGAACAGCGCGTCGACGGTTTGCAAACCTGTTGCTGCCTCAGGAAGAGGTAGCCAGGGCAGAAAAATCCCGCTCTAGCTGCAAAGAACACACTTCAACTAGATAAAGAATTAACAAAAAAAAAAATCAACAAATACTGAAAGTGACTTCACATATTAATTCTATTTATTCTTATAAAAATAATAGAAGCCACACTGACAGTGGTAGGTGAACAGCGCACTGCAAAGAAATTATCCCCATTTAACTCCAGGTTTCAGGAACAAACACTGACTTCTGCAGATCATAATAAAGTAGAGCTAGAGGGGTTCATACAAATACACATACATATATATATATATGCATATTTCTCCTGCAGTCACCTTCTAGAACAAGTTTTATTTCACGTTTACAAGATCTGAATGTCTGGTGTATCTATACTGGAGCCTGCTGTACAATTATAGAACCCAGGTTAGCTTTAGAGATGCTACATCAGGTACTGGAAACAGCTTAGCAGCCACCATGAGCTAGTGCATGCCGCTTCCTGTCTGTGGTCAACTTTGGTACCTGTTTCCCGGTACCAGAGCCCACTTATATGACCCCATCATGATCTCTGCAAACAGATCCAAGTACGTGCTTTTGTTGATGAAGTCAACCTAACAGTCCTGCTTTTCCTAACACAACAGGATGTTCCCCCCTCAGCTGTACACACTGGGGTGGTGAGGCCCTGCAGTAAACTGGATCATCAAAATGGTATAGGCTTAAAATAAAAAAAATGCTTGAGAGTTTATTGTAAGAGCTGCTTTAAAGAAAGCAATTGAATCAGCAGAATTGAGAAGGCAGCAAGGATGGGCATATATCAAGCAGGCTGCAACTTGTGTGGATCCTGTGTCTAATCTTTTTTTTTTTTTTTTTTATTTCTATTCAGTTACTTAAGTCTCAAATAAACAAAACACTGAACAACACCGGGCCGGGAATAGGCTCATGCAGAACAATATCCCGTCTCAGTTTGAGAAAGCCATTCACAAGATATCATTCTGTCAAGCAATTATCACCACTCTAGTGGTGATTCTACCTGACCATGTACTTAATGTTTACTTGTAAGAATCACAGAATCAACCAGGTTGGAAGAAACCTCAGGGATCATCGAGTCCAACCGTTGCCCTGACACCACCCTGTCAACTAGATCATGGCACTAAGTGCCATGTCCAGTCTTTTCTTAAACACATCCAGAGATGGTGACTCCACCACCTCCCTGGGCAGCCCATTCCAATGTCTAATAACCCTTTCTGAAAAGAAATTCTTCCTAATGTCCAACCTGAACCTCCCCTGGCGAAGCTTAAGGCTGTGTCCTCTTGTCCTATCGCTAGTTGCCCGGGAGAAGATGTATCTTGACCTAAACAAAGCTTTTAGCAATCTCCTATCTATCATTCTCTTATCCAATAGGCCTACTTTTTTTATGGAAAAAGACAGGATTTACTCTTGACAAATTAATGTACAAATAAAGCTGCTCCTCTCAAGCCATGCACAATCCTGCCTGATCTTACAGCAGAATGCACACTACTCTCCCAAACCCTTCCTTTTTCCCAAATTGATACTATGATAAGTTCCAAACAGAGATTATACTTGCACTTACCTATTAGGGTAAAACATTTGCGAACACGAACAGTGGACAAGTTCTGTTTTTCCCGTAAATAATCAGCAATTTGCCCAGACAGAATTATACATAACCAGCAGCCAAAATAAGGTAGGGCAGATAAAAACCCATTCTGTTAAGGAGATTAAAAAAAAAGACAGTTAAAACACTGAAATGACAATTCAGTATGCTGAAAAATCAATTGGGCTGGAGCATTAACAGAGACTGAACCAGAAGTGTCAAAACCATCCATCCACATAACTATTGTTGGCATTACCGTAAGAGAGAAACCTATGGCTAGAAAAAGCAAAGCATTTTAAAGTTCCCAATATGTAAAATCTCTATTGCATGATTAATCCATAACTACCAATGCAGCCAGATGAAAAACTCAAAGGTTTAAATCAGCAACTGGGTTCAGGAAAAAGAAAACTATACATGAGGGTATCTGGTGGACATTTACCTGATCATGCAAGTTTCCAGAAACAACAATTTCAAGTATGACAGGCTATCGAGTGAGTTACTAACGTAAGTGGAAGCTGTAAATATTATTAAAAGTTTTGAAAGCTATATGGAATCTCAGGGTTTTGTACTACTATAACATTTCAACATTACATTATCCCATATCTATCTGATGAAACACCTGATGTTGGCTGTAATCAGAGACAAAATACAGAACTAGGACTTTTCATCAGATCCAGGCTGGGCATCCTTTGATCCCAAAGCAAAGGTATTATTCAGGACCTGACATTACTTACACTAAAGTCACCTGTTAACTCCCATTACGTTAAACAAGAGCTGTTTAGAGACTTCTGCCTGATTCTGCATGTTTTTCTGATGAGGGGAAACAAAAGGTACTACTAAGCTGCATAAGTTTACAGCCTTTCCATACAGTTATGGATAATTACTGATAACAGAGCTATAATTTGACCTAATCTGTGATTAAAAAGAGGTATTTGGATAGCTACTGGATAGAAATACTCTAATGTTTATACACTATTATAAAATGTGCATTTGTCAAAGAAGCAGCAAAAGCTTCCCTAGGAAATTTAATTTGAACTGAGACCAGGAACACATCCCCACCTGAAATCCACTCTACCAGTGCTCAAACATGCTGCCTATTGTGTTTCAATGCTCAGCTTTCAAAAGCAGTAAGTAAAATTTTGAAAAATAGAAGACAGTCTCAGTAATAAAAAAACAACTTCTTTTGAAGCCCTGTTCAAAGACACAGCATTAATTTTAACCAATCCCTTTATTATAGGATGAAAACTGGTGGACTGTACAGTAGCAACTGTATAATATTTTAAACAGTAATGCAATTTCCATCTATATGTATGGCAAGAAAGTTAGTCCAACACTACTATGCAAGCATTTTCTTAATGTTCACAACAGTCAGTACTCTAAGTCACTGCAAAAAGAAGAAACATAACCCAGAGACATAGGAAACCACTTCACAGCAGAATCTGTTAGCATTTAACGCAACAGTGTTTTACAGAACACATGTAAAAAGGTAGCAAATTACTTTCATAGATGTTTATGCAGGTATACCCTCAAGAGGCATAATAAGGAACCCAACCAGCAACTTCAGCTAGGTTTTTTCCAGCCATTTTGCAGCTTGCCCTACTGCAACCTTCTCTTCTAATGCTGAAATTCCCCATCTTTTCCTCCCAAGGTTGCTGGCATCACCTCTTTCTTGCATGGTGTGCATCTTCAGTTTGCTCTAAACAAATCTCACGTGTTAAACCAGGAACAGACTATGCTAAACTTCTTGAAATTTCTGAGCACCTTTTTACTTGAGCTGTACTGGCTTCTCCAAGTAAACTATGCTATCAACTAAACTTTCTCATTAAAGAAAGACCAGTATAGTCAAGTAATTGCTATAAATAAGAATGTCCCACCTCCCCACTCCCATCATTTTTCCATGATAGATAATTTCATATTTAAAAATTTCCTCAAAAAGCACTATTTCTGGACCTTGAGTCCATGGTTTTATATCATCCTATTTACCTTACTAAAAAAAGGTATTTTACCTCTGCTGCTCATTGAGGAAAGAAAGCGATAATTCGGAAAGGGATCCAATCAGACTGAATCTCTCCCCTCCCCCCCCTTAAAATACTTTCAAAAAAGCCACTTGTCCAATGATTTCCTTAGTTTTATTTTTCTTTTTTAACTGGAAGTGTTCTCCTTTATGAGTGAGCAAAGAAGTAGTAGATAGTATTTCAGAAGCCATAAAACAAGCTATAAAATCTGAAGCAATCATACAAACCATATAACAGAGAAAAATATTTTTATAGCTATTGTTTTAAATCAGAGCAGTTAAAAATTGGTAATATGCGTCTTCAACCAGAAAAATGAACTCAAAAGCTAGCATTAAGCTAAATGTCATATAAATCCTGAAAAAAGTGGAAATTACAAGGCAGGCAACATTTTTGATGCATCTGCTTAATTGTGGGGATTTATTTTACCATTTCCCAGTGATACATTTACATTCCAAGGTTCTTAAACAGGTTCCTCTATTCTAAACAGCAAGGAAGATGTCTGTTATTTCATTTCTTTAATTCGGAAGAAAGTGACTATATTTTTATTTATCTCACCTCCTGTGCATCAAACCGCAGGATCTCCTTCATGTATGTGGGCAAGAGCGTAAGAAGTGTATAGAAAGTCCAATTATAAGAAAAGTGTGCCACAACGATAGCCCAGAGTGGAAGGGACTCCAGTATAGGTCTCCAGGGAACAGATTTCTGTGTAGAAAGCTAGCAAGTAGGAGGAAGAGAAAGAGTCATCAGGATACCAACATGAACATTTACTAAATACAGTGTTTTGATCCTACCCAAATCTATGCTGATTACCCATTCTGAAGGGCACAAAATGAGTCTCAGCCGATAGATGCAAGTCATCAGCAATGAACAAATTATTGTGTTCAGTTCTCACTGAAGGTATACTAATGTATGTTACTGCCCTGTTTACTATTGCAAAGTAAACCAAATACTATTATGTTTTGTAATAAGAATTTCAAAAAGTATGCCTTCCTTTGTTGAGATTTGTTGCCTCCTGCTTTTACTATAAATGATTAAATATTTAAAGTCACCCCTCACGTATTTTTTTAGCTGAATCTTTCCTACTCAATCCTAGATACTAACTTTGGTGTCTCAGCCAGCTTCACAGGTTGTAAATACATATCTCCAGTCACAGGAATAAACTCTTATGCACACTTTAGGAACTGGCTCATGAGCATTTTCAAAATGTTTTCTCTGCAAACAGTAATCTCTTACTCTAGAAGAGACATTGAAAAAAAGTTGTAAAACGTTGTACTGCAAAGTTTAAAGACATTATACAGGTCTGGATCTAGTTTAAAGAAGTGACAGACTTGAGCTTTTTATTTAAAAAGCACTGCAATGTCATCTGTGACAAAAGGCATTATTATAAATGCTTTGTCTGATTACTGATGTTGCTCACTTCTACAACCGCACTGTATTTTTAATTTTTTGTTTGACAAATTCTGCCTCTATCTCAGATTAAGGATGTTATTCTAGACATCAACAGAGCATGAAGCTCATGTCAATATTTGTGGTTTATGTTCTTACTTAAGTAAGTATGACTATACCAAAGTGCTGTACCTGATCTTTTAGAGAAGAGAGTATATATTCTCTTTCAGCATGTGAAATGCTCCTGTGAGTTTCTGGTGTATCACTAACCAACCACATCCAGAAGAAGAACCATAATACGCCAAGTGCACCTATTGTTGGGAAAAGAGATAGAAATAAAAACATAAGCAATTATATCAAGTGAATAACACTCTCAGATGATTTAAAGTTTTTTTCCAAATACTCCAATATAATTTTATGAACATTATTTTTCTATCTACTTACAAACAGTAGTTCCCCAAAGTGGCTTAACAATGCACATTTAGAGGTAATAAAGAGGACTATGCAGGAAAGTGGCTTTTTGTGTTTTTTTTTTTCTTCCTCTTGGAAGTGCCTCATACAGCAAGAAAGTTGCATACACATACATATTGTATTTTTATCAGTCACATGGAACAGCCACAAAGAATATGGCTCACACAGAGGAAATAAAAATTGACGTTAAGTTTAATCACAAAAAATACTTTGTGCACATTATCACTATATACAGCTTAACTGATGTACCAATCTTCCTTTTCTGTTTTAAGGCAAACCCCAGAACTGTCATTTGAAAAAGGTAACTTTTCAATAGTCAGTCCAAATCAACCATACTTTTATATAACTATAACACTGTAACTTGTTTCATTTTCTCCAATTCTTTGTTTTGAACCCTTTTATTTATACAAAGATTGGAGGTGGTTTTGTTGAGGAAAGTGTAACCCTTGTCTTTTATTCTGATTCTCCCTACCCCATGCAGAATACGAAATGGCTCAGACATGTAAATAGACCTATAAAAAGCATCAGTTAGATCTATGACTTGCTGTTAGAAAATATTTTCTGTGTTTGAGCTTCTTCTAGAACACAATTCACAGTAAATATGCTATGCCTTGCATTCTGGGCATTCCTTCAGGGTTCCTGTGACTGCTAGAGAGATTTTCCACACAGTTCTCATTTAAAGCATCCGTAAGTTTTCACGTGCTCTTTCATTCAGAGTAGAAGTTTGTTCCTGGGATTAAAGTTATTAACTCGATTTCACACTTCAAATAAGAAATTTCAGCCTGTTGTTTCCAAGTGGCGGGAGAGTTAAGAGCATTTGACTTGTACCAGCTTTTGTCCAACTCAGAGACAGTTTTGTTCATTGGAAGCGAGGCTTACATAGCCACACACAGGAATCTACTTAGCTTTAAATAACTCTAATTTCCCAGGAGGAATAAAATAGCAACCCTACACGTCAAACGTGTTTTTAAAACTTAGAATAAGTTTTATAATATATCATGCTTTTCAAAAAGAACATTGATAGTACTTTTAATAATTAAAAAAAAACACTTACCAAATATGTAAAACACGTAAACCCAGTTCATATAGTAGCAAATTAAACCAGATAGTGGCAGAGAGACAACAGTTCCCAGCTGTGCACCTACCAGAAGAAAGCAAAACAAAGTGGAAAAACAATAATTAGACCCCTTAAACTATTTTATTTTTCTGAAATAAATCATGCAGAAAAGATCTGTCACCACCACTAGAGGGCTGCCATTTCACCTTAAAGAAACACAGACACTGTAAGCTGCTCTGGCAGCTCCAAGTAAACGGAGTCACAAAACCTTAAGCATCCAAAATTACAAGCAAAAAAAGCAACAGAAAACAGGTATTCTTGGCACATTCATCTCCAATAAAGTGATGGCTCTAGTACATCCAAAACAATGCGAATTAATCAACCAGCGTTGCTGCAACACAAGAGAGAGCTGACCACAGTACAATTAAGGACTTGGCGGGGGGGGTAATATTCTGACTTGATACAATCAATTCGCATTTCTTATAACTCCTACTAGCTCCACAGAAACAGGAATGCTGGAAACAAGAGCCAGAAGGCATCCATATAATGAGCAGGTTCAGATCTCATGGTCCCTGAATGTGACAGGGTGTAGGATCAGGCAAGGAAGAAGGGAAAGCTGAGCAGATTCCAATTCAGATACAAGCCAAAAGCAGGAAAGAACCATTCCTGAGTTTATAATTCAATATACATTTTGCAAAGGATGGCAGGTTCCACCCCCCCGTCCCAAATCCAAACCAGAGACCCAACCCATAATATTTACATACTTAGGAACTCTGCTGGTGCTAAATAGTAGACCTTGTCTCCCAATGTTAGTTATATGATCACTTCTGCAAACCTAATTTCAACTCAGAAAATATTCTGTTGATACGCTGGCTGCCTAGATTCCATCTTCATGGAAACAGGAACTTTAATTTGAGGCAGAAAGCTTCAACCACAACAACAAGACCACCTACTTCATGCAAAATATAAATCAAAATAACACCTACATATAACCTCAATCATATGTTCTCTTAGAAAATCAACATGATCATGATTAAATAAACCACAGACCACACGACGGCCAACTATGAAAATGTGGGGAAAAGGAAACATGCTGCTACGTTTACACAAGATGCCTTATCCATCCATGACTGCTAACAATTTGCAGTTCAAGGCCACAGCCTCTTCTCACTAGTACGCTAGCATAGTTTTACAAAATACAAAAGGACAGTTTAAAAGCTCCCAGCTGTTAAACGCAGATGTCAATCCCAGCTCTGTGCTCTCTGCTTAACTTGTGCGCTGGCTCTCACGTGAAGACTTCTTTTAAAGCAGATTTAATTCACTAATATGGCAGAAAACAGATATAAAAGAAGATAAAAAGCTTTCTGCTGCATTAGGTGGGTTAAAGTGGCTCACGGAAGGACCTGATGAGTGCCTGAAATAGCACAAAGGAAGGAATGAGACACTTGGTGTTGGCACAATTGAGCCACTAGACTGGCTTAGCTGCTTGACAAACTGTAGCTGCAGTTTACATGGTATAGCCCTGTCTTCTTGATAAAGCCCAGGCTGAATGAGAAAGCTGTAACAGAATTAATACTAACATGAGTGAGTTAAACCATTACTTCATTAAGTGAATGCAAAATTTGTCATCCTCAAAGAACTATCATCAATTTTGGCTAGTAAATTTAGAAAGCTATGTTTTTCACCTGCCCCACAAATACTGCATCAAGCAATGTGACTAACTAATAAATCCCTAAAACAGACGAAGGCTCAGCGGAGATGCATCCACGAAGCTCAGGGAATAACACAGGGTGTGACTGACCACAGCTGTTGCAAAGAAAGCTGACTTTACCTCAACACAAAGGGGACCACAGGGTGGTCTTTAGATAAAGAGCTATGTCAGTTGAGTGGATCAGCTGGTGGTGTAAATGTCCATTAAAAGTGTGACTGTCTCCCTGAGCTAGCCAGACTGGTATGAGGGGAGTGAATATCTGGCTCAGCCCAACACAAACTATAAAAACTAAACAACTAACAACAGAATTTCTAAGAGAACAACAGACTTGAGCTGCCTTCAACCCATGTATTCCTTCGCGGCAACTGGGGATTCCTAGCATCATGATGGTGAGCATATTAGAGACCAGTAATGCAAATGTGTATTGCAATTGCTATATTTTGCTAAGTGTTAACTTACATTTGTACTGTGCTTTCAGGATATTTTGTATCACTCTGCTAAATCAAAAATCCTGTGTAACATCAAATATCTTCAGATAAGTAAATCTGATATCAAACACTACACCTGTCACACGTAGAACATCTAAAAGAATCTCATCAGGCAGTATTGGACTTTGACAAGGGGCTCTTGCAGCAATAGATGGGACCTTGGACATTGTCTTCCTTTAGTTCCTCCAAAAAAACTTTAAACAAAACCCAAAAAAACAAACCACACCCCCCTATCCTGTGATTCTGTCCCAGATTTTTTGTTCCTAATACTAAGTCTCCTTTATTTACAGCATCTTCTATTAATCAGCTTCACAGTAACCCTTTGCACCACTTTATACCAAAGTTAGTCTGAACTTTATACTTAGTTGCAGATCAATACCTTCTCTCAGGGTTATAAGAGACATGAAAAAATTAAGATAATGAATGCAAAGCAAGATTTAATTCAATGCTACGCTTTCCAGATTAAATACTGATTAAAATTTATAACATAAATCCCTTTGGTTTAAGTCAATCCTCCCTGTTACTGCCGTAAAAATGTATAATCCTGTTATCAGCGTGGGAATTTCTCACCTGCATATGAAATACTAAGAAGCTTGCTGCGTTCCAGTGGAGGAGCCCAAGAAGACCACATTGAATGCATAGCTGGGAAGGTAACACCCTAGAAAACAACATTTCATTCTGTTGAAATGCAACAGTTTTAGAACTCCCTTCAACTTTGCATGTTTCAAAGCATATTTCATTCAAAAGTAGCAGTACAATCTGTTAGTTTCTTGTTTAGCAGGAAACCCCTTTAAAAAAGTGTGCAAGGCATGAGAGTAAGTAGGCAGAATTAATTTCTCCCCCTTTTGATTCTGTATATACTGGAAAAGCTGCAAGAATACAAACAATACTGTTCTGAGCTCCTGGTTTCTGACAAATGAGAAGGGATAATTCTAGTTTTGTCTCAAGTGTCCTTACAGATAAAACCTTTTTCTTATTCTAAAAGCTTCGGCTAAAATACAGGGCAAACTTTTTAATTACTTAAAAAAATTAAAACTAAGCTACTCAAAACGAAATTTATTAATAAATTGTTCAGATACATTTTCAAGTTACATAGAGAAAAAGGATTACCTCTCCCAGTCCTTCCAAGGCTCTGACAGCTATGAGGTAGCCAACTCCCAAATTTGCAGCTAAGGGAGTAAGCAAGGTGAATAACGAGGTACCAAAGATGCCAAACCCCAGTAACAGCTTCCCTCCCATTTTGCTTGCAAGATATCCTCCTGGAATCTGAGTAATGATATAGCCATAGAAAAAAGAACCAAGGATCCATCCCTGAGTATCAGCATCCCAAGAATACTTTTCCCCCTAAAAAGAAAAAAAAAAAAAAAAACAACACAAAATGCAGTAAGTTCAAAATAGCAGTTTCTCTGACCATATTTTATATAACTTTGACCCATCATTTAGTCCTTTACACTTAAATTACAACTCCTTCATGGCCTCCTCACTAGGGTCTCTGTTCTCTACACACATCTATACTGCAATCAAAGTTGTGTTGAAAGCTAATTCAGGTAGTTTACAGTCTGTCCAGACATATCTAGCCCAAGTATGAAAATCATCACAACATGAAATGTAAGCGCTCGGGCAGTGGTCCCTTTTTGAGTTCTAAGTAACTTGGGTTAGGTGACACAGGTACAGATGACATAGTCTGCATGAGTGTGAATACCACTTCTGTATCACACTGTGGACACTCTGTTATGTTCTAGAAAATGGCTTTTCCTGCAGAAAATTTATGGATAAAAAAGCAAACAAAGAGATGCAGATGCTTAAATTTAATGTAAAGAAAGAGAGCAGCCAAGGACAGGACTCACAAGGGTGGGTGGAAGAATGGGATAAGCACAGGAGAGGGAAGATGAGTTAAGTGGACAAAGTAATAAAAGCAAAGATGATCGAGATAAAGAGCCTGAAGCTATAAAGGAAGTCAGCAAGAAATCATTGCCGAAGAGTGATTTTGAAGTTTGGGATCACTTCCAAAAGCTCAATTTATAAGCATCTACATAAGCAGCATACAGTTCACAGAAGTGATGAGACAGAATCTGCTTCCCATAAAGTTCGCAGTTATAATTTGCTCGTGATAAATAATAAATGACCTCTAAACAAGCAAACAAAACGAAGGCAGGAAGACAGCAAGAGTGCTTGGTAATAAACCTCAGTTATAAGGTGAGATCTATGGAAGTCCAAATTCACAAAGCTGTGGTTTGTTTTGTTTTGTTTTGTTTTGTTTTAAAAAGCATGTTTTCATATCCTACAGTTCTGTTCAGTTAAGAAATGTGATTTTAAGGATTACTGGAAGGGAAGTCAGAGAAAAAGGATATAAAGGCAAGAATCACAATCTGGAAAAGAGATAAAAGAAGTGAGGAGAAAAATATTACATGTTAATTTGTCATGAAATTTCATGCCATTGAGACTGTATGAAGAGCAAGCAAATATGGACAGTGATATGAGCTCTGACGCAGATGTAACAGTTGATCACTGGCATATAAAACAGTGAGTCATAACAGATCTACAAGGTCAGAGTAGCCAATTTGTAACGAACAGCACAGGAAGGATGTACGTAAAAAAATCTGACCTTGAGCACAGCACTTCTAAATTAGCTAGTCATTTAAGGCTATTATTTTTCAGAACAGCTTTAAAAGAACTACTGAAAAGGCCATCCAGGAAAGAGCAGTGTGTTCTCTTGCCACCTAAGCATGAGTCATCAACCACAGACTTCAATTAAAAAGACTTTTACATGCCACATTACAGGAAAATACGTTTGAGACCTCACCGTTGTGTTGCGAGGAACATTTATGGTGGAGGAATGCTCTGGACACACATTGGAAGTCGTATTCTTTGCTAAGCTTGTGTTAGGTTCTACCATATCCACCAGAGCAACGCTTAGGTTCACACGTAACGCGTACAGGAGGAAGAACCCAAAAAAGGCCAGTAGTGCTAGATTGTAGCGAGCTGAGCAGCATGCAGGGACTGAAATGAGAGTAAATGAAAAATTTTTGTTTTAACAGAACCTAACAAAATAAGAACAACTGATAAGCAATTTTTACTAATAATCTCAGCAATTTATGGGTAAAGAAAAAAATAGGCAAGAAAACAAGCTAATTGTTCTAGTCTTAAGGGGTGTATTCAACAGGGGTAGTGGCTGAGGATGGAGGGGGGGGGAAAGTCCACTTTTCTACTGATGTGTAAAACAAATGTAATTCTGGTAGCTACCTGCACAAGTGTAGGGGCTGCAGTGGAAGTGTGGTGCGTGGCCTGCGGAAATGGATTTAGAAACGGTTTCAAGAGTCCTCCAAAATAGTAATATTTATTCAAAGTACAAGTTCACACTAAAAAAAACCCAAGATTAGCAGGAAGCCTGTCAGATATGTGAAAACGGTTCAAGAAAAAGAGACTCTTAAAGTAGTGTTAAAGAACAGTTATCGAGATTCCAGGCTGTTTTCAAGGACAAGTTTTCCTTCTAGAAGTTTGCTTATACAGGAATATGCATTTGCTGACAGATGCCAAATGGAGAAAACTGGCAGAAAGGGGAACGGCAAACACCGTGGTGGCACTGTGAAACAGCAACAGTTCCGCAGTTGCCCAGTACACCCCTCTTCTGCAGTCACCATACAATAATGAAGTTGACAAAGGAAAATGAGTCTTAGATTCAGCACAAAATCTGTCCTGTGGCATTAAGTCAACTCTGTCAGATGTTTAAACCCAGATATCAGACTTTGCCCTGTAACACAGGTATTGATTCCCTTCTACAGTATTACACAGCAGCATTTGGCAGAGATCATTCATCAGTACCAGGAGATTCAGATCAGAGTTGAGCTGTAACTTGGCCAGCACATCACCAGTGGCAATAAATTTTGTACCTATACAAAATACAGTTTACAGCTCTGCAGACACTGCTTATGAACTGGGAATGCCTGAACCTACTGAGCAGAAATGTCAAATTGTTGAGAAACTACTTGAAGGATCCGCTGAATGTACAAATAGTTAGAGGGTGGAGTTTCCCCCCTTGTGAAGAAACTACGGTGCTAACAGAAAATTTTATAACCTGGATGCCTGAAACTCTGAGAGGGTTGGGGATCAGCACCTGCAGATATTACATCAGTCTACAGTGATGTCATCTTTCTCTGACTATTCAGAATTCAAATGATGAATAGAACAAACATATCTATGAACAACATGGCTGACTGGAGCTTCATCTGCTGCTGCAGTATGTCTCTTGACTGGATTCTCTGATCTGCAGTAAGAAGCAAAAAGCATGCCCTGTGGACAAGCTATCTAAAGACCTTCCCTTTCCCAGTAGCTTCCTTGAAACCAGGAATGAGCCTATGCGATTTTCTCTTTTTCAGTGGGGGCACCAACAAAGCCTTTCTGGAAGACGGGATTTTTCATGAAAGCAGTAGAACTTTCTCATATTTGAAGTTTCTTAACCCTGACCAACTTTATGTGAAGTTCATTATGGCTGCACAAGTTGTTAAAATGACACAGATGTATTTGCTATGTTCATTTAGTAAACGAGTAATACGTGAGGTTACTGTACAAACAGGCAAAACGCCTGCCTTCCAGACCTGCAGTAATTGCAAGTCGTGCCTCAGCAGCATTTCAAAAAGACATATCTGATTTTTAAATGACACGAAAGAGAGCAGCCAAGATTTTATTGCTTCCTTTTAAAAACAACAGGCACCAAGAGCAGGAAGTGCTTACTGCACAAAAACTAGTCAAGCAGCTTTGTTGTGCTTTATTGTTGTTTAAAAAGCGATTTGCCTTAAGTAGAAATTGTATAGTCATACAATTTATAACAATAATTACAAGTAAAGCTATTAAACCTTTCCACTGCCTGTATTTGCTGGGGTTAGACAATAAAAACAGAAGGTTGAATATCACACTGATGATGTAACCCTTCCTTGGAAATGCAGATTAACTGGAACATCCATTACTCTTCCTCTGGAAACCTCTTACTGGTATACACCTTGTCTGGAGAGCAAGCTCCACAAAACAAATGTGCAAGCACTTAAGATCACTAATGTCAGATTTTTTTCGACTGTAAATAGTTTATCATAAAAATCTAATAAACATGTAGATCTGCAAGTCTGAACAAATGGCTGCTAAATTATGGCTTCCCTGTCTTTCCACTAAGTGCATCTGCAATATCTGAGAATATTAGATCAGGTTAACAGAACAGAAGAATCGAGAAGGTTCCAGATGCGTTTCAGTCACCCACCTCTTCAGGAGATTGCTGTAAACAAAGAGACGCAAACATTCACCCCCCTGTAGTTTAAGGCAGCTCACCATGATGTTCAAAGTCTTACCTTGATTGGTAGTCTTGGGTCCTACATCTATAGTTAATTCTGATTTCAGGGGCATTATAACACCGTAGCTATAAGTGAACAAGACTGTTAAATTGCAGTTAAAAAAATAGATCTGTGCTGCAAGTTGCACGGCAGTTAAAGGAAGTTGCCTTTCGGCTGTATTTTTCCTTGTGGGTGAGGCGAACCACCTCAACTAGAGCATGATGCATTGTGCAAACTTACAAATGTATTGCTTTAATAACCAACTTGAACTCAAATTGCTCTCTTTCCGGCACTTTTAAGTCATTTTGTTAGCAGCCCCTCTTTCTGCAGCTATACATTTCCCAGGTAGGTTAGAGTATTTTTGCATGGCATACTGAAGAAATTTAAAATCTTACTTCACTCTTTACAGTTCGTACATTTGGGGAAACAAAACAGCACAGACAGCCCCCTAAACACATTAGCTCTGTTGTTAAGCCCTGACCCCATAATGATCCTCCTCTCCTATAATTATCTTCGTGCCTTCTTCCACATTCCTTCCTCTCCCTACTTCCATAAGAAGCAATTAGTCTTACTCAAATTCTGTCTTAAGATGAAATTCTTCCATAATCTCGGATGACTCCAGCACTCATTAATGGTTAGGCCGGCATTTAAGCTGGAACTTGACTTCACTGAAAAGACACCAAGCCAAGGGCAGGTGTTTACACGTGAATTAAGCAACGGGGCTGCATGCCTGTTCCCCGCCACCAGTGCCGAGGCCAAAGCCCAGACCCCCGTCAGGACGCAGGGCCGCGTTTAACCTCACGCTATCCCACACCGCCGCGTCCTCAACACCAAACGCGTCTGAGGGCGCGGGGCGGGAGGGGAAGCCCCCGAGGCCGCGGAGACGGGCGCCGCCGCGAGACCCGGGGCGGCCGTTACTGTGACAGGGGGCTGCGCTCGGCCCGGGCCCCGCGGCTCCACGGCCCGGCAGCTCCACGGCCCCGCGGCTCCATGGCAACGCGACGCCGCGACAGACGGGGCGCGGCACCGCCGGGGAGGCACCGCCACCCGGCCCGCCCCGCCACGGCGCCGCCAAGCTCCGCAGCCCCAGGCCGGCAGGTCCGCAGCGAGGCGGGAGCCCAATTCGGCACGGCCCGCCGGGGCAGCTGCCTCCGGTGTCACCTCCCGCTCCTCTCACCCGTGCCGGGCTGGGGCTCCTTCAGCAGCGGGGTGCGGTCCTCTCCCTCCTCGGTCTCCATCTCGCTGCCACCCGGACCACGCAGCGCGCGCAGGGCCAGGCCGCCACCGCTGAGAGGACGGGAGCGCGGCTCCCCGCGCCGCAGCCCGCCCGCTCCGCTCTGCCCCGCCGGCGCCGGGCAGCGGCAGCTGCGGCCCCTGGCGGTCATGTGACGGGAGCTTGCGGGCGGGAGCGGCCTCAGCCGCAGCGCGGCGCCGCTCCCGGCCTGCCCTCGGCGGCCATCTTTGGTGAGGGCAGGAGCCGCGACCGCCCGCCCATCTGCAGCGCGAAGGCGGCCGCTCCCTCGCTCCCGCCCGCGGGACGGAGAGGGCTGACTGACGGCACTGACGGACACACGGACAGACGGCCGGGTCGCGGGCGCCGCTGTGCGGCCTGTCTCCACTGTTTTGGAAACAGTTCCTCACATTTAGGACAAATCTCACCAGGCGACTCACGCCTTCCCTTCCCCGGGCCGCCTGCCGCTTCCGTGGCAGCCGCGGGGAGGTGGCGGCAGTGAATGTGTTTCGAGCTTTGCTCGGGTATGAACGCTTCAGGCGGCGTGCCGCCAAGAAGCGGCAGGGCAGAGCCACGTTACCCGTTGAGGGCTCCTCGGCCCGGCGGCAGGTGGCCGTGGTACGGTGACTGCACACGGCTGCGCGTGAGCGAAGGCGAGCAGCTTCTCAGGGTGGGTGACCTGTGGCAGCCACGGCCGGACTGGGGAAGGCTCGCAGTGCGGGTGTGGGTTTCTCTGTAACCACCAAAATCACCAGCACTTGGGCAGCATTATACCAATAAATTGCAGTATCTGCAGCACAGGACCTTTTTGTTATGTGTGCGTGCGCAGTGCCCGATTCCTGGAGTGAGGCCTTAAAATGCACCGATATAAATGAATAAGCATCATAGCATCATAGCATATGTAATAGAGCTTTTCCTCTCAGAACGAGTGGTTTTCAACCTCAGTCAAAGTTAACAATAGCCTTGAGGTCTTTAAGTTCTACAGGCTTTTACACAGGAGCCTACCTCTGCCCGTCTGTGCCCTTGCCAGGGCTGAGTGCTGAGTCATTTTGTCGATCCTGCCTGTTATCTGCCAAAACCCTTGGCTTTGCCACATGCCCATGCCATCATATCAATGTGGAAATAACTGCCTGGAAAATTTTGCATACTGGAAAATGGGAGTATGTAAAAGATTCCTG
This sequence comes from Nyctibius grandis, assembly GCF_013368605.1. Lineage (NCBI taxonomy): Eukaryota > Metazoa > Chordata > Aves > Nyctibiiformes > Nyctibiidae > Nyctibius > Nyctibius grandis. Next base: position 96,904,665 of record NC_090658.1, on the reverse strand, counting down.
GCAGCCTATTCAGCTGTATCGTTTCACACAAGCTAGATATACTGAGTTTGCAAATATCAATAGAATGACTGCGACCGTGTGCTGGTCAATACAGTATTACGTCTATGCAAACATGTGAAGGAAATCAGGACTTCTGTTCTGGTTCTGAAATTTAGCCTAAGCTAAATTTGACTGTGAGTCAAACTTACCTGAAAGTCACTCTTACAGCCAAAATTACACAAGGAAAACCAATTGCTTTATTCTGACAAAGCACACATCAAACATATTTTGCAAGATTTTATGAGAAGTTAAGATTTGTTTTGTAGTACTTGGAGATTTTAGCTTTGCATTTCACACATGCTGTACTCGGCCTTTCTGTACATACCACCAGAGAGAGACCATGAAGAAGGAAGTCTGCGGGTGTATAGGCCAGGACTGATGTGCTGCGCAGGGTCATGACTATGATCACTTCCATCACTTCCATCCATAGGCTGAACCTAGGCTTCCCCTTTTATTTAATTCTTTCTTATTTCTCCTCACCAAGGCAAGTTATATCTTAAATCTACCTACACTCTTAGTACGGGATAATGCCAACAAACTTTGCAATAGCAAGGAACGTGGATTTCTCTGCTGCCTCCTTCTTGGATCTTGCAGACTCTCACTGGTGAGCGAATCTTCCTCGCTTAGTGACACGCTGCACCAAGAGCAGCTTGATTGCGAGGCTGAAGCCCCAGAGTCAAAAGGTGACACCCATAAATACAGATTTAGGAGTGTGTGAGGAGCATTGACCTTTGTCACAGCAGATAAGAACATCATTCCTTATTCCCTGACTTTGTGTGTAGCTGTCCATAAACAGGTATGGTTTGCCTTTGGCCAGCCTACCAGGCAATGCTGATTGTTGCCTTCGCTCTGCTCTGCCAGGCTCTGTGTCATACTTGTGATGCAGTCCTGACGTGAAGTATTTTCAGTATTTTCTGACTTTATTTATTTTTGTTTCTAAAAAAGAGACTGTTGTTTGTTTTAGCCTGGAGAAAAGGAGGCTCAGGGGAGACCTTATCGCTCTCTACAACTACCTGAAAGGAGGTTGTAGTGAGGCGAGTGTTAGTCTCTTCTCCCAGGTTACAAGTGATAGGATGAGAAGAAATGACCTCAAGTTGTGCCAGGGGAGGTTTAGATTGGATATTAGGAAAAATTTCTTCACGGAAAGGGTTGTCAAGCATTGGACCAGGCTGCCCAGGGAAGTGGTGGAGTCACCATCCCTGGAGGTATTTAAAAGACGAGTAGATGTGGTGATTAGGGACATGGTTTAGTGGTGGACTTGGTAGTGTTAGGTTAATGGTTGGACTTGATGATCTTAAAGGTTCTTTCCAGCCAAAATGATTCTGTGATTGTATTCAACCACTTTTGCCCTAGTTACTTGCAATGCTGGATGCAGCTGTGCTCTGCAGTAGGCTGGGGAGGGAGTGGACTGCACTGCTGAGCACCCCGCATCCCTTTCCGTCTGGCTCCACAGCACGGGAGAGGAGAAGAGCAAAGGTTTGCGCTTGCTTCCCTAAATCCCACCCTGACATTTCACATATTCGAGCTCCAAAGACAGGCTGCGGCGTGTCTCGGCAGAGCAGCAGATGGCGCTCATTCCTCTAAAGTCCATCTGGGAAAAGAAACCTCGGATGGTGCCCGGGTCTTCAGAGAAGCTCCAGCCTTGTTCCCTCCAGTGCTGTGGCTCCTTAGGGCAAGCTCTCATAGAGCAGTGCAGACAGGATACGGCTGTGATGATGTAGGACCACATTTTAAACTGTTTAACGCTACCTGTACTGAATAGCAACCCTCAACCCTAAACGTTCGAGGATTGCTTAGAAGATGAAGATGGCCTGGGAAAATATATCAGTGATGATAAGAATCATCTGGTTACTCTTAAATAACTGGAAGTAACATAAGCAGAGTTCAATGAGTGAAGATTGAAATGTCTGCTTCTAAATTTGTCTAAGTCTCCTTATATGCAGTACAGTATACAGCATTTTTATGTCGTAAATGCCTAACAAGGATATTTATGCTTCAGACAGATAATTTACTAAACAGAAGAATATAAAGTTAAGGTATCAGATCATTTGGACAAGAAAAGATATGCACATGCATGCAAGCAAAAAATTTCTCAGGTTTCCCACTAGAGAGCAAGTTACAGTCAATCAAAAAGGAAAAGAATTAGCATACCTTGAGCTGTGCAGTCCTTCTGCTGTGAAGCTGAATACAAAATCATTACTAAATCATGCATAAGATGATGCTGACCAAATCAGAAATGGTTCATGTGACTCTGGCAGTACAATGTGTTTTCATCTGTCTGGAAATATTGTGTCTGCTGCAAATGCCTCAGGGCTCCCTGTCGCCGCAGATATTCTTCCCTAGGAGTTTGTGTTGGGAGGGGAGATATTCATCATGCCAGCTTTTCCTATCATTTATTAGCAGAGGCACTCCATTCAGTTCAATTTTTGGCATTGGCCATGACAGCAGAAAGCTTGGGACTTTCCTCAGTTAGCAGCATTGCTTTCATATGGAAGAAAGGAAGCACATATTGTGTCCTCTACAAAGTACTCCTCTGGGTTATACGGCAAAGCTCAGCTAGATTCAGAGAAGTGACTTTGGCTTTGTGTTACTTAAATTTTAGTGTGTAGTAGCCAGTAGAAGTATAGATTGGAAGTACAGGCAACGTGATGTCTAGACTCCCTTACTTAAAGGTATTCTTCCTAAAGGAAATGGGAGTAGCAGTGATGCTGGACATTTCCTATTAAAGAGCTGGCCTCTGTTCAGGACACTCATCTGTACATGGAAACATGGAGTCATATTTCTCCTCTGTCAGTGGCATTTAGTTTTACCTCTGCAGTGAATGCTGAACCTCTGGCAAGACAATGGATTGGGGCTTTGTGGAATCTTCTTTCTTTTTAACTATAGTTGTTTCCTCATGTATAGAAGCCATGAACGTCCTCAGGTAAAAGAATAGATTCCCCATCAGAGCTGTCCCTCAGCCCTGTGGATGAGTTCTATATTTGCTGGGTTAATGGCTTTAAATGCTTCGCTGTGGATATATGGCCTACAAAGGGATGTTGGAGAGTTCACTAAGAAGTGCAATTATTTTGTCAATGGGCTTATAAAAACGTAAGAATAGCTAGAGACCATCAGACCAATGGTCCGTTTCCCTCAGTATCCTGTCTCTCACAGCAGTCAATAGCAAATGCTGAGGGAAGGACTTGTACAGACCGAACACAGGGTGATACATCCTCTGAATAGTCTCTGCACGTTTGAATACATTGACTGGTGACTCAGGCCCTTCCTGAGCTGGATGTGGTGCCTTCTGTACTTAGTAGTCCCTGACAGATTTGTCTGTTAAGAATTTATGCCATCTGGTTTTGAACCCATGTAACATTCAGTATCCATGTTCCCCGTGGCAAGGAGTTCCACAGCTGAATTGTATACTACGGACGGGGGTATGCCTTTCCAGCCTTAGTCTAAGCATGATCTGAGAAGAAAGTCTTATATTCTGAATCCCCAGTGAAGACTTACCTCTCCCTGTGCACGTGCCTAGCCATAGAAACATTGGCTTTTAAGGCGTTGTACTAGTGGAGAGTCAGGTGCTGAAATATTATGGATTTACAGGTTTTGGGGTGCATTTTATGAATTGCAGTGGTGTGCATTAATGCTGGAATTATGCTTTCAGCTGTGTGGCTCAGTCTTGCAAAACTATGTCTTTGTACCTACCTGGTGCCAGGCTAGAATGATTCTTTCAGGAGTTTTCACCCCATGATGCAGTGCATTATAATATTGCAATGTTGAGGCTGTTCAGGTCTGTGGCAAAACAAAATTAATCTGAGTTATCCTGTCATGAAAGATGGAACAATGAGGATAAAAGATGCTGGTATCTCACAGGTTATCTCACTAGAGCTTTGTCCAGTTCCTGCTGGGAAAGCTTGCTGGGAACTTGATTGGTAGCTGGATTTGCCAAAGCCTGAAACTGCCCAAGAACAAGCTACAGCTGTCACTTAAGTGTTTTCTAACCTTCTTTGAACGTGAACTCTGTAGTGAAAGTTAATGATAAAACTTTTAAAAAATAGTTCCAGTGGCGAAGAAGCTTTACTTAATCTTAGACATGCTGATATGTGCAAACTTGCACTATGCATAATAGGTGAAAGATCCTGAAAAATATGTTTCTCTTGTCAATAACTAAGTAAATAATTTTTGCAGAGATCTCAGAAAGCTGGATGGAACTCATCACACAGGACAGGATGATATGCTTTTTTATGCTCAAGGAACACGATATGCCAGTTAAGGTAAGAACCTGTGAATTAGGTACTTAATAACTGGTAGTTTCTTGCATAACAGTGAATCTAGGAGACTTGAAAATGTGTGTGATAGTGTGAGATCCCTTAGACTGGTTGGGAAAACAGGGAATGACTTGACCAGTTTTTACCAGCAGGTGTCTAAGGAAGACATAAGTGTGAAGATTCCCAGATGTTTGGTATCTAGGTGTGCCTAGCAAAAAGAAACAAAGCATCTTGCAACAATAAAGACACTTCTTCTTTGATGTTGATTTGAAAAATGTTGAATTTTGAAAGAGTAAATGTGGTGTCTTTTTACTAAAGCAATTTGTTACAATGTTGCCCAAAGTTATGTCTCTAATTTATCACTCTGTGCTCCAAAATGAAACCTAAATTTATGGTAATTATAATACTTTCATAACAGAATCAACCTGCTTTTTCTTTTACAAATATTGGCAGCTATCCCCAGCTATTCCATCTAGAGGTTGCACATAAAAACTTTACATAAAAATACAATAGGACTATTACAAAACAAATGAGAAATAAAGAGGGAAAGGGAGAGAAAGAAAGAGGGAGGGAAGGAGAGGGAGAAAAGAAGGCGGGTCCCATTCAGTTAACTTCTAAAAAGCTGAACCAAGTTGTACAGCAGCGCTCATACTGTCTCAGATGACTCATTTGCAACTGAGGAGCCTTTACATAGCTTCTTGATGTGGTGCATGGTGACTGGTGGCAGGGTGCAGAAGCTGCTCTGTAATCCAAGTCTCTGGCTGTGGAAGCCAACCATCCCTCAGAGATGCCAACATTGTGGGGGTCTCTGGCACCCTGCTGCAAGCCCAGCCTCATCCTGCTGTGGAGTGGTGGAGCCTCTGTGAAGCCCTTGCCTTTTCCCTCTTGCAAACTGGTGCCATGTCCTCACCTGCTGCAGTGTATCTCTCTGGGACCTCTCTCCAGGTTATCTTGCAGTTGTTAATCCCATGAAGATTTTGGTGTATGACTTACAGCTGTCACTGCCTCCTCCACCCCAGGATCTGGAAAGTAATATAAATGTTTAAATTCACACTTAAAAATTCTCAGCTAAGTAGGCCAATACACCCGTTATGAACTCTAGTTTCTTTGTAAGGTTTGTTTTTTGTCTTACCCTACACTTCAGATAGCTGCAGGCAAACTGTTCTTTCTGGCTGGCATGGAAAAGTCTTCTCCAGTCTTTCATAACTTTTATATGTCCTTTAAATACCGTACAAGTATTTTCCCTTCTATTTGTTGGGGAGCATCAAGCCTCAAGGGCTAGAATTTTTTAAGATAAATTTAAAGTATATCCATACTTTCTTTGAGACCCACGTCAGGGAGAAAACGCTGGCTTGACTCTGCTGGTGTCAACACATCCACGTTGCTCAGGATTACTCTTGGGACAGGCTGGCCATGTACATGTTGAATATCAGTTGGATCGAATCCTGGCCTGATGCCTATCACATAATCCTTTGTACCTGCTCACTCAGAGCTCTTTCTAGTGTGTAACACATACCATACTGCCATACCTCGCTGACAGAGCTGGAACAGTGGTATCACAGACTCTCTGCTTCCTTACCACCGATTCTCATTTTGATTGTATTATGCAGTGTATAAGAGCTGTCCTGTTGTCAAAATTTCTGTTTACTAGAGAAGGGGAAACAAGGCAATAGTAATTACTACAGTAATTCAAATAGCAACCTAGTTATGATTTGCAGTATTTCAATTAAGATGAAAATGTATGAGCATTGCAGCTAAGCGTAAGTAAAGTGCAGTTAGAAAATTTTAATAGTTCTGTTTCAGACATAGTAAGGAATGTAATTGTAAACCTCTGAGCTCTGTATCATCTAACCATCAGGTTTTGCAGTCTCAATCCTTGGGGGTTTTCAAGATCTTTCTGTATAAAGCCCCGAGTAACCTTGTCTGACCTCATTGCTCACCCTGCTTTGAACATTAGGCTGGATTAGATGACCTCCTGAGTCCTCTGCCCTGAATTTTCCTGTGGTCCTGTGATCCTGTAACCCCTCTCAGGAGTAAAACCTTTACGTGCACTAGGTATTTTAAATATAGTTTGTTTGGTTTTTTTAATATCCAAAGTAAATTACTGCTGAGGAACAAAATGAGAAGAAAAGAAGAAACTCCCAGAACTGTGGTTAGTGGTCAGAAAAATCACAGGGTGAATCTTTAGCCTAAAAACATGGCTAGGAGGACTTAGAAAGTTGTCCAATATAGGACATATTTCAGACGTATGACAGCAATTTCCAAACATTCAGTTGCTACAGTAAGGTTTGGAAAGATGTAGCTCTTGGGTCCACACCCTCTTCATTTAAATAAACAGGACTCGTGCTGTGAGTGGTTGGCAATGGAACAAACAGTTGCTTTTTGAACAGCATGAATGAATATCCTATAGTGGTATTACTCAAGGGCTAAGTTTATTTAGACTTTGCCTTATTTGGTGACTTGAAACATGAAACTTTTACTCAGGTCCTTCTTAATCACTGAGATCAGACTCCTCACCCTCCCTTCTTTCCTGTAGGCAGTATGTGGTAAGACTTAGTCCTCAGGGAGAGACAACTGGTATTTGCCTGTGTCTAAACTAAACACAAAGTTTTGTGCAAGTTTTATAAAGAGTTTGAGTGTATTTTTTTAAATAATTCTTAATCACTTCAGTCTATAGAAGCCATTTTAGCTGCTAGAGAAACTGATTCTGTAAGAGACAACTTACATAATATGAGGTTGGCTCTCATGTTATGTGATTGTCAAATAGATATAATCTAAAATAGAATGGAGGTTCTGAGAGGTTTTAGCTATATAATTAACGTCTAACTACCTCTACTCTAAATAACTATTGCTTCTTGATACCATGGTGGAGTTGGTTGGAAAGTGAAGGATTTTTTTTTCTCCTTTTTTTTTTTTAGATTTTAAAAAAAGGCAAACTAAACTTAAACATGGTCACATTTTTAGCTTTTGACCAATTTCCAAGCAGACAGTTTGGTTTTCATTTTTAGAAAGAAAAAAAAAACTGTCCTGCAAGAGATCACATCCTACAAAACCTTTTTGTTTTAACAAGTACTTCTAATTCTGTCTTCTTTTTTTCTGGTGTTGACCTTTTCTGGACATGCCAAGATGGAGGAAACCAGGACTGAAATAGTATAGGCGCCCCCCCTTGTTAGGCGCTTTTCTTTCCCTCTTGTCAATTCTATTTAATTTCCTTGGGAGCAGATCCCTGCTCTGTTCTCTCTGGGATACATTCCTCTCTCTGTATATGACTTTGGTCCCTCGGGTCAAGAGCAACCTCATGGACTTTCATCATGCTGCCTGGAGATCCCCTAGCCTGATCTTCTGTATGTCATGGAGTACAGAATTTTAGCCCCTCTATTTAGCCTAATTACCTGGTTTAGACTTTCGAAAAGGCATTCAGGTTTGATGGGAAGACATAAAAAGAAGGAGAACCAACCACTTTCCTTGGTAGTGTGTTCAGGAAGATAACCTCTCTTGATAGTATGTGCATCATTTCTAATTTGCATTTGATTGACTTTAATGCCTGACCATTATTTCTTTTTACACTTTTCTCCCATAGATTAGCACCTGTTATTTTCTCCCTATGAAAATGTAATGGAGGCCCCTCTCAAGTCATCTCTCTCTGATGGGTTAAAATATGCATCTCTTTAGTCTGTAGGCTTAGGGCATTGTCTCCACACCTTGACTTACTTTTGTGTAAAATGTTGGAAATGAGGTTTGTCTACACTATGAATTGCTCTCAGGTCAGTCTGCTTTTGAAAGGAAGTTGCCTCTGCCTACAGGGATACACTGGTCTATAAAACAGACTGCTGTACTAACATCCCCTTTTTTATGGGTAGATGAGTGTTGTAAATAGCTAGTACAGAAACACACATTCATTAAAAAATCTGCCAGTTTTTATGTGCTTAATTAAAAGCGAAGTTACAATGTATGAATGTACAATATACTCCAGAATGCTGTGATATACTACTCTATGACATTATGGAAACACTGGTTTTAAAAATTCCTTTTTTAGAAGCTGTAATTTAAATTTACAGTTTAATTATAGGCTATAGTTTAAGATAATTGAATCCTCAGGGAATTCTCACCTTCTTTAAAATGAAATAGTGTTAATGCACACTAAATTGTTTAATAAAAATAAGGTTTGTCTTGGCTTTTTCAGCAGTATTTGCAATGAGGAGGGGTTGCACTGACCTTTTGAAAACCCTCAGAGAGCAAAGAGAATAAGGCCGGCTAAGATAGATAGATAAAATTATTAATGAAGCTTGGTAAATGGAATTGCATCACATACAATTGTAAAAAATACTGCCCTAGGAAAACAGAATTTTGAGGACAACTTGTCATCATTTGTAAAAGTTTTTAACTTCTCTCATGTTTATAAAAACAGCATGTTTGTACATGTTTTAACATACTGTATGGCTGAACTTTTTACAATCAGAGAAAAATGCTAAAATAAAATAAAATCAAGGCACAACTTCTACTTCACAATAAAAAAGGCATTATGTGAACCTGCTTCCTAAATGTTCTGCTCATGTGTATCAGATAAGATACAGTATATCAGTCAAAGTTAAGGGGCTAAATGCAGCAAATAATGCAAAAAAACTCAGTTGTTCATAACAAAGTTACAGAGATTTGAGCAAGGTGGAGGATACAGTTTTGAGTCCTGACCTCATTGAAGGCAATGATTTCAGTGCTTGAGGATGCCTGCAGAAGAAATCTGAAAATTCAGCTCCACATAAAAACCTATTACGGATACCACATTTACTTGCACCTTGGAGGATCTTCAGCACATCAGCAACAAGAATTTATGGTCATTTCATAGTAATTCATTATGGTTCTGTGAGCTCCATCAACTGCCAAGAGCTATTGTTCTGGGAAAAACACGGGGCAAGGTCCTCATTTTCATTCCATTACAGGCCTTCTGCACTGTTCAGTAAGTTCAAAAGGGCTGTCAGGACAGGGAACGTGGTAACTGAGGATTATCTTTGCTGTAGGGGAACTCCTAGGTGTATCATTTGCAGATTTGCTCCACAGACTTTCACATTTCCCATAGTATAATTGTCATTCCTTCTTTAATTCCCTTTCTTTCTGATCTCATTTATAAAAGTGAATCTCTCAAAACCTCATAAAGTCTTACCATGGTGTCCTTCTACATTTGATATGTTTCCTAAAAGACAGTGCTTTACTTTGTTGCGGTGTTTCAAAGCACACATATAATCCTGCATATAATACAATAATACAATATTTATAGATTTTATCACATTAATTTTTTATGGGTATGGTTAAAATGCATACAGGTATTGTAATAATAAAAATTAAAATATTATGAAAATATAAGCATAGAATTCCAAGATAATAAGCCCTTTTTATGCTAAATTTATGAAGAAGTTTTTCTCCTATTTGGACATTGCTTGCTTGTTCTTATGCCAAATCTGATTCCTTCAAACAGGTCCTGATCCAAAGCTTGTCAAAATTATTGTTTATCTTCAGGTTTGATTCATTGAATACTCAATGAGGACAGTTAAGCTATAGTCATCTTACATGCTCTGGAGATAACAAGATATATTTTAACTACTTGTCTTGACTCCCTGTTTAGACATCTAATAGAAATTGGTACTTTTAGGATGGGATTCACTTGATTCATTTAGAAGGCCACTTTTGAATGTCTGCTCATTCGAATGTTATAATCTTAATAAGTGATATCAATCTGGTCTGAAAAGTGCCTACTTCGCTCCATTGTCTATCCAGCGAATGTAAATAGCTAGTTGTAGACAATTGCAGTGTCCACATTTGACCAGGTGAATCTCACTCACTATACCTGGACAAACAGTTCAAGTTGGAAATGAATTTGCAAAAAACGTTATTTATCAAGAGAGATGTCTTCAGGTACTAGGAAAAAAGATCTTAATTGTAGTACAGACCAGATTTTCATGAAACTCCACCCTGATAGCTCAGGGCAAGTTTCAGTGCATGGCACACCCTTCATCAGTGTAGTGTAAAATGTTTTGACACATACCATCATCAGAACCATCATCAGAAGTGTTATTACTGAGCACTTCTGGGAGAGCTTTATATCCTGTGCTCCTGTCAGTACTTTCCAGCAAACACTAATTCTTCAGGCTTACGTCCAAGCAAGGAATGTGCCCTCCTACTGCCACGGAATGATCTTCTACCCACCTGTTTTTAGCATTCACTATAATTCTTGTCCACTCACTATGAGTGATAAAACAGACTTTTGCTTCCTTCCTAGTTCTATGAGCTGCTGAATCACAGTTTCTGCTAGGACCTCATCCAAAGCCTATCGAGATTAATTAAAAGACTTATCCATCCCCTAAATGAGCTTTGTTGGAGGCCTTGAGTTCAGTGATGCATAAGGCAACCAGCTAAGCTTTTGAAAAGACAGAATATTGTGCTGGAAGAGACTATAGTGATCTTCTAGTTCAAATTTCCACGTAACATAGCTCTTCAGCTTTCCCTGAATTTGCCTCATTTCGTGGAAACACGCTTTGTTTGCACCACAATCTGGCTGAATACCTGCTGAATCCAGCTGAATGTCTGACCCGCCAAGTTCACCGTCTAATGCTAAAAGCAGGACAGGGCATTGACCATTCAAGTCTTCACTGCCGTAATTTTTGTTGAGTTTTGCCTGGTATTTTAAGTACTGTAGTGCTTAGGTTTTTACATTTACCAAACAGTACTGTTTTCTACGTGTGATATTAGAGAAAAGCAGACCTTGCTGTGCCTGTGTTTATTTCCAGCCAATCTTCATACAATTAGTAGAGCTTGCTAGGTGCTGCGATCCTTCTGATTTAACAAGGCAGAAGTTGCTTTCCAGACTCATTAAGGAACTATTCCAGTTTTCTGTATTTACTTAAACACATTTTTATTTAGAGTCTACCTAGGCTGCAACTCAAAGGTGTGATACTGGTACATATATTCGGGCTAGACTTAAACTAAGCTGTACAGGAACAGACAACAGTATAGTTGTTAGCTGCCTGAGACCATAGCCAGTGCTGTAGATGACTTTTGCAGTCTTTACAGGCTTTGTTTGTAAGACAGCATGAAGGATTAGCAAAATTAGGTTCCTGTGGAGCAGTGAAGGTGGTAAAAGTGGAATTTTCATTATGGTGATATATCACAGATGGGTGTAAAACTTGAGTCTGGTAATGCTTGCTTAACTCCAAAACATGCAGATTGAACAGAGAGGGTTTTTTCAACTAGCTTCCCTGGTCGGCGTGCCGAACACAATGGTAACCTGTTTTACCTCCCAAATTGTGTCTCCAGAGTATCCACTTCACTAGCTTGGAGTAGTTGAAGATTACTAAATCCTTTCATGCTAGGTTATACTCTTTCAAAATTATTCCTAATATGCAGAAGTCAGGTCCAAAACAAATTTTCCTCACATGGTGATCTCAATAAGTTGCTGTGCAGCTCCCTGCTTCCAGTTTTGTGCACAAATTAGTCTCTCAGGTGTTTGTCAGAGTCAGGCATTTAAAACCTACTTAGGCCTGAGACACTGCCAAATAGTTGTTTCTGTGGTCTTGAAAATGACACATAGCCCAGCTTAGGTCTTTTGTTTAGTTAAACACAGATCTCCTAGCAGTTCAGTAGGACTAATGTAATCCGTTTCATTTGCCTGTTCTGGATGGACAGGTATTTTTTAGCTGAGGATCACAGAATCACAGAATCACAGAATGTCAGGGATTGGAAGGGACCTCAAAAGATCATCTAGTCCAATCCCCCTGACGGAGCAGGATTACCTAGATTATGTCACACAGGAACACGTCCAGGCGGGTTTCGAATGTCTCCAGGGAAGGAGACTCTACAACCTCTCTGGGCAGCCTTTTCCAGTGTTCAGTTACCCTCACTGTAAAGAAGTTTTTCCTCATATTTATGTGGAACCTCCTGTGTTCCGGCTTGCACCCATTGCCCCTTGTCCTGTCAATGGATGTCACTGAGAAGAGCCTGACTCCATCCTCATGACACTTGCCCTTTACATATTTATAAATGTTAATGAGGTCACCCCTCAGTCTCCTCTTCTTCAAGCTAAAGAGATCCAGCTCCCTCAGCCTCTCCTCGTAAGGGAGATGTTCCCTTAACATGTTGTTTTGTGCCCTGTAACAGAAGCTGGTGGGTATGCAAAAACTTTTCAATTCTAGGCACCCCTAAGTTTAAATTTGACCAATTTAGCACAAACTGAAGTGCTGCTTGTTTTTGTTTGAGTTACCAGCCTGACCTAGATCAAACTAAACAGTGACATGTAACTGCAGAACGAAACCCTAGTGTAGACAACCGTAAATGGAAATGAGCAGATTAACAGAGCACAGGGGAATGTAAAAGTCCTGTAATTGGTAAGGTGGTATGATAAATTATGCTTACCTGAAACACAAGTCAAGTCCAACAGAACAAATAGTTTAACGCTTAGTGAGGGTGAATAGGATACCAGCTTAGCCCAATTCTCTATAATTATACTTATTTTCCAATTACTCCAGACTCATTTTTATTCTCTGTGTGCAGAGGAATATGCAGAGGAGGCTTGAGATACATCGTGCAGCTATAGCATATACTGGCTATAGGGCTGAAGTTGGCTTAAAATTTCCTTGTTTTACCTCATATCTGCCCATGCTTCGCAGTTTCATATCTACATACTGTGCTGATAGCCACTTATGGGGCTGTGTTGCAAATGGGGCCACTGAAATGAGCTGTGTTAGAAGTAAACCTCTCTCCAGAAAGAGCTGTATGGCACGGGCTGCAGAACAGGGTTGGGAGGGCTGCAGGGCACAGAGTGGGGAGGTGCTGAGTGCAGAATGGGAGAGGGAGCTCCTGGGGCTGGCTTTCTCATGGGAACCATCACACTGTGTAACTACTCCCTGTTCAGATACAGTATTTAGTGTCGTTTGGGTACCAAAGAAGGACCACATTTGATAAAAGAATGTAGGAGTTGAAGTGGTGTTTTGGGGAAATCACAACTTACATAACAATGAAAATTAGCCGCTGCAGAGCACTTTTGAAAATCAAGACCTTGTTTAGATGCTGGTAAGACATGACTCTTAGAATAATGTCTGAAGTGAGCTATTATGTATTTACATTTTCTGCTAACTGGGAACTTACTGAATCCTTACGTACCACATTTCATTCCTAAATGGTATGTTTAACCATGAAAACCCTCTACATGTACCTACAGTGTAGTATATCCTGTTTGGAAATGAAATGATGAAAAGGGGTTTAAGTGTCTTCTGACAAGGCAGAGGGAACCAGAGGGTGGTATAACTCCAGTAGAGGAAACTCCTTGTTGGATTAGGAAGGGAATGAAGTTATGTTCAGAGGATTTGGGGCTTCAGATATCTCTAAGTATTAGGATGGTCCTCCATTAATTTAACCTGTTTCTGAGTACATGGGTATACCCGTAAGAAATAGAGCTTGCATGTTGTTATGGAATGGCATCTAACACTTAATTTCTGTTTATCCATTTCTTATCGGTGATAAATCTATTCAGGACACATGAAATCCTAATATTAATAATCCATTTCTTCTCTTACTTCCTGCTGTAGGATTCTTTTACTGGTATTTTTGTAGAAGAGATCAAATACATCTACAAAAGTATTTTTAAATAACAAGCCCTTAGGAAAAAAAAAAAGGAAGATGGGAGTCCACAATACTGTTGCACAACTGGGCAAAATCTGTGACATTTGCAAGCATTTTCAGTAATGGACTTTTGGGCTACATCCATGCTAATGAATTAAACAGTGCCAGCAAATGTTCTTGGGACTGGAAGCTGATTGCCTCTACCCTGAAGATGACCTTGGCATGGTTTTGCCCTGGCCAGCAAGTGTTCTCTTGAACAATTCATGGTGCGGTTTGGGGATTAGCATGGACCATACCCAATAGGAAGTTTGGATGTGGCCACCTTGTTTCAGAGACTAAGAGAGCTGATTAGTATTTGTAGGTATGGTGGAGTGCCAGTTGGGCTCAGTGCCAGAGACTGGAGAAATGTGTACTATGAGTAGCTTTACCATCAGAGGCTGGGGTGCTTGGGATGCAGCACTATTTGTAAGCACCTTTTCCCACCACCTCCAAGAAAAGGAGTGGCAGTGACTGTTCATCTTCCCTGCCTGTTTTGCACAAGCAACAAGTTACAAATAACAACAGGAAACATCTCCCAAACTTTGCCTCACCTTTTGCAGGTGAGGAGCTGCCAAGACTGACCTTCCAGGCATCAGCTGTCGTTCCTGTAATATCACTCCTTCCCTAGTCTACAGAGGGGGCACCCTCTCTCCTGTCGCTACAAAGCCTGGCGCTCCAAAAAGAATCAGCAGGTGTGAAAACTTCCAAAAGCAAATTTAAAAGATGTGAAAAGACTGCATGCATACCTGGGATACTGTTAGAGCACAGTGTTTATGTACGTTTACTGTTCATATCTGATTTTCACAGGAACAAAACATGATGCTTCTATTCAGGGCTATAACTGACTGTATTTTGTCTGCGTAACGCAATGCAGAGGATGCCAGCCCAGTACTTCTGAAGAGGCAGACTTCAAGAACTGGGCAGAATTAGACTTGTGCAGGGATGAAAGAATTCAGATGAATCAAAACATCGTTAGATGTGCCTAGTCTACACAGTTACAAAGAGCATGCTAAAGGAGCAGAATGTCACCCAAGCTGCTTCAGTGCACTTTTTGGACTCTGAAAGTGGGTTAAGATGCATGTGCAGATATGACCTTATTTTGCAGATATTGGGCACAGAAGACAGTCCAGCCAGAGCTACATCACCAATTGGTTCACATTTAAGTCGCTACGAGGGTCCTTGAGTTTCTGCCAGCATCGTTCTCCCCGTTCAGACCCGACTTGCCTCAGAGCCGGAGCCCCATGCCAGCGCGCCTCGGCGGGCTCTCCAAAGTCTCTGCAGTGCAACGCCTTGTCGATGAACGGGCAGCTCCCGACAGCAGGCTGCCACTGTGTTCGATGCCACAGGCAGAAAACATTCCTCTCGGTGTCTGTTTTGTAGGATGTTGTGTTCGTCTGAGAACCCCCAGCTGCATCTGCCCGAAAACGTGGGGTGCGAGGGCTGCGGGGAGCAGAAACGCATCCGCGGGTATAGGGGTGTGGGTGTGTGTATAGACCCCGCTGCTCGGCTGCCCCCCCGCGCTGGCCCCCGGGCCGGCCTCGGGAACGCCCCCGCGGGCGCTCATGCGGCTGCCGCCGGCGGAGCGTGCCTGGCGCTGGGGCAGCGGCGGCCGCAGCCGCTCCCTTCCCTCCCCCGCCCGCCGAGGCGCCTCCCGCCCGGCCCCGGCCCCGGCCCCGGCCCTGCGCACAGCGGCAGACCCAGCGGGCGGCACGCACGGAGCGCCATGGCGCGGACCCTCGGCGCTGCCCGCCTCCTCCTCCTTGTGCTCCTCCTCGGCAGCTCCGCGGCGGCCGGGTACGTGGGGCCGGGTGGGCTGGGGGCGAGTGGGTGCGCGGGGCGCCGCGCCTCCCCTCCCCGCCCGGCGCGGAGTCTGCGCGGGGCAGCGGGGCGCTCCCCCGGGGGCTCCCCGGCGCCCGCCTGTCAGCGTGGCCGGAGAGCGGGCGGAGCAGCGCTGCCTTCTCCCCGTCCTGCAAACCCCGGGTGCGCTCGGTAGAGCCTGGTGAGCGAGCATCACCTCCAGCCTCGGCAGCGGCATGCAAGGGGAGAGCTTTGCAACATCTATCGTACGTTATTATGTGGATGCTGTTACTGTTTTGGGCGTTGTATTTCACTCTCTGCCCTTTCTCCCTCTGCCCATTTGGATTTTCCAGACCAACGTTCCTGGTGGCAGTTCCCTGGAACATCAGGCCTGGAGCAAACGTGACTGTTGGGGTAGCTCTGCTGCCAGACAGCCCAGCACAGGTCACCGTAAGGGGAGAAGTGATCAGGGATAACGAGACCATCTTGAGCAGGGAAATGATCTTTGAGAAAGGTAAGAGAATGGAATTGTCCTGGAAAGATTTAGATTTGCCTTCTCCCACAAATATTTTGTTGTTTCCAAAATATCACAGCTTCTAAACGGCACTAAAATAGGAATGTTATTTTACCAAGTAGGGGTCACGTATTGGAAAATAACCTTGTACTCTGCTGGCTGTGTGTGCAGGTGGGCGGCTGAGCTGGGTAGCGAGTGGTTACATAGGTGTGCTATCTCATTGTAAACTCAGAAAATAAACAGATAGTAGCGAAGTGTGGTGGATGTGGGATTTCTGAGGAGCCAGGAAGTACTCTGGTCAATGTAGCGGGGCCGCTGAAGAAGTAGCCGAAGAGGTGCTCACTGGTAGGCTTGTTGATAAGGTGCAGGGTGGAAGCAAGTGGGATAATGGTAAGGGTGGAACAGACAAGGTGATAAAGCATCTGGTGCTGGCTGCTTCTCATGTCCTAGGAAAGGGGGGACCTGAGGGCAATAGGAAAGTGGAGATGACCACGTCAGACTTGGAAGCTCTGTGCATTTGCAGAAACAGAAATTTTTAAGGATCAAGAACTGAATGAGGTAGTGAGGCCACATCTGGAATATTGTGTCCAGTTCTGGGCCCCTCAGTTCAAGAAGGACAGGGAACTGCCAGAGAGAGCAGAGCCACGTCCAGCGCAGAGCCACGAAGATGATTAAGGGAGTGGAACATCTCCCTTATGAGGAGAGGCTGAGGGAGCTGGGTCTCTTTAGCTTGGAGGAGAGGAGACTGAGGGGTGACCTCATTAATGTTTATAAATATGTAAAGGGCAAGTGTCATGAGGATGGAGCCAGGCTCTTCTCAGTGACATCCCTTGACAGGACAAGGGGCAATGGGTGCAAGCCGGAACACAGGAGGTTCCACATAAATATGAGGAAAAACTTCTTTACGGTGAGGGTGACTGAACACTGGAAAAGGCTGCCCAGAGAGGTTGTGGAGTCTCCTTCTCTGGAGACATTCAAAACCCGCCTGGACGTGTTCCTGTGTGACATAATCTAGGTAATCCTGCTCCATCAGGGGGATTGGACTAGGTGATCTTTCGAGGTCCCTTCCAATCCCTAACATTCTGTGATTCTGTGAATCATGAGACAGATTGGGGGTTGAAGGTAAGTAAACCTTAGAGCAGGCTGATTTAATATGTACCCCCTGGGCAGCAGTAGAGGATGAGGTGGCAGTTCTGAGTAGTTGGAGAACTACTGGTCACTGCTGGTCACTGCTCCTTTTCATAAAGGCCAGCTGCGAACAGAAGCATAGAGATGTTCTGCCAGAGATTTGCCCTCATGAGAAAGAAAATATTTTGTCCGGATAATCCAGCTTTCAAACTGCTCTTAGTATGAGGCAATATAAATGACACCCTAACTCTTAGCTTTTTATTTGTCAAAAGTAGAAAGTCTGGGGGCAGTATGAGGTCCTAGAAAAATCTACCCTGCTATAATGCACTTTCTTCTTGTTGGTGTCAACTAATTTTTCTGTTAATGTAGATGCCTTAATTGGAAGCATCACACCTTCATTTCAAAGCCTTTGTGAAAGCTCACCTCTCTTCACAATCTCTAGCGAAGATGGAGGCTTTGAGTGTGATGGAGTGCATTTGACCAGATCAAAAAATTCATGGCCCCATGATGCAGAAAAGCATATCTGAGCAAAACTCTTCTTGCTATTTCAAATATTCTGAAAAAGTTTTCCAGAACTATGCATTGGCAGGCTTTACTTCAGGTTGGATGTTGTTTATCCACTCTGATTTTATATTGCTATCAGGTATATGTCCTCCAGCAGCCAGTGTAAAAACATAAAGCTGAGGCAAATTTCCTGTAGTGCTATGGCTAATTAAAAAAAAAAATCTAAGTGTTCATTCCTGATTTAAATCAAATTTATACACCTGATCTGTTAGTGTCTAAATCTAATACTAATAGTTATGGTGATGTATGCCTAAGGCAACTACTTTAGGAGGATGGATTTGCTAGCACCTAAAATCTGGGTGCAAGTAAAACAGACCAGCTGTTATGCCTACGGTCCTTTATCTGAAGTCTCCGTCACACACTACATGCCATATTTAGATTTTGCATACTCAAAAGTACAGACCCAGCCTATTGGACTGACATAGCAGAGGATTCAGCAGTGGATAAAGGAACATTCTTATTCTGTGGAGAAAATAACTTTGATTTATTTATTATGCTATTGGTAGTGAGCTTGCCTTTTTAAGTTCACAATTCCTCTTCAAACCTTTCCTGGCAGTATTTTGATACAAACCCAAAGCAAACCCAAACCAACTGATTTATTGTTTTTAAAAGAAAGACTGTCTTCTCCTTTTCTTCTTCTAACTACACTGTCTTTTATTTCCTGCTTCTGTTCTGCTTAACATCAAGTTCAGTGAGCCTTGCATGAGTTTCAACCTGTCTGTTGTTGTCCTTTTCAACATTAAAAAGCAGACAAGCAACTGCTAATTCCAAGCATGTGAAAATATGTGGATGTCTCTATCTGCATAGCACACAGAACGATGCTTAACACTGGGAGTTGCTGAAGTCAGAGGGAATGGTGGGTGATCAGGAACAGGTATGACACTGTATCAGTCTGGATACAGTGAGGAAAAAGGAGAAATGCTATAGTGCATCACTTGAAGTGCATGGATTTATTGTTAATTTTTATCTTTTTCCTGTCTTTTAAATATATAGTTGGATTTTCCATGCTTTTTTACTTGATAAATGGAACATCAAAAATAATAAAAAAGAAAAGGTGCTGAGCATGCAGTGTATTCCCTCTTGCAAAAATTTTAAAATTTAGTATGTGGCCATCCATTCTTTAAAGTCAAGTTATATAATTTGTTAGTCATTTGTTCCCTGTGAACAAATATGTAAGCAAAACTGTTACGGGCCAGGAGCAAGGGAACTGCCCTGTAACAGAGGATGTAGTGTTGAAGGCATGTACCCGAAGGTGCTAAAAGAGTGGATCAGTTGTGAATAGAGTTACTCAGAGAGAAAGCAGTTTGTCAGAATAAGGTTCTAAAGCTTTAAATTCTTCACTGAAGAACAAAACAACCTTAAGATAAAATATGTAGCGATATTGTTGTAGCTGTGTTAGTCTAAGAATGTGACTGAAGGAACACTGGAGAGGTTTTATTAGGCCAGCTGTTGCAGTTGAAGGAAAAAACCCAAACGTATCTCCAGGCACACAAAATCTTCTTTAAATGACGTAATTGCTGCATATATTAGTGCCCAGAAAATGTTGCTTTATCTGTCACTTGGGCCCATTAGGTTACACAGAGTGGCTAATACAGTGGTATTACTGTTCCTGTGGTGCAAATGAGTTTGATGACTTTTATTGCCATATGTCTATGCAAAAAAAAGTATTAAGGGAGGCAGGGTGTAGCTGAAGTTGTTGACTATGCTGAATATCCAGAAAGCTGGAACTGATTGCCTGCCTTGGTTAGGCTGCAAATTCAGTGGCACTGTTGCCTAAGCTGGCTCAATTATGCTCTGTATTTTTCCTTGCATGGTGACAGCAAAAGCAGAGGATTAACTGCTTTGAGAAACTGATCTGACTGAAAAATAAAGTTTTTATTTTGTTGAATATTTTTTTAGGCAGACAGATTCCCTGGTTTGGTGTGCAAACATTTGTGCTGATGGAACTGAGATGGGCGCAGAGTAGGGAATTGGATGCTGGGGACAGAAGACAGGCTGAGGACACCGTTTTTGTTAGTGCTGTTTAATCTTGCAGGCCAAGTTCAGCCAAGTACCTAAGCATAAAAGCTATTACATACCTGTCTGGCAAAGTGCATCTGCAGTTGCTTAAAGTTAAGGTTGTGCTGTGGTTCTCCAACAGCAGCTCAGTATGGTACTGCACGTACTTGTCTAAATTTCTGAGTTAACTCTGTAAAAAGATCTTGTTGAATTAAAGGCACAGTTATTTTTTCTTTATATAATATAACTCTTGCTTTATATAAGGAATAGAGTGCTTGCCCTCTGATGGTTGATAAAAAATTCACTGTTCTAATGTTACTGGAAGTGGAATTTTGATATCTGAGTTATTTTTGGGAAATTGTCCATTAGAGAAAGGCTTTAGCCGTGGACGTTGGTTCACATCTTCATCATGCTTTTCATACAACAAAGGGAAAATAAATATATTTTTTAATAAGTGGCTAGTTTGTATTCTTTGGAGCGAAGAAGAAAGTGTGCATGCACACACATTTAAAGAAGTGCTGATATTTTGAGCTTGGCTTAATATTCTAGAATCCAAATGTACTGTAGCAAGGGAGATGGTTTAGGACCAATGTTTGGTACAGAAATTAAGTTAATTAGATTAAATGTAGTGAAAACACACCAACTGAAAGTCTGAAGCAGGGTATTGCTGCTACAGGTAAACTTTGTGTGAGCAAGCACAATTAAAAAAAAAGAAGTCAGTGCGTCACCGGGAGAGAATAGGTTTCCATTGTCTGCAGCAGACTCCAGAAAAACACGAAGCACTAACTAAAGCTGTTTCTGTGCACTGTATCAAGCCTTGACACATTTTCTGTGGAGATGCAGTATCAGAAAGATCCTCACCCTGATTGAAAGTGACTGCAGAAGATAACAATGGCTTATGTGCAATTTGGGCTGTTGTGTTTTCTGGATCAACAACAACAGAAAAAATGATGGGAATAACAGACAGGCAAGTTAAATTTATGCATGAATGGCTTGATTTTCAGCGATTACAGTGAAGAGTGACTCTTGCCATGCATATTTGTCCAGTCATTGATCAATAAAGATGTAGTGTGAACTGGCAAGAAGTGTTGTCTTACAGGATTTGCTACCCAGACGTTGCAGTGTGTGTTAGTGTATGAGAAACCTTACACCTTAATTGCGAGAGCTTCTGAAAAGTCTGTTTTCCTTGTTGGTGCTGAATGATTTGGAAAGAGTAAGTAGCATGTGAGTTAAAAAAACAAATTAGTTTTAAGAAAAGTTTTCATGTGTAATGAGGTGTCATAATTTACCTGACCGTGTGAATGTTTTTAATTCTTATAAGATTTAGTTAGACCTTCTGG
Organism: Nyctibius grandis; assembly: GCF_013368605.1. Lineage (NCBI taxonomy): Eukaryota > Metazoa > Chordata > Aves > Nyctibiiformes > Nyctibiidae > Nyctibius > Nyctibius grandis. Next base: position 96,883,387 of record NC_090658.1, on the reverse strand, counting down.
TATTTAAGGTACAACATAATGTATTTAAGGCACGGTGAGTAAGAACTACTTGGTGAACTGAGGAATCTGGTTTACAGTAACATGCATAGTTTGGGTCCCCTGTAAATTACTTGTACATGTTAATTAATTTGCAATGCTGTTCTGGACTTCTAGAGAGGAGTAAATGTACTTGTTAACAGAGGTTACTGAGCTAGAGTGTGGTGAATACTCATGTAGGATTTACAAAACATGATAGAGGTTGTGAGAATGTCTGTCAAGCTCAGACATGTAGTGATCATTCATATAGACAATGGAAAATCTGCTTTTACTGGAAGGCATGTTTTGCATACTTAATAATATGGTTCTGACCACGTTAGTATGTGAAACAGTGCAAAACACTAGGAATAGTAGGTAGTAAAGTAACAGCTAAGTGGGAATGAATGGCCTGAATATACCAGTCCCTTTTGTTAACCTTGAGTTGCCTCTGTACCTTATTTCAGAATAAAATGACTGACTCATTGGTGACCACAAAATCTATGCTGAAAATCTGTGGGATAAAGGGTTTTCTGTCAGTTTAGTGAGACAGCTCCTTTCTGCCTAATTCTGCATCAATGCCGAAAAAGCCAAACATCAAGAGAGCATGATTTTGTGCCCATAAACTCCACTTCCAAATGTATATGTAACTATGCCTCATGAAAAATAAGTTGTCAAATAGTCAGCACATGCAGATAACCTATGTAAAATCAGAATGAGGAAAAGTTTTCGTAGAGTCATGGAATGGTTTGGGTTGGAAGGGACCTTAAGGATCAGCTAGTTCCAACATCCCTGCCATGGGCAGGGGCACCTTCCACTAGACCAGGTTGCTCAAAGCCCCATCCAGCCTGGCCTTGAACGCTTCCAGGGAGGGGGCAGCCACAATTTCTCTGGACAACCTGTTGCAGCGTCTCACCACCCTCACAGTAAAGAATTTCTTCCTAATCTCTAATCTAAATCTACCCTCTTGTGGGGAAGGAAGTGTTGGGGCTGGATCCAGAGACAAGGGAGCTAGTAGAGAAGAGGGCACTCTCAGCTCGCTCCCTGAAATGCCTGTACACCAATGCGCGCAGCATGGGGAATAAACAGGAGGAGTTAGAAATCCGTGTTCGGTCAGGGGGCTATGATTTAGTGGCAATTACAGAGACTTGGTGGGACGCCTCGCATGACTGGAATGTGGTCATGGATGGCTATGTCCTGTTCAGGAAAGACAGGCCACTAAGGAGAGGTGGTGGAGTTGCTCTTTATGTGAGTGAGCAGCTAGAATGTATTGAGTTCTGTCCAGGGGCGGATCAGGAGCGAGTTGAGAGTTTGTGGGTGCGAATTAAGGGGCAAGCTGGCAGGGGTGATACTGTTGTGGGTGTCTATTACAGGCCACCAGATCAGGATGAGGAGGGTGATGAGGCCTTTTACAGGCAGCTGAGAGCAGTCTCTCAATTACAGGGCCTGGTTGTCATGGGGGATTTCAACTACCCTGATATTTGCTGGGAGGCCTACTCAGCCAGCCATCCTCAGTCCAGGAGGTTCCTCCAGTGCATTGATGATAACTTTCTGATGCAAATGGTGGATGAGCCAACTAGGAGAGGAGCGCTGCTGGATCTTATCCTCACTAACAAGGAGGGTCTGGTTGAAGAGGTGAAGGTTGAGGGCAGCCTTGGTTGTAGTGACCATGAGATGGTAGAGTTCAGGATCTCATGTGGCAGGAACAGAATAGCTAGCAGAATCGCAACCCTGGACTTCAGGAGGGCCAACTTTGGCCTTTTCAAGCAATTGCTAGGGGAAATCCCATGGGACAGGGTACTAGAAGGTAAGGGGGCCCAAGATAGTTGGTTAGCATTCAAGGACTGCTTCTTCCGAGCTCAAGATCAGAGCATCCCAGCAGGTAGGAAGTCAAGGAAGGGTAGCAGGAGACCTGCATGGTTAAACAGGGAACTGCTGGGCAAACTCAAGTGGAAGAAGAGGGTGTACAGATCATGGAAGGAGGGGCTGGCCACTTGGGAGGAATATAAGTCTGTTGTCAGAGGATGTAGGGAGGCAACTAGGAAAGCTAAGGCCTCCTTGGAATTAAACCTTGCAAGAGAGGTCAAGGACAACAGAAAGGGCTTCTTCAAATACATTGCAGGTAAAACCAACACTAGAGGCAATGTAGGCCCACTGATGAATGAGGTGGGGGCCCTGGAGACAGAGGATAAAAAGAAGGCAGAGTTACTGAATGCCTTCTTTGCCTCTGTCTATACTGCTGGAGGCTGTCCTGAGGAGCCCCCGACCCCTGAGGCGCCAGAAGAAGTCAGGATAGAGGAGGAATCTGTCTTGGTTGATGAGGGCTGGGTCAGGGACCAATTAAGCAACCTGGACGTCCATAAATCCATGGGCCCTGATGGGATGCACCCGCGGGTGCTGAGGGAGCTGGCGGAAGTCATTCCTAGGCCACTCTCCATCATCTTTGCAAAGTCGCGGGCAACGGGAGAGGTGCCTGAGGACTGGAGGAAAGCGAATGTCACTCCAGTCTTCAAAAAGGGCAAGAAGGAGGACCCGGGTAACTATAGACCGATCAGCCTCACCTCCATCCCCGGAAAGGTGATGGAACAACTTGTTCTTGGTGCTGTCTCTAGGCACATCAAGGATAGGGGGATCATTAGGGGCACTCAGCATGGCTTCACCAAGGGGAAGTCATGCTTAACCAACTTGATAGCCTTTTATGAGGACGTAACCCGGTGGATAGATGATGGTAAAGCTGTGGATGTGGTCTATCTCGATTTCAGTAAAGTGTTTGACACGGTCTCCCACAGCATCCTCGCAGCTAAACTGAGGAAGTGTGGTCTGGATGATCAGGTAGTGAGGTGGATTGTGAACTGGCTGAAGGAAAGAAGCCAGAGAGTGGTGGTCAATGGGACAGAGTCCAGTTGGAGGCCTGTGTCTAGCGGAGTCCCTCAAGGGTCGGTACTGGGACCAGTACTATTCAATATATTCATTAATGACTTGGATGAGGGAATAGAGTGCACTGTCAGCAAGTTCGCTGATGACACAAAACTGGGAGGAGTGGCTGACGCACCAGAAGGCTGCACAGCCATTCAGAGAGACCTGGACAGGCTGGAGAGTTGGGCGGGGAGAAACTTAATGAAATATAACAAGGGCAAGTGTAGGGTCCTGCATATGGGCAAGAACAACCCCATGTACCAGTACAAGTTGGGGACAGACCTGTTGGAGAGCAGCGTAGGGGAAAGGGACCTGGGGGTCCTAGTGGACAACAGGATGACCATGAGCCAGCAGTGTGCCCTTGTGGCCAAGAAGGCCAATGGCATCCTGGGGTGTATTAGAAGGGGTGTGGTTAGCAGGTCAAGAGAGATTCTCCTCCCCCTCTACTCTGCCCTGGTGAGGCCGCATCTGGAATATTGTGTCCAGTTCTGGGCCCCTCAGTTCAAGAAGGACAGGGAACTGCTAGAGAGAGTCTAGCGCAGAGCCACGAAGATGATTAAGGGAGTGGAACATCTCCCTTATGAGGAGAGGCTGAGGGAGCTGGGTCTCTTTAGCTTAGAGAAGAGGAGAGTGAGGGGTGACCTCATCAATGTTTATAAATATGTAAAGGGCAAGTGTCCTGAGGATGGAGCCAGGCTCTTCTCAGTGACATCCCTTGACAGGACAAGGGGCAATGGGTGCAAGCCGGAACACAGGAGGTTCCACATAAATATGAGGAAAAACTTCTTTACGGTGAGGGTGACTGAACACTGGAACAGGCTGCCCAGAGAGGTTGTGGAGTCTCCTTCTCTGGAGACATTCAAAACCCGCCTGGACGCGTTCCTGTGTGATATGGTCTAGGCAATCCTGCCCCGGCAGGGGGATTGGACTAGATGATCTTTCGAGGTCCCTTCCAATCCCTAACATTCTGTGATTCTGTGATTCTGGGCTTTTGTATTGCTGGAGTACGTATGGAAAAAAACAGGTTTCTGTGCCTGTTGTTGAATCCATCCTGGTAACAGGCCCATTAAGTAGTTTGCAGAAAAATTGAAGTAGCAATCCCATCCAGTACTTGAGCTTTATCTTATTGATTGGATGCTGTTTGAGACTTGAGGGAAGGAGTCTTTCTGTGGCTCAAGGCTTACCTGTTTGTATGCAAGGTCGTTCTGGTCACCATATTCTTCACCAATATCCAGCCAAGGAGAGTTTGGCAGATCGAGTGCTACAGGCTGTTTCACAGTACCTTGAGAAGGGTGGAATAATTCACTCATAGCAGAAATGGTGACAGTGGGGCAACTCTTACAGAGGAAGGAATATTACATGTGCCAGTGTGGGGTTCCCTGTTGCTACTGTGAACTGGAGGGGCTTTACAGCTTTTAGGAAAGGGAGGAGAGAGAAAACCAAAGTAAAGGCTGTGAATTTTGAGGGTTGGGGAAAAAAAAGTGATTCCAATAAATAACAGGAATTGGGAGATAAGATGCTATCAGAAACAAGAAGAAAAGGAGAAAGCTCTTGAGAGATTCATATTAAAGGTATAAGTACACATTACCCTAACATAGCAGAAGGGTAAGACATACCGAAAAAAGGAAAACCCTGTATATAAACTGAAAATTAGATCAGATTACAAAGTTTGAGCTTAAAGGAGTAGCATGGGTAAGAAAGGACAAAACTGGAAAGGCCAAACCATGAGTAGGAAAGAATGTGAAGGGTAATAAGGCAGGATTTTTAAATATCATGTTGGTAGCAAGAAAGCTAGCAAAGGATGTGTCTTGCTATTCACTCTGATGAGAAGGGCATTGGTCGGTGATGCTGAGAGGCAGTGTTCAGTCTTAACTAAGAGGATCAACTAACTGCCGTGGAAAAGGGTTAAGAATTAATGCAACAAAAGGGGAGGAATAGGTTAAAGAGTACTTTGATAAAGTAGATGTTTAGGCCTGATAAAATTGCCTGTAGAATATTTAGGAAATTGATTGAAATAATTTTACAACTGCTAGTGAAGTTTTGAGAGCAAGAGTGAAGAGAAAGGTTGTGGAAGATTGAAAACCTGCAAATAAAATGTGTTCCACCATTGGCTGGTAAGGATTGTAGGTGGAGAAGCAGCAGGGTATAGTTATATTTTGACTTTAGTAAGGCTTTTGATAGTCTGGTGTGGCACTCTGACAAGCCAGCTGGGGAAGTGGGGACAGCATGGAACTCTTATTAAATACGTTTGTGGCTGGATGGAAAATAATATTCACAAAGTAGGTCTAAGTGGTTCACTCTGAAACTGGAAGTGGGTTACCCTGAAACTATATTGTTCAGTATGACTGACATGGATGAAAAAGGGAGAATGTTTATTAGATTAGTGAAGGGGTGGCGAGGATGCTGAGAGGACGGATTAGATTTTGAACTCATTTTGGCAATGTGGGAAATGATTAGGGGAAAAACTGGAGTGTGATTCACTAGGGCAGCTGCATAGTTCTGCTCTTGTTGAGGAATAAAAGAGCATGCATTTACTGAATGGGGAACAAGGTGAGGCAGCAGTCCTGCAAAAAAGGATGTGTGGGGTGATGGTTTAAAGGTACCAAAGGGTGAAAGCTTGTAAGTAATACTGTGATGCTCAAAAAAGAAGGCAAACGCTGTACTCAAATGTATACACAGAAATATTTTCTGTAAGTTACGAGAAAGTAATCTAGTTATCTTGACAGCTCTAATTAGGCATCCTGGGGAGTGCTGTGCCTGATTTGGGGCACTCCTCATGGAGGCTGTGAATCAACTGGAGAAATTCCAGGGAGAGCAGAGGGAAAGATTGGAGATCTCTCAGGAGACAAGTTCAAACCAGACAGAAGAAGGTGGGCCTTCACCTGAGATGGAAATAAATTGTGGAACTCTGTGTCCCAGGTGTTGTGGATGGAAAATGTGATTGCACAAATTCATGAGACAAAAGTCCATCAAGGGCTGGTCCAGTATAAAGACACTAATTTTGGCTTTTCAAGCCCCAAGCCTCAGGGTGCATAGTATGGGAAGAGTACCCAAGGAAGGATCACTGTGTACTTGTTCTGTTTTTGCACTGTTCAGATGTCTGTCCTTGACTGTTGCTGGAGATGGCACCTTGGGCTAAACAGACTTTTGGTTTGACCCTGGGAGTCTCTTTTACATCCTGGAAAGTATTTGAGGAGAGATGGGAGGAACTGGGGTGAAGTGTCACGACAAGTGTGCTATGCATCTGGTTATTACCCTTCAGGTACATAAAAGGTAGCTTTAAAGAGAAAGGGATGGGAGCTAACAGCGGATCTCCAGAAGGGTCTAGGGTGATGTCCTTAGTGGTGTCTAATTAGAAAGAGATCCAAGCTGAAGTATTCAGGGTTACAGAAGTACCTGCAGAGGTAGGAAGTAGTTGGGAAATTCATGGGTCTCCAATCATGCATGTGTGACTTCTCTTTTCATGAGGCTCTTACGACTGTTTGCACTGGCAGCATTGATGGTTCCTGTGCTCTGCTATCCCTGATTACCTGTTTATGAAGGCAGGGTTCTATCTTCTATCTTCAGAAGTTGAATATCACATGGCAAGAGATGATGCTAGTTCGCCTGGATTCAGTGCAGTCCAAATAAGTATGTGCGTAGAAAACGTGGACAGAGTGACAGACCCCTTCTCCCCCACTTCTCCAGCTTCTTGAAGGTGCAGCTTTGAAGTTCAGATGCTTATTTTGTATGGTTATGGATTTATATCGCTTTTATTTACTGATGAAGGAAGTCTCTGGTAATATTTTTATATGCGTAAATAATTTTGTGATCTTAGAAAAGTTATGTGGCTTTGTCGTCACAGACTCTGAATGCATTCCAGAAAATGGAAGAAAACCAATATGAAAACAAACCTTCTTCTTTCACTCCCTCTAAGAGGAAGCTTAAATAGTTCCTGAATGTTTTATTTGCAGTGAATGAGTTTGAGAGGTGACTTGACTTTCGAATTTTGCTCCAGTTGCAGCAATTGATGCAATGAGGGTGGTATTAATACTGCCAAATCTCTGGCATAGACAGGTTTAGCCACATTTTGTCCTAGCATGATTTCCTTATGTTTTAAGTTGGAATAAAAACTGCAGCTACTTTAAATTGCATTAATAGTGGCTTTGTGTTTATTTCGTGGACATCTGAATGGATAATAATGATGGCCAATAGCGCCTTGAAAGCAGGATGTGCAGATGCCTGTGAGTTTGTGTGTTTGTGTATGGTCACCAAGGGAAAACTCAGTGAATGAAATGAATTTCTCATTTAGTTGTGTAAAAGGCTTAAGTCCAAGATTATTCTGAATTGTCTGCATAGTTTCATAAACTGGATCTGATGTCAATAAAGTTTTCTCTGTAGTATTCAAAACTTGTCTTGCTAACAGCTATGAATTTATAATTCATGGGAATATAGTTGTTTGGGTGTGGTAGGCAGTGGTAATGTCATGCGCCTGACAAAAAGTCCGTGGATGTCTCTTAGAGGCTGGTCTTGTGGAAAAAGTTGAAAAGAGCCTGTACTTGTGTTTAAGCGTCTGGGATGGTAGCTGCTGGAGAGCTGTCAGAAGATCTCGGATTAAAGAGATGATTTAGTTTTAGAAATATGAAGCTGTTTTGTTTTCCTACTCCGCATGCAGTGTCTCAGATAAACCACGGAGCTTTTTAAGTATTGTGTTCTTGCAAGTGGCCGCTTTGACCACTCAGCTGAAAGTGGTAATAGTAGTATAGAGTTGATTGTTTTACTCAATACTCAAAATCAACTCAATAGAGTTGATTGTTTTACTTTAGAAGACTGAGTGGAGAATTAAATGTCTGAATTATGACCTGAGTCTAAAAAGAAATTAGAAGGGCCAGTCTGCAGGAAACTTGCTGCTTGCTTGTGGAAGGGATCATGGATGCAGGAGGGCAAAGAAAGGGTCGCCAACATCGTCAGGGTCTGTCTGTCTTCCTGAGGGTGTGGGAGATGGTGGTTTTCCTCAGGGGTGGATCTGGCAGTGCTGGTGAGAGAAGAAGGGCTGAACCAGTAAAAGGACAAGCAAGGAGGTACCACAACTTCTTTGCCATGTGAAGTAGGAAGACACAGGGAATGCCATGGTGAGGGGGCAGAGGAGAGGAAGGACAGCACCCCTTCTCTTCATACCTTCTGGTAAATCTGTATCTATTATGTCCTGGCCAGGAGTGTTTTTGGTTGTGCTTTGTATGGTTGGGTTTCCACCATCCTTCCAATCATGGAGTAAAAGCCAATTGGGGTAAAACCTTTGGATTTAGCTGGAGAAGGTTTTTTTTTTGTCATGAATTGTCCTGGTTGTCAGGAAAATATCCCTACACTCTTCACTGCAGACTGAAGCTAGAACTTGCTAGCTGCTGCAGAGTTTGTTTAAATGTGGCTTAATTACCAAAACGTCTGTGCATATTGCCTTTCTCCTGTCCTCTAGAGCTGCAGTGCCCTGTCTCTTGACTGGACCCTCAGGTGATAAATTCTGGTTCGGTTCAGATTATTCCTTCTGTCCCTTTACACTTTTCTCCGTAGACAGTGCTGCTACCCTGCCTCTCTCTCTCCCTTTATAATTTCTGAGATCTTTTAGCCTCCAAAATCACAAAAAAGGACTGAAAAGGATAAGGGGTGGTGGAAATAGGGAGTAGGGTAATAAGTGGCTGTGGAGGGAAGTGTACATAGTGCTGGCAGGCAGGAAGGGTTTAGGAAGCTTTGTGGAGCAAGTATAGACCCCTTTGCTACAGGCCTATTGTCTTTGTTTGGCTTTGGATGTTAGCCGTATGCTGATGTCCATTAGCAATCCCTGTTGCATGCGTTTGAGCGCTGTATTGTCTCTCCTTCTATAGTCTGGCCCAAATTTAGCTGTAACTTAACAGCAGTGGCTCACACTAGGTATTTTGGGCTACTTGCGTAACTAACCAGTGCTAATTTGGGTGCTAATTTTAGGATGATAGATGAGGAGTATAACACATTTAAAGAAAACTGTGAACTTGACAGATTTGCAGGCCTTCTTTTATGAAGAAAAAATTGCACTCCCTGGACAGTTTAAGCCTTGGTATTTATGCATCCCTTTTTTTTTTTTAAAACACAAAAATAGTGTTTATTTTGGATAGGAAGAAAAATCTGGAAGGACATTGAAGAACGTTACTTTTTATTTATCTGATGTGAGTTTTTGAAATAGACTCCACAGTAGAAAAAAATCCATTTACCACTGCAAAGAAAATGCTTTTCTGTAAACATTTCCTAAGCATGGATATGTGAACACAGCTGATAGAAGAAAGGCATGGCATCATTTCAGTAAATCAATGTGAAGTGATTCCAGTTATATTTTTCTGTTCTCACACAGGACTAAGAAGGAATGAGGACATAGGTAGAAATGTTAAGTGAGAAAGTCTGTAGCGATACCTGCCACATGAGCTAGAATACAGAGTCAAGACCTGAGTTTGTGTAAATTAGAGACTGAAGCGCTGCTGTACTGATTTATCCTGGCACAAGTTCTAGTTCACTCTGCCAAGCCGTACAGTCATTTTTCTGGAACCTCTGTCCTTCTTGGGGAGTGGAAGCTGAAACATTTACATCTAGTCCTAGTGCTGGTGGTGTCAGCTGAAGAAGGGGTAGCATAAGTTTCTGGGTTTGGGTCAGGCCCGTGCAATGGGAAGAATGTAAGATGCCATCGTTAGTGCGGCTCTCCATAAGTCTAAAAAAACATGCATGTCTTTGGCTCTGTAGAATTTTTTCTTATTTGTTGTGCTGATAACAAGACTATTAGAAAATTGCCTCAAAAAAAATGGCATAGTGGCAGGGTACATTAAAAAGACAACTTAATTTCCCATTGCTGTCTATACTGGTGGCATGTCACTACCACACTGCCTTTGATTCCTGTTCTGCTGGACTGTCCTAAATGCCAAGGACTCTGAGGAAAAGGAAGCTGGACAATGTGATATTTGTTTCCACAGTATTTCCATGTATTTCCTCAACGCAGTATTTATTGAATGAATACAGTACAAGCTTCAGGAATTCTGTGAGAGAAATGGTTTTGTGAGTGATGAGGAAGGATATTTTTTCTTCCAGGATCATGTGACTTCTGTGGGGAATTTTTGGTTGTTTGTTTTTTAACTTTCCTCAAGATTAGCCTGGAACAATTCACTGAATTTTTCCTGCCTCCCCCTGCAGCTAGGGCATGGCTCCCAGCTGGGAGTTTTCTTCAGCTAATCCCTTGTGGTAGCAGGGACCTGTGCTCTTGCCTGGTCTTTCCCCTCCATGGCCTCTTGCAGGCGTGACGGTTTGTCTGCTGCTGCGGAGAGCAGACGTGATGAGTCAGGAGGAAGCGTTTTGTAGTCTGCGACGCTTGGTGCAGGTGGTGTAGCTGTTCTGGGCTCCTTCCTAAACCTACTTCTGCTGCCTGGAGTCAGTTACCTGTAGTCATTGGTGCTGTATTTAATATCTGAAGAGATCCCTTGCAGGGATGTGCTGAAGGAGGGTGACAACTGTTGCCATTTCTGGGGACAGTGGACTTGACTGATGTCATGTATAAATCATGTGGAAGTGTTACACACTGCATGTGGGTAAAAGTGTCCAGCTGCATGGTAGCAGAGCTTCCAGCAGAGCAGTGCCACACGCTAGCTGTTGGGCTGTGGTTAACTCCTTAAAAACCTGAGATTGCTGTATGATTAAATATAACTTTAATTCATCAAGTAGACAGAAAAATGTGGTGAATTTCAGCAATTCAGCATTGGCATAAAGGAAATATTTTGCCTACGGCTCTCCTGTGAGCACATCTGAAGCCATCCCTGGGTATAGCTGAGCAGAGCTCCAAGGGGTTGACTGCAGCTTGGTAGTGTCTGAGAACATGGGAAAATCTTGCATGACAGGGAAATTCACTGCAACGCCAAAGAGTTTCGGATCTGCCCAGGCTGCTCAGTTCCTAACAAAATAATTATGTAGTGACATGAATTGGAGGATTACCTCATGCCCCAGAGCCTCTTTTATGATTTTCACTGGCTGGGGATGAGACAGCGTTCTGGGCTTTATCAAGGCAGCCAGGGAAGCTGTAGCTCCCTAACACCGCTTCAGAAGGTAAATACCTTATGAGTTGCACAAAAGAGAAGGGACTGTGATTTAAACCTCCTTCCTCCCCAACTGCTTCCCCCTCTGCATCATGGCTGTATCTGGCTCAGACCTGATGTTAGGTCTCCCAGGCCTGGGAACGTGGAAGAAACACAGTATTTCTACCTTAAGGTTTCTGTCTTTTGCATGCTAGTTGCTCTAAAAATAGGTGGAGGCAAGCAGGCACCACCCTGATGAGAAAACTGCAAAGTACTTGCCCTGTTATGTGAAAGGTTGCTTTGAAAGCTGTTAGAAGCTGCGCAGGGCGATGTGTAGCAGTCCCCTTCAGCGCTCTGCCCTTGCGGTGCGTGTGTACTAGTGTGTTTGCATTGGCGTGGGTAAAGATGGAAATAGAAACCCCATGGTGGGGGCTATGGTATGAATATCAGATTTGTGCTTGGTGTCTCCCAACATACTGAAGTCACTGCTATAGCTGTTGCTATAATTAGCTGTGTTGGATAAGTTAAAGCTAGTGTAACAATACTTGCCACATGCACGTCCACTCAGACACGTGTTGTAAATAAAACCAAGTTCCTGTTCCTTTTTCATAACTGATTATCAGCAGTGACAAAGGTTAGTTTTTCTTTTTTGGTGACAGTGTCATGGGTTGTGGTCATACAAAACCCAGCTTTAGCACAGCCTTACTTCACAGAGGGATGGGAACTAGAGAAGGGTTACGCTTCTAGTATACAACTGAGAGAAATTTCAGAAGGTGGCTTTATACCATCTCTGTTGTTGCTAGTTACCCTACATCCAGCCTCCATTACCAGTGAAATATCGTAATTCCTCAAAAAAAGGTCTTCCTAGTTAACAGTAACTCTGTCCCTCCTGAGTTAGGAAGACACAAGTTTCCTTTAGCTGAAATACCTCTTTTAGTGCGATTGTTTGGGCATGGAGTTGTTTGGGTAGATGTTGGGAATAAATATATCAGTGAGTGGAGAGGGGTTTACATTGCCTATGAATTGGATACTCTGCAAGACTGTGTAATTCCTCTCCTGTAGCTGATGGCTGTCCTGTAGCCCTGTGTGTCAAGCAAGCTTGGCCGAGCGTGTGGCTCCCTGCCACCGTGCAGTGGGGCAAAGTGCCCTCTCCACTGGCTGCTGAGAAAAGAAGGGTGTATTTTGCCTGAGACTCCTGTCTGGTAAGACTCAAAGGCCGGTGGGGTTGCTCAGAGTCAACTGCTGCATGGGCTGCTTCTCGAGCGAAGAGGAGAGAGGGATGACAGGAAAAAAAACTGTGGCTTTAACAGTAGCATAAACATGTTGTGGAAAGAACTGCGTTGCTTAGGGCCTGATGCCACCCATCCCCGTTAAGCTTTTGAATACCAGAATGAAATACTGGAGTGTGCTACCCACAAACTTCATTTGTGGGATGTGAGTCATTCGATTTAACCTAGGTTATAATTTGAATAGATGGTACATGCTGGACAGGATTTTTCCTTTAGTTCTCTGTCAGCAGCCAGGACAACCTGTGTTCAGTCCATCGAGTCTTCCTTCTATTTGCCACTGTCAAAGGAAAGAATTCTTTGACTTTTAACTCCAACATTTATTAGAGTCCAAAGATCAAGTGATTGCTTTATCTTGGAATGCTTTATGTCCAGGATCAAGAAGGACATCAATTAAATAATTTTTTTTTTTGCTTACTCCATGAAACAAATGAGTAAAAGATAGGTATGGGGTATAAACCCATAGCTTTTTAGGAGATATAAAGAGGTCTAACTCAATGGAATCAGCAAAAGAAAATATGAGTCAATATGAGTCAGCAGTGTGTGACTGGAACAGGCTTCCTAGAGAGGTGGTTGATGCCCCAAGCCTGTCAGTGTTTAAAAGGCATTTGGACAATGCCCTTAATACCATGCTTTAACTTTTGATCAGCCCTGAAGTGGTCAGGCAATTGGACTAGATGATTGTTGTAGGTCTCTTCCAACTGAAATATTCTATTCTATTCTATTCTATTCTATTCTATTCTATTCTATTCTATTCTATTCTATTCTATTCTATTCTAAAATACATTACATAATTCAAATAAAAGCTATGGCACTAATGACTCCATGATGTAATGATATCCAGGAGCTTAACAGCACATTTGTTTAGATTCTAAAAATATTTGAGGCCACATTATCTAAAATAGTTAAAATTATATTAACCCTCATACATTAATATGTTGGTTACTTATTCCCATGGTGATTTAATGCAGTGAGGATGGTTAATTCTGGGTGCTTCTTTGCTTAAGAGTGGCAAATCCTGTGTGTGGTTTTGAAAATTTTAGCCTTTATCTGAGCTGCAGAATCAATGGAAAATAATAACTCGGGTGGAGTGGAGGACTGAATAGATTGTAAAGGTATTTCAGTCGATGTGAATGTAAAGGAAAATGTTCAAGTGGAGAACATGGAAGTCAGCCCCCACCAAACAGAGAAGTAATGTTGCTGTAGACTGGAGTTCATACTTTCGCAGCCCTGCAAGAGGTATTGCCCATCTTACATCAACCACGTAAGGGAGGAAGGGGTGGAGTGGATGTATGAGGTGAAGAGGAGGCCAAGAGCCGGTGCTCGGGGAAGAAACAGCTTTAGGTTGTCGTGGAGGTAATGGTTCGGCATAGACATACTGCCACGCTGCTGGCTTTGTTTCATAGCAGTGAAACCACCAGGTAGGAGGTTACCGTTAGAGGGAATGACCAGGATTAAGGCAGTTTTTTGCCGTTTTGCCTTTCTCTAATAACATGTAGTTTAAAGTCTATTCCTTTTTTATTCCTTCTAGAAAAGTTGTTAATCTTTGTAAAAATGACTATAAAAAGCAGTCTCCTACTAAACCGCAGAGGAGATTAATACAAAATATCCTGGGTTTCTCTTACATGTGAAGGAGTTGCAGAATCAACTTCTTTGCAGAAGCAGAGGGATGCTTTGGTCTTAGGGCAGTGGTACCCGAGAGGCGAGTCATTCTCAAGGACGGCAGTGTCAAGCCATACTCTCCTTGTTCAGGTAGCTCCCATCTGGGACATTGTTGGCACCCTCAGACAGTTATTTAAGTGGAGCACTACATTTCAGTTTTTCTGGGCTGTTCTGCTCTGGCTGGTTCTTTTAGCAGATTTGATTTGGGATGGTAGTGATTGGTAGGGAGTTGTTGAATCTGGTAGCCTGATGGTGGGGGAATCGTGTCTCTGACTGGGGTATTGGGGTTCCCTCCTGCTGGTGTGCCTCTGGGCTTGTGGTGATGGGTGTGTGATGGGCTTAGTGCTCCCCTGGGGTGGGGCTGGGTGTTGTTGGGTTCCCTCACCTGCCGTCCTTCCTTAGTGCTCCTTCATGTGTTTGTGGAGATGAGCTGCTTATCCTATAACCTAATGGTGGCTGACAGTGGCCTTGACAGGGCTTGGGAGGAATAAATGCGGGGAATGAGATGTTGAATGAAGTATGAACATGGTATATCAATACTGACTAGTGCAGCAGGCATTGCTGCATGCAGGAGCCATTGCTCCAGGCTGTATATTTTTCAGTTTCATGTCCAGATGGTGTTTGGCAGCAATCAGCTGGCTGATAAGCGTGTGCATGCCAGCCAGCTGGCTGCAGACATTGCATGTGTGTTGGCTGGATGGTCCACGTGCCTTGAGCTCCAGAGCAGCTACATCAAGGGAATTCAGTTGTCCAATGGGTATTACGGGCAGTGTGGGAATGGGGAGGAGCACTGCTCTTCTAATTAAGCTGATAATATTGATATTTTGTAAGTTTTTATAAGGTTTCTGACAGTGTGGTATTTCTTTTTTATTCAGATTCCTTTGGGACTCTTGTTCTTCCAGTAGTAAGTATTTCTTTCCTTCCTTCCTTCTTTCCTTCCTCAGAAAATGTTGACTCTCTGTAACATTTCATCAGTTGGTGTTGATGAGATGATGTATTTTATATGTGATCCTAGCTATTTTCATGTTCTCAGATGAGTGTATTTACTGACCAATAAGCCAAGGAGTTTTCAGATCAAGCGCTCTGCAGTTTGTTACAAGTAATTACAGGATTTGGGAGCTGATTTCCAGCGTCAGCACAAGCCATCATAAAACTTGAACACAGAACTTTGCTTTGTGGTTTTTCTGACTGGCTGATACCTACATCTCTATTTCAGTCACACCATGGGGGCTAATTAGAGCTGAAAGAATTGTACTAAGCAATAGTTGAGGAATATTAAAATAAAAATGTATTTATACACAGTCTTCTTAAGGATTCAGAAATGCACATCCGGTGAAAGTACATAATAAGCTAACTAGTCAACAAAAATGTATAACATTGAATTGTGTGTTGAGTATGAGTCCTGAATTTATAATCCTGGATGTTCATCTTCAAAACTCGATCTAGAGAATTATATATTTGTGTCAGGAAAGAAGTTTTACCAAAGTCTTTATTTTTTTAAACATCTGTAAGTCTGAGTATCCCTAAATACAGTGGGTTTAAATTCTGTTCTCAAATAAACTGTATGTCTGATGAAATAATCTAGAAATGTTTGATAGATGGATAATCAATGACAATGAGCAGCTCAACATTATGAAGACTACTAGGTTGAAATGCATCTGTACGAACTGTAAATTAGCAAACATAGAAAACTGAGTTTGAAAAAAAAGATTAAATTAACAAGTTCCTATAACATAATCTGGCCAGATCTTAAAGTGTTCAAGAACCTGAAACTAGGCGAGGTGAATTCCTGCCTCTGTCACCACTATCTGAAGGATGAAAACTGACTGATTTTTTAATAGTAAGATTTTTTTTTTTGTCATTTGTGTAGCCATGGTAGACTTATGTTTTGCCCGAAGTGTAGTTGGCTGGCAACAGAAGGTGGGTAATGAGTTTCTGGTTTCAGCCATCATCTTTTCCAGAGGAAACAGAGCTTCGTTGTCTGAGGTGCTTGTGACGGTAGCTAGTGTGGTCAGAAGTACGTGAGAAGGCCTTTTCATCTTCTATATTAGGAGTGCAAAAACGGGGATAGTAATACCATTCACTTGATGGATATAGTGACTAAGATAAAATATTTTCACAGTGAATTCCTACTACCTACTGTTGAAAGCTGCCTTACTCATATTTGGGTTGAGAAACAACCCTTTAGAGAAGGAGTTGATGGGGCTGAGGTAAATAGTGGCCATTATTGTAGCAGTGACCTTCAGGAAGTGTTGTATTAATGCAGTTTCTGTTAGCATAGATGTGTGAACCAGAAGGTGGGTTACTTTGCACCTCAGCGGTCCTAGTACACTGCTGCGGCAATGCAAACTTCATTGCCGCTGGCTTTTACATCAAGAAAGGTACAACAGGCAGTTTTGTCACCATGTTGCAGGAAAGAAAGATCTTTTGAAATATAAAAATATAAAAATCAAGGGAGCAACCCATGCTATCTATCATTAGTCATGATAGGAAAAAAATACAGAAAAATATGAGGTCTCTAAATGGCATTTACAGGCTTTTAAAGAAGAAATCGAAGACAGTCCTTGCAAGTGTGTTAAAATAATGCTTAAGAGCACAATTCACTGCTATGATGAGACAAAACAAGCTTATTTTCCCCCCATTTTTATTTTGAATGTTTTAATGTTTCCTGGACTTCTTGTAGGGAATCCTGTCTGCTTTTTAGGAAATACACCTTCTTTAATCAATGGCAATATTTGTAAATGAATTAATTTTGAGATAATATTTGACAGATGCAGTAGCTAAGGCTGTTCCTCCTATTTAATGTATTCCAGAATACTTGGCATGGAAGTTGGAGAGTGTTGAAATATGTGAATCATATGTTCTTGGCAATGTGTATACAAAAACCTGCAGCTGAAGAAAATGCAGAATCTATTTCAGTGTGGTGCTTTGCACCTACAATTTAGTTATATAAGTCCAGATTTTAAAGGGGGAATTTCTTCTTCCTGTGACTGCATACACCTGCACATGGGTGAAAAAGAGAGCCTATTTATTTTTCCCCTTCCTGATTTTTTTTTCCTGGCTTGTTTTTAAATACAGAAGTCAACAGAGAGGGATGAAATTGTAGTTGATTCCTCTTTATATGTAAACACACAGAGAAGAAAATGTATTCAATATAGACATTTGCATCTACCTGATTTGTCACCCTGTGACATTTTTCCCTGTTTGGGAATTTCCGTTGATCCACTATGTGCTCTTAAAATGAGTTTTGACAGCACAACAGCCCTTCATTATAAAGCTTAGTGGGATACTTTTGAAGTGCTGTGCCTGGTAAGTTAACAGCTGTAATTTTCATTACCAGTGCAGGACGAGTGCTTCATTTCCATATGTTATGCCGAAAAATCCAAGCCTGTCTGTTTTAGTTGTCTTGACTTCAGAGGTTTTACTCCAGATTTACTGTTGTAACTGCAAACAGAAGCTTGTGACTCTTAAGCTTTTTAGCAGGGCTACTTGTTGGAACCAGCTGTGTGTTGTGTTAAAACCGTTTTCCTTCTTCAAAGAGACACTCCTAAGCAGACGGCGGTGCAGAAGCCGGCATCTGGGCTGGGATGTCCCTGCGGTCATTTGTTGTCTGTAGAGTCTCTGCTCGAGGTGAAATTCTCGTGTGTTGCAGCAGCTCTGCTTCGAGCCTTTTGACCCCTGTGGCTGGGATTCCTCCCACCTAACTTTAGGAAATGAACTGATGCATCTGAATTATGACCTCTAGATGTCCTCTGTCCACTGGAGAGACAGAGAGACCTGTGCACGGTTATTCTGATCGTACATGGCCTAAATTTCCTTGCCAGTGATGTCTGTCTGTGTTTACTGCCAGCACTGAAGGAGCCTTCCGTGTCTGTCCTAAATATGTTAACCATATAAAATGTTTCTTCCTTTATTCCTTAGTATTTTGGGAAAGAATAATTATTTCACTTTCTAGATGAGTTGCAATATGTGCTGTAATTATGAATCCTTAAACTGAAATGAGACAAAATCAGTGAGGTTTTGATTGAAAAACAGTACCTCACCTCATGAGTTCTTCATTCTGAATTTGATTTTTCTGCCCCATAGAACATGAAGCTAAAGCTTGTAAAAAGAAGTGCAAGGTTTTCTTACTGTCCTGCTCATCTTGCTCACATACAGCTTATTCAGCTCTTTTGTTTTTGGAAAATTCATTACCAAAAAGTGATGAAGTCAGAAAAAATTTAGCCCCCAAAATCAAACCCAAGAAATTTCTAAATAACTGTGAAAAGAAAAGAAAGAGTACAATGTGTGTGTGAGTCTATGAATGCTATATGAATACATAAATACTTACATTGTTGAAGACCTGATTACTACCGAAAATTAGATGCCACTTTGTTGAAAAGTTGCTTCTGCTAACACATATTCAGGTAGTTGTTGAAATGACACTTTAAAGCCCTGAAATCTTCTTTCTCTTTTTGAGAATTTACATAAGTTGACAAGCTCAGGAATATGTCAGATCTTTGTGTGAAATGTTTATGGAATAATAATATCTTCAGGAATATTTTGGATAGTTAACAGAGTCACTATTTTCTTTTTAGCTACCTTTGAACAGTGCTTCTGGGAATTATGAGTTACTGGTGGAAGGCCATGCTGATGGCCAGCGCATCTTCTCTAACCGTACCAGTTTGATGTACATGTCAAAGAGCATCTCCTTATTCATCCAGACTGATAAATCTATGTATAAACCGGGACAAGATGTGATGTTTCGGGTTGTCACCATCTATCCTGATCTCAAACCTTACAAAGCATCTCTGAATATATATATCCGAGTGAGTATCCACAGGAACCTAGTTATACATTGGAATTTGTCATATGTTCCAACTTTACCTGACAAATAAAGGTCATATGTATTGCTACCTAAATCTTGCTAGCAAGACCACTTGCATTTAACATGCAGCCTGACTTTTCTTCTAGGACCCACGGAAGAAATTGATTCAGCAGTGGTTGATGGAGGAGGGTGATTTGGGCGTAGTTTCCAAAAAATTTCAGTTATCGATGAACCCTCCACTAGGAGACTGGTCCATAGAGGTGGAAGTGAATGTGAGTATTAATATTGCCAAATCACAGAGAGATTTCATTTCTCCCGATAGATGTGAATAAAATTCTGTTTACTTTGGTGAAGCAAAACCAGAAATAAGCATGGACCATGAGAAGAGGAAGTCCGCCCCTCATGGCAAACCAAAGATATTGTGCAAACCTCACAAGATTTTCAGTAGTATGATTTTATCAGGAAAGATATAAAAAAAGCATACACATTGTATCCTAAGGTCTGTGTTTTGATTCTAAAATACAAATGTTATTTAAAAAGTGAGGGGTTTTAATATTAATATAAAAGAAAGATCTTATGGAGTACTAATTTTTTTTTAAGTGAAATGCCCTTATGTTTATTTTGTAAGTGAATATACAGAAATTCATTGTGCCCTGCTGTGCAGCCAGTCACTGTCTCAAGGGGTGTGGGAATCAAAGACTGTCATTTACAAATCTCTGCCTAGTTTTAGAGGTGTTTCAGCAATTCACAGTGACTGAGGAGTTACTGAGGAAAAAATAACTATACAAAATAGAAAGGATGAATAGTAAAGCAGAACTATTGCCTAACAAAACTGGTATGATCTAGTTTGCACGTTGCTATTGGTAATAGTTCTATTAGTCCAGCCCTTTAAGCTGTACACTCCTCATACACCATGGAACATGTTGCAAAAAACAGCTGGAGGTTTAGCTGTTCAAAACTCTGTGTGTCAGGTTTATTCAGCCTGCTTTAAGTGCCTGTAATTTGGGAACTGCATTTCCAACTTGGCTTGCCATGGCCGTTCAGAGACATTTAGCAAGTACAAACAGGACTGCTTAATGTTCCCTAATAAGGGAGATAATGAGGTAGAAGGCAGAAAAACTCATGTGATCATTTATTACTTGGGAGTAATGTTTACCAGTATTAGTTATATGCTTGATAGATTTCTATAGGCTGAGGTAGGTGAGGGTAGTGCTCAAGTGAGTGTCAGGACTGGATTTTTTGAACACGTTCTCATGTGGATGTGGAGTTGTTGCTATTGTCTTTGATGGGAAAAATGTTTAAGTTGTCCCTGTGCTCGGCCGCTCTTTCCCATCCCTGCACTGCTGTTCGATATCTTCTCAGTCATGCTGAGGCAGCTGTAGCAAGGCTGAGATCTAAAGCGTGCCGGGGAAGTGACCCAGATTGAAAAGCATCACGGTGTTTTTCTTTGCCTAACCCAGACCGGCTCACTGATCCGCTTGACAGCACAGCCCCACTCACAGCTGCATAGGTGCTTTTCAGGAGGTGGCGAAGTGTGGCTCAGACATGGGAACAAAGGCTGGTGACAGTGGTGAGCTTGCTTTGCCAGGCAAAAAAGCATTTGTGAAATTTTGCTTCGTCTTTCTGTGAAGTATTGAGTAATCCTTAAGTCAGGAGGACACTGCTGAAGGAACTGCAGCAGCTGTTTTCAGGATCTGAATATGTGTGCCACTCCCTCCTGAAACAAAACCAAAAAGAAAAGGAAAAAAAAAATTGTAAAGTTGAAGGAAAAAAGCCTTAGATTCATCTGGGCTAATGAAACAATTGTGTGAAAACAGACAAGTGAAGTGAAATGTTAGTAGACCATAGGAGACGGTATTCTAAATTTTAGCCCTCTACTGTGTGCTACAGAAGGTTAATGAGCACGGAAAACATATGACACGGTGGGAATATCTCTCAAGTCATGAGTAACAGGGAGAAGACAAATAGGAAACATTTTGTTCACTGTCTCTTCCAATGCATGGCTAGAGGGCACCAGGTGAAAGAGGTACAGAGCAATTTCAAAACAATTAAAACAGCATAACTGAACTGTAGAGCACAGCACTGGCAGGTGTTGTGAATACTGAAAATTCAGGTTGGATCATAAAATTTCTGGACAAATTCACAGAAGTATGGTCTATTAAGAACTTAACTGGAAAGCCCCAAGGCTCAGGCTGGCACAGTGTAACTGCTGGCTACCCTGGTTGATGCAGTTCTCTAGGTGTTGAACCTTGGCTGCTGCCAAAGACCGGACACTGGCCTTCATATTAGATCTGCTGGGGTGCGCTCTTTCCTAGGTTGTCTTTGTCGTATTTTATTAAGAACATCTCATTTTCCCTACTGTTACATTTTTAAAGCTTAGGGTTTTAGCATTAAGTGTGACATTGAATGCAGTGTTTGTGGTTCTTAATAGAGCTCTAAATGCTTCAGTGGCATATCCAGGTGCTGGGATACTGCGCATCACACTAGGGTATCTTTCTCTATTCACCATTGTTAAAGGAGACAGATCAAGGTGGAAAGTACAGCAAAATGCTTATGTTACGTTTAACAAAATTGTTGGGAAAAGGTAAACTTGGGCAGAACAGAAATGAGATTTTTTTTCATTGTCAGAGGAAACGGTTAATATTTAAGAAACACTGCATTTAACAAGTGAATAAAAGGGGAACTAGGAGATAGATATCAATATAAATGAAAGTCTGGACTCTTGCATATTTGTAGGAAATCTAAAGATCCCAAGGAAAACTTGATCGTTAATAAAAGTATGAAAGTGTTTAAAGTTTGCTAGGAACAAAAGAAAATCCAGTGGTGGCAGAGCCCAGTAACATGAGGAAACAGTAATTACGTGGCAGAGATGGAAGCATTTAATAGGGGTGATGCTTCTGTGTGGTTAAGTGAATCTCAGTGTGGGGGGATTTGAGAATACCAGTGGAAGATGAATTGTCCTTAAAAGAGTGAGTGTGGTAACATGGGAAATCACAGAATCACAGAATCACAGAATGTTAGGGATTGGAAGGGACCTCGAAAGATCATCTAGTCCAATCCCCCTGCCGGAGCAGGATTACCTAGACCATATCACACAGGAACGCGTCCAGGCGGGTTTTGAATGTCTCCAGAGAAGGAGACTCCACAACCTCTCTGGGCAGCCTTTTCCAGTGTTCAGTCACCCTCACCGTAAAGAAGTTTTTCCTCATATTTATGTGGAACCTCCTGTGTTCCAGCTTGCACCCATTGCCCCTTGTCCTGTCAAGGGATGTCACTGAGAAGAGCCTGGCTCCATCCTCATGACTCTTGCCCTTTACATATATAAACATTAATGAGGTCACCCCTCAGTCTCCTCTTCTCCAAGCTAAAGAGACCCAGCTCCCTCAGCCTCTCCTCATAAGGGAGATGTTCCACCCCTTAATCATCTTCATGGCTCTGCGCTAGACTCTCTCTAGCAGTTCCCTGTCCTTCTTGAACTGAGGGGCCCAGAACTGGACACAATATTCCAGATGCGGCCTCACCAGGGCAGAGTAGAGGGGGAGGAGAATCTCTCTTGACCTGCTAACCACACCCCTTCTAATACACCCCAGGATGCCATTGGCCTTCTTGGCCACAAGGGCACACTGCTGGCTCATGGTCATCCTGTTGTCCACTAGGACCCCCAGGTCCCTTTCCCCTACGCTGCTCTCCAACAGGTCTGTCCCCAACTTGTACTGGTACATGGGGTTGTTCTTGCCCATATGCAGGACCCTACACTTGCCCTTGTTATATTTCATTAAGTTTCTCCCCGCCCAACTCTCCAGCCTGTCCAGGTCTCTCTGAATGGCTGTGCAGCCTTCTGGTGCGTCAGCCACTCCTCCCAGTTTTGTGTCATCAGCGAACTTGCTGACAGTGCACTCTATTCCCTCATCCAAGTCATTAATGAATATATTGAATAGTACTGGTCCCAGTACCGACCCTTGAGGGACTCCGCTAGACACGGGCCTCCAACTGGACTCTGTCCCATTGACCACCACTCTCTGGCTTCTTTCCTTCAGCCAGTTCACAATCCACCTCACTACCTGATCATCCAGACCACACTTCCTCAGTTTAGCTGCGAGGATGCTGTGGGAGACCGTGTCAAACACTTTACTGAAATCGAGATAGACCACATCCACAGCTTTACCATCATCTATCCACCGGGTTACGTCTTCATAAAAGGCTATCAAGTTGGTTAAGCATGACTTCCCCTTGGTGAAGCCATGTTGAGTGCCCCTAATGATCGCCCTATCCTTAATGTCCTAGAGACAGCACCAAGAACAAGTTGTTCCATTACCTTTCCGGGGATGGAGGTGAGGCTGACCGGTCTATAGTTACCCGGGTCCTCCTTCTTGCCCTTTTTGAAGACTGGAGTGACATTCGCTTTCCTCCAGTCCTCAGGCACCTCTCCCGTTGCCCACGACTTAGCAAAGATGATGGAGAGTGGCCTAGCAATGACTTCCGCCAGCTCCCTCAGCACCCGCGGGTGCATCCCATCAGGGCCCATGGATTTATGGACGTCCAGGTTGCTTAATTGGTCCCTGACCCAGCCCTCATCAACCAAGACAGATTCCTCCTCTATCCTGATATCTTCTGGGGCCTCAGGGGTCCGGGGCTCCTCAGGACAGCCTCCAGCAGTATAGACAGAGGCAAAGAAGGCATTCAGTAACTCTGCCTTCTTTTTATCCTCTGTCTCCAGGACCCCCACCTCATTCACCAGTGGGCCTACATTGCCTCTAGTGTTGGTTTTACCTGCAATGTATTTGAAGAAGCCCTTTCTGTTGTCCTTGACCTCTCTTGCAAGGTTTAATTCCAAGGAGGCCTTAGCTTTCCTAGTTGCCTCCCTACATCCTCTGACAACAGACTTATATTCCTCCCAAGTGGCCAGCCCCTCCTTCCATGATCTGTACACCCTCTTCTTCCACTTGAGTTTGCCCAGCAGTTCCCTGTTTAACCATGCAGGTCTCCTGCTACCCTTCCTTGACTTCCTACTTGTTGGGATGCTCTGATCTTGAGCTCGGAAGAAGCAGTCCTTGAATGCTAACCAACTATCTTGAGCCGCCTTACCTTCTAGTACCCTGTCCCATGGGATTTCCCCTAGCAATTGCTTGAAAAGGCGAAAGTTGGCCCTCCTGAAGTCCAGGGTTGCGATTCTGCTGGCTATTCTGTTCCTGCCACATGAGATCCTGAACTCTACCATCTCATGGTCACTACAACCAAGGCTGCCCTCAACCTTCACCTCTTCAACCAGACCCTCCTTGTTCGTGAGGATAAGATCCAGCAGCGCTCCTCTCCTAGTTGGCTCATCCAACTCTAGATCTGTCATCTGACATGAGAAAAACAACAAAGGTGATTTGAGATTCCACTGATAAAGGATTAAATTCTTTAATGCTATTATGGATTTGGTTAATAAGGTAGATTAACTGATGTAACAAATTTTTGTAAAGGCTTTTCATTGTACAAAATCCTAATGAAAAACAGCAATGTATGTAAACTTTGTCAAAAAAGGGTGGATTGATTTTTGGGCAATCAACACTCACCCAGGGTGTTTCTAATATAAACTTATGACAGAGTTTGCGGATGGAGCTGGGGAAGAAAGCTCCATGGTGAGAGACTGCAGAAGTTTTTCCTGTTAACTGTATATCAAAGAATCAAGTGAATCAATGGATTTATTGATTACAGTCTGTGAGTGCCATCACAGGTTTTAAAAGGCTTTTTAATCTAGTGGAGAAAGGCATAGTATGAAGCAACTAGTAGAAACTGGAGCCAAACAGATTCTCTTTGACATATATGTCTTTCATAAAAGAGGCTCTTAATCACTGCAACAGAAGAAAACCAAATCGGGAGTGAAGGTTTCTGTTACGTAATGTTTTAGCATCAGGAATGGTTGCCTTTTTGGAAGATGCATTATAATAATGCAGGTTGCTGGAGTAGCTGAGTACTTGAGTAACCAAACCTGGGATAAAAGCAGGTCAGGGTAAATGGTTCCCTCTGTCATTAAACTCTGAATTGAAAATTAAAATAGAGGAGAAAAAGAACAGTATATTATATTAAAAAAAGAGTTGTAGGCTTTGGGGTCCTGAAAAACCTTACTATTCTTACAATTCTTATCCTGTGGGAATGAAACAGCAACCCCAAGTCCCACACATAGACACTTACGTTGTTTGCTTTCAGACTTCTCCTTTTCCTCCATCATTCACACCTACTCTTCTATAATTTTCAAATCCTATGTTAACTGAATGTAATTACAAAGTGATATGCATTATTTCTGTAGCGTGTGCGTGCATAGCATCTTACGTTGGATAAGGCTATCGTGCAGAGTGTAATAAATAACTATTGCAATATTCACACTATTATACTAGGTCTGTCCTAGTGGGTTGTCTCACAGACTGTTATTTTTCTGATAGTATGTCATATGATGGGTTTAATGAAACCTGCAAGAAACCTTGCAGAATAAAGGAAAATAATTTTTCTAATGGGGAAACTCTTTTTGATTCTCTTGGTTACAAGTGAGCTTATGCCCTGAAATACAAGGTCATATGGGATGGGATCCAGTTTGAGGTTTAAAATGAGTGGTTTTCTGTATGTAGGTGATGTGGTGGAGATTTAGTTGGTGTTCAGTGAAAGCTAGTGAGTGACCCGGAGCACTCTGAGTGGATATTCCTAGCTATTGCCTGGATATTTCTGGCTGTTCTGCGGCTGTTCTGCTGTCCAAGGGAGGTACAGGTTTTTTCTGTGTCATATATAAAGTTGTATGGATTTACCAATCCCTTCCTGATAACAGAGGTCACTGAGAACTTGGATTTACTGCTAAGGAATACTTAGTATACGTCTGGCATTTTTAATAGATATGTCTACCTATCCTTAACTACTACTGCTAGCCCTGGGTCCACATAGGATCCAGCACAGCTTACGAATCTACTCAGGGCTTTAGGAACATCTTCAGATGGCAAACCCAGGCTGGTCTCCGCACGAATTGGCTATTCTCATGCCACGACCTGAGCTTTCTAGTTAAATAGTCAGCTGTCCAGCCTTTCTATCTCAGGTTTCCCTCTTGTCTTTAAAGAGTGTTGTTAAGTCAGCAAATAACATTTCCCTTCCAGGGGCTACAGATCAGTTCCCAAGTGTACTGAGTTTGGGTTCCTGGAAGTATTGCCTCTGAATCCTGTTTTAAATCAGGTTCTGGCTGCTTGCTGCTGTTAAACATCCTGTAGTACTTCTTAAAAAGAGTTCAGGTGTTAGTACAGCTGTTCCAAGAAAACTCAAGACAGAGTAATTACAGTCTGGTTCCCAAGTCTCCACCTTGTATTTTAGTTGGATATCTTATATTTCCTGTTGTGGAGCCTGGTGCTGAAAGGCTTTTAGTTCCTGAGTTTCAGTAGTAGGCATCTCTGTCCAGAAGTTGTTTCTAGTTATAAGGCATTTTGTAATCTGACTTATGGAAGTTGTTATTTGCAAATTTATGATCAAATATTGAAGAGTAGTAATTTTTCAGATGCAATGAGGGCTTTCTAAAATACTTTTGAAGAGTATTATATTTTTTTTAAAAGCTTATAGCAACTTTCAAAGTCAACTGGGGTTGATTATATACTTTACACTCTGAATTTTTTAACTTTTGAGGTTTTGTGCATGTTACAGTGTATCCACAGTGAATTCTGTGGTGTATTACTGCTAAGTCAGCTACAGATTTCACATTTGGTCCATTGAGTTTGAGATTATATCATTACTTAAAAAAAGTGTCACACTCCTTCAAAATCAGACAGTACGTAAAATCTTTGGAATTGTCTGTGTATTCAGTAGTTCACAAATTAGCACTGATATTTAATCAGGATCTAATAGTGTGAATACTGGTGACACTGGTGAGACTCTTCTTAGCTTCTGGAGACCATGCTGGTGGATTTGAACAGAAGTTTGGGAATTCATACAGAATTTTATTTTGAGTTTTATTTCCTGCATGTGAAAATAAAGCACAAAAGTGATCATGAAATGCTTCTGTTAATTCTGTTGAGATAAAAATGTATTTCATTTAGCTGTAAAGCAGAAGCAGAGAAGTGTTTCCAGCAGAGGCTGTGAGATGGCAGGGTAGCCACTGGAATAGAGCCGGTGCCAGCACTGTGCTTTTTCAGGGCAAAGCCCTGAGACCACGCCCAGAGTCGTTCCTGATGCTACAGTTGGTGACGCACATAAATGTTAGAAATAAATAAGAAAATGGACCTAGACCAGATTCGTTTCAGGGACTTTCGATTGCCAGAGAAGAAAAAATTTTGGGTGAACAATTCCTGCAATCTCACTTGTTGGATTAGACACAAATGACTTCAAACAGCACTGGTTCATCACAGCAGAGCAAAATCTGGACTGTAGTTGTTAGTGATTCTTAGATGTCAGGGTCCACAGCATCTAAGGCTCAACTGCAGAAAGGCTCCATCATCCTCATGATCTCAGAATACTTATATGGGTCTCTCTTCGGCACTGTTTTCTTAATTCCTTGGGCAATGTGCAGACCATAATAGACGTTTTGCAGTTTAAGAAATGCTGATTTAGAGCAAAATGCTAATAGTCTGGAAGGGTGAGTGTGTTTAAGAAGCAGGAGAAAGCATGGAAGACAAAAACCACACTAGAATAAAGCAGGGCTGGAAACAAGTGGAATAGGCATGGTGGTGTTTTCCTATCTTAAAAAAAAATTCTCCGTTGGGTTGTATATATAAATGCCTGTCTCAAAAGACACCATTCCTGGAAACTGGTTTAACAACTTCCACTCCAAAATATTCGAACAATATTTGCCAGAGAGACAGCCCTGCCCTGAGGAACTAAGATGATATGGAGTGGTTCAAGTGCTGTTATTTGTCCTATTCCAAACCGGTTTGGCTGAAAAGTGTGTGTTAGTGGGAAATCTGGCTTGGTGTTCAAATCATCTAGATGACCTAGTAGGGTCTTTTCCTTTCACTGCACTGTGAAGCACGGCTTGCTTTCTGTCATAAAGGTTGTCATTTTAGAGAAGGTGCAGCCAAGAGCACTAGTCTCACTTTAATCTCTGTTTTCCACTGCTTACAGTTCTCTTAGCTTTTCATTTTTTTTTTTGACTTCTAAGGTAACGTGAGACAAAATCTCATTTTCAAGGGAGATGCTTTTTCATCCTGCCAGCTGGGGTAATGTTCTGTTCATAGTTTGCGTAATGGTGAGGGTGACATATATATGCTTAACATTGGAAATAAAAGATGTACAGAGAACCAGACATGAGATAAATTCACTACAGGTCATTTTCCTAAGATACCTCTTCCTCATATTACCTGATAGTAATCTGATTGTGGGCTCCATGTCAGTGCTGTAGCATTTTGTGTTGTAAGGATTATGATCTGCACAAATATTGTGAAAGTAATAGATTCTGCATATACCTTTTCAAACCTAGGAATATACATATGGCAATTATTTTGGTGATCAGTGACTTAGTAATGAAATTGGTAGCAATCTGATTTTTACTTTGATAGATGTTTTGGTAGGAAAAGTGTAAATATAGAGGAATAAGGGGCTTGGTCTGAGATGCCTAATTTGCAAAGTTGTTGATCAGGTAAGAGAGATCAGTTGTAATTGTTTCCAGCTTGGATCCTGGTCCCAGGATTTTTCCCACAGGAGTTCTCAGATTATCTTCTCTTGCCACATACATTCATTCCCATCTGACATATCTTTATGCTACCTGACAATTGATTATCCATATTCGGTCTCTTTTGCCCCACATTTCAAAGCATGTTCACTGGCACACTCCAACACATATGATAACTTTAGTGGTGTCACTGTTCTCAGGAATAATCAAAGTAATCAGACTTCTGAGCTCCACATCAGCATAACCTCATCAAGCAGTTGAGCAGCAGCTGGAGATAGTAACCTTTCAAAACAGCCACCTCCTAGTGACAGACTCTTGTCTGTCTTGATCTTTCCCCTATTTCCCAGAAGAGTCTTAAGCGAAGAGGCAAAATAGGCTTTCAAAAGGAGCCTCTCCCTTCCTGTCCTTTGGGAACTGGAGACTCCTTCAGTTTTTCAGCCCATTCTTCCAGCCCAGCTGAGCTCAGATTTTCCTCTTGGAAAATCATTGCTCCAGTGTAATCTGTGTGTCAAGCAGATCAGCAGAGATTCAAAGCTCCAGTTCCAGGCACTGCTGGTAAATCACCTCATGCCATTGCCCTGCTGATGGCAGTTTATGGTATGATGCTGTAAAAAAAAATCATTCAATGAGGTTTATATGTCTGCAGACAAATGACATACATGCTTGGTCAGAATTACTCGTACTTTAGCAAGGAGGAACAATAAAGTAAGACAACAAAAAGTAATATTTATGTGTGTGACTACCATGACTTTTTGGTCAACTGTCATTGTACTGAGGAACAAAAATAGCTGCTGAATTTTTAATATGCAGAGAATATAATCTTAAAAAAACTTTAAGATTAATTTCCCCATGATGTGCCATATATGGCCTGATGTACCACACGTCAAAGATATGCCAGAATATGCTTTCAGATACCCTCCTGAGGAAAATCAGGAAATAAGTGAAAAAATTAAAAAACAGGAAAATAGAGAAGAACACAAGTAATAATATATTGTATAGTTGTTTATTTCTTCCATTGATTTTTAACTAACAAATAAATAAGACAGGAAGATATAACCCAAGATTATCTCTGCTGAAGTAAGTAACAAAGTTTTAGCTGTCTGCTGAGTAAATGAAGAACCTTAAGATTATACATGCTTTTGAAATGGTCTTGGCCTCTAGATAGACACTGTAGGAGCTTTCCTTTTGCATAGAGATACTTCAGTTAATTTAAAATGAGCTAGTAAAGATACTGCTGGTACGTCAGTCATGGTTCATCATGATGAATGTGAATACTTATGCTAGGTAGTTTTATGCTAGCTAGCTTGGATATTTGTTTTTTATACAGAAACCAGCCGTATGTAGATGTCTGCAGATCTGAAGCTCTCTGAGCTCCTCATTATATATACTTACAATCTGCCATGTGTGAGCTTCCTGCGTACTTTGTGGTGCAAATACATGCTACTGGTTCCTGCAGGAGCTCCTTAACAGGAGCTGATAGTGGTTGAGCCATGATTTAGAATCACATCATTTCAGAAATTGTAATTTAACTTGAATGTGGGTGGGATGGGGCCTAGAAGAATTTGCTAATCTAACCGCAATTGTATGTATGTTCTTATATATTTTTTTTTCAATAGGGTCAAGCTCATTATCAAAGATTTAAAGTGATGGAATATGGTAAGTGTTACTTAAGTGCATTTATTAGTGACCAAAATTGGTAGTTGATTCTCCATTAATTTAGAGTTCAGAGAGACTAGCTTCCCTTGGCTAAGATGAATACTCCCAGAAAGCCTAATTTCCGTATCTCTTGCTTCTCTGAGTCTCACTCTCCATCCTGGGAAAACCGTCATCAGCGGCCCTGTTTATCTTGGTAGTTTTAATGACCTACTATTGTAGTAGGATGTCATGCAACCTTTAAAATACTTATTTTAAGCCTATGAGATGCAGTTATTTTCTCTGTTTTCCCGGGATTGTGCAATGTGTTCATCCCAAAATATCTGTGTAATGTCTGATCATGAAGCTTGCTGATGATTCTGTAAAGGCTGAATAGGTGAAGTGTTTCATATTTCAGCTTTACAAATTTGTGTGCAGGCTGCTCTTATGATGCTTGGTGTTCTCCTTTCAACAAAACGTCTTAGTCTGGGGCATACGTAGGCCTGGGTTAAAAGTACATCTTACCTTATATTCCTTAGGAAACTGTAGTAATCTTTATCATATTACATGTTCTACCCTTAAGAAAAAGAAACAGATATTATTTCTTGTGTGAATTTAATACTTTCTGTAATTTTCTTTTTTTTTTTTAGTTTTACCAAAATTTGATGTTATGATAACAACACCATTATACTACTCTTTGAGAGAGGAAGATGTAACTGGTGTTGTCACTGCAAAGTAAGTAAATCATTGATAACATTGTCACCTTCACTGTTGAGAAAATTATTGTGAGTCTCTAAGTGTCAAAATGAAAACTCTCATTTAGAATGCTAAAAAAGTGGTTTCTAATCTAAATTAGCTGGCTAGCTTCCATTTCTAGTTACTGGATTTTGTTGTAACAATGTTAGAAAGGTCTTCAGACTTTTAATTAGTTTTTTGGTCTGATAAAGGTATTTCTAGACTATAGCCAAGATATTTTTATCTGCCTTATTCATAACATTTCTTGAGTCTTTTTCTTATAATGTATATTTTGAGGCTTTTTTTGTTCTTATGGCCCTTTTGTGGTGCCCCCCAACTTATCATGTCAAGATCTGTTGGTAAACTATATTTTATTAGATCATATGGAAAATTATGCAAGCTTCTATGCACATCTTTCTTGATCCAATTTATCCACATTGTGGATTTGAAGTATAGGCCTCTCCTGCCTAACAAAATACTGATCCTGTAAGTGGGTGAAGAAATAAAAACTCTTGAGAAATTCAGAAGAGATGTCACTGTAGACTATTGTATAAATAATATTTTATTTTTCATCTGAACAAATATCTAGACAAAAAAATGTAATGTGCATTAATCTCAAATATAAATAAATTTTATTTTGGGAAGATGAGAGCCAGATAGAGCTACCTGATAGATTTATTCAAGAAGACCTGAAATAAAAGGTCTCTCTTGGGTTGTTTAATTCCATAAAATACATACCTTTAAGCAAGCACTCCATTTATAAGGGAAATGCAGAAATGATTGGTTAATAAGCTACTTAAATTAAATGTTTGGACTTCTGAGAAAAAGCTTCCTTTCCTTGAGGGAATGCAACCTGATATTATAAACCATCTAGGTTTCTCATAAGGGTTTTTTAAAAAAAAGGTTTTTAAAAAAAGTTTTCCTCAGTTTTTTTCCCCATTGTGCTTTGCTTTTTCAATCTATTATATGCCAATGTGAATTTTGTTTCCTAAGTTGTTTTGGTCTTCCACAGGGTACTTAGCTCCTTCATTAGACTCTCATAAGGTATTTGAAAGTGTACCTGTCTGCTGCAGTAATTCCAGACTTGGATGCCAGTGAATTGTCTGAGATGATTAAATCTGTTTTACTGATATGTCATAATTATTTATAGGGAGCGACTTCATTGCTGGTGACTGTTTTTATAGGCGTAATGCCTCTGTATACAAAGAGTTTATATGTCCTTTAAACTTGTAGATGTCATAAAACTATTTTCCTTTCTCATATGTGGACTATTATTAGATTAAGTTAAGTACATGGATGCTACCCAATGGCAGTATCACTTCAAGGTTGATGGCAGCTTATTACTGTAATTAGGTCTGCTCGGAAAGACTGAATTCAGGTACAAGACAGTGTTGTCAGAGTTCTTCCTGTAACTACGCTATTTGATTATTATTTCCTTCTGCTTTTCAGCTTTGATATTTCTTAAGTGTCTGCCAACCACAGAATCACAGAATCACAGAATCACAGAATGTTAGGGATTGGAAGGGACCTCGAAAGATCATCTAGTCCAATCCCCCTGCCGGGGCAGGATTGCCTAGACCATATCACACAGGAACGCGTCCAGGCGGGTTTTGAATGTCTCCAGAGAAGGAGACTCCACAACCTCTCTGGGCAGCCTGTTCCAGTGTTCAGTCACCCTCACCGTAAAGAAGTTTTTCCTCAAATTTAAGTGGAACCTCCTGTGCTCCAGCTTGCACCCATTGCCCCTTGTCCTGTCAAGGGATGTCACTGAGAAGAGCCTGGCTCCATCCTAATGACACTTGCCCTTTACATATTTATAAACATTAATGAGGTCACCCCTCAGTCTCCTCTTCTCTAAGCTAAAGAGACCCAGCTCCCTCAGCCTCTCCTCATAAGGGAGATGTTCCACCCCCTTAATCATCTTCGTGGCTCTGCGCTGGACTCTCTCTAGCAGTTCCCTGTCCTTCTTGAACTGAGGGGCCCAGAACTGGACACAATATTCCAGATGCGGCCTCACCAGGGCAGAGTAGAGGGGGAGGAGAACCTCTCTCGACCTGCTGACCACACCCCTTCTAATACACCCCAGGATGCCATTGGCCTTCTTGGCCACAAGGGCACACTGCTGGCTCATGGTCATCCTGTTGTCCACTAGGACCCCCAGGTCCCTTTCCCCTACGCTGCTCTCCAACAGCTCTGTCCCCAACTTGTACTGGTACATGGGGTTGTTCTTGCCCATATGCAGGACTCTACACTTGCCCTTGTTATATTTCATTAAATTTCTCCCCGCCCAACTTTCCAGCCTGTCCAGGTCTCTCTGAATGGCTGCGCAGCCTTCCGGCATCTCAGCCACTCCTCCCAGTTTTGTGTCATCAGTGAACTTGCTGACAGCGCACTCTAATCCCTCATCCAAGTCATTAATGAATATATTGAATAGAACTGGTCCCAGAACCGACCCTTGCGGAACTCCGCTAGACACAGACCTCCAACTGGACTCTGTCCCGCTGACCACTACTCTCTGGCTTCTTTCCTTCAGCCAGTTCACAATCCACCTCACTACCCGATCATCCAGACCACACTTCCTCAGTTTAGCTGCGAGGATGCTGTGGGAGACAGTGTCAAACGCTTTACTGAAATCGAGATAGACCACATCCACAGCTTTACCATCATCTATCCACCGGGTAACATCCTCATAAAAGGCTATCAAGTTGGTTGAGCAAGACTTCCCGTTGGTGAAGCCATGTTGACTGCCCCTAATGATCCCCCTATCCTTGATGTGCCTAGAGACAGCACCAAGAACAAGTTGCTCCATCACCTTTCCGGGGATGGAGGTGAGGCTGACCGGTCTATAGTTACCCGGGTCCTCCTTCTTGCCCTTTTTGAAGACTGGAGTGACATTCGCTTTCCTCCAGTCCTCAGGCACCTCTCCTGTTGCCCATGACTTAGCAAAGATGATGGAGAGTGGCCTAGCAATGACTTCCGCCAGCTCCCTCAGCACCCGCGGATGCATCCCATCAGGGCCCATGGATTTATGGACATCCAGGTTGCTTAATTGGTCCCTGACCCAGCCCTCATCAACCAAGACAGATTCCTCCTCTATCCTGACTTCTTCTGAGGCCGCAGGGGTCCAGGGCTCCTCAGGACAGCTTCCAACAGTATAGACAGAGGCAAAGAAGGCATTCAGCAACTCCGCCTTCTTTTTATCCTCTGTCTCCAGGACCCCCACCTCATTCATCAGTGGGCCTACATTGCCTCTAGTGTTGGCTTTACCTGCAATGTATTTGAAGAAGCCCTTTCTGTTGTCCTTGACCTCTCTTGCAAGGTTTAATTCCAAGGAGGCCTTAGCTTTCCTAGTTGCCTCCCTACATCCTCTGACAACAGACTTATATTCCTCCCAAGTGGCCAGCCCCTCCTTCCACGATCTGTACACCTTCTTCTTCCACTTGAGTTTGCCCAGCAGTTCCCTGTTCAACCATGCAGGTCTCCTGCTACCCTTCCTTGACTTCCTACCTGCTGGGATGCTCTGATCTTGAGCTCGGAAGAAGCAGTCCTTGAATGCTAACCAACTATCTTGGGCCCCCTTACCTTCTAGTACCCTGTCCCATGGGATTTCCCCTAGCAATTGCCTGAAAAGGCCAAAGTTGGCCCTCCTGAAGTTCAGGGTTGCGATTCTGCTAGCTATTCTGTTCCTGCCACATGAGATCCTGAACTCTACCATCTCATGGTCGCTACAACCAAGGCTGCCCTCAACCTTCACCTCTTCCACCAGACCCTCCTTGTTAGTGAGGATCAGATCCAGCAGCGCTCCTCTCCTAGTTGGCTCATCCACCATTTGCATCAGAAAGTTATCATCAATGCACTGGAGGAACCTCCTGGACTGAGGATGGCTGGCTGAGTAGGCCTCCCAGCAAATATCAGGGTAGTTGAAATCCCCCACAACAACCAGGCCCTGTAATTGCGAGACTGCTCTCAGCTGCCTGTAGAAGGCCTCATCACCCTCCTCATCCTGATCCGGTGGCCTGTAATAGACACCCACAACAGTATCACCCCTGACAGCCTGCCCCTTAATTCGCACCCACAAACTCTCAACTCGCTCCTGATCTGCCTCTGGACAGAACTCAATACATTCTAGCTGCTCACTCACATAAAGAGCAACTCCACCACCTCTCCTTAGCGGCCTGTCTTTCCTGAACAGGACATAGCCATCCATGACCACATTCCAGTCATGCGAGGCGTCCCACCATGTCTCTGTAATTGCCACTAGATCATAGCCCCCCGACCGAACACGGATTTCTAACTCCTCCTGTTTATTCCCCATGCTGCGTGCATTGGTGTACAGGCATTTCAGGGAGCGAGCTGGGCACACCGATTTCATCCCAGATTCACCCCCTGATTTCACCCCAGGGGGATGGGGGGCCTCCTGGTCTACCTCAACACTAGAGCATTGCCCCAGTGGTGCAAGCCCAGCTACCACCCCATCCCCCTTCGATTCTAGTTTAAAGCTCTCCGAATGAGCCCTGCTAATTCCTGTCCCAGAACCCTTTTGCCCCTACGACAGAAACCTTTCCCATGTATTACAGTCACACCTGGTGTCTTATAAAACCAGCCATTATCAAAGAACCCAAAGCCCTGCCTGTAGCACCAGTCTCGTAGCCAGGCATTAATAGAGAGAATCCTACTATTCCATCCCACGTCATCACCTGAAAATGGAAGGAGGGAGGAGAAAACAACTTGTGCCCCAGACTCTTTCACCAACCGTCCTAGGGCCTTGTAGTCTTTCTTCATCCCCCTCAGACTACGGGATGCAGCTTCTTCCCCACCTGTGTGGAAGATCAGCAGGGGGTAGTAGTCTGTGGCCCTCACCAGGTTGGGGAGTTGCCTGGTGATATCCCTGATTCGGGCTCCAGGCAGGCTGCAGACCTCCCTGTTATGGGGGTCAGCTCTGCATATTGGGCCCTCAGATCCCTTTAGGAAGGAGTCTCCAACCACTAAAACTCTTCTCTTCTTCCTTGTGGAGGAGGTAGCTATACGCCCGTCAGGTTTTTCTGACTGTGGTGGGACCTCTGATATAGGTTGCCTCTCCACCACATCCCCATTGGACCGGCTGTATTCCACTAGGGCTTCATATCTATTGCTCAGAGGCACCTGTGGAGGCAAGTTAGGCAAGGAGGGCACTCGCCTTTTGCCACGGCCATAGACTTGTCTCCACTCACTCCTCCCCTCTAGGTTACTGTTTTCCACCTGAGAGGGGCAGAGTACAGGGGTCCCTCGATCCTGGGAGCTCTCCGGCAGGTGCTCCCATTTTTGTTGCAGGGAGGGCAGAGCCTGGCTCCACCAGTCTATCTCCATTTCAGCCTCCCGAATGCTCCTAAGCCTTTCTACTTCGGCTTGAAGCCTTTCAACCTGGTTTTGCAGCTGTGCCCCTCGGCCAAGCAGATCATCTACTTGCTCACAGCGCACACAGCCCCCTGACACCACAGAGACGCTGTAGCATTCCCTGCAGCCTGCAACCTGCACCATCGCCTCCTTCCGTGGGAGCTCTGTCTGGGTTCCCACATCCATTTTGGTCTTCTTCCGCTGGGTAGATACCATTGCTCTTTCACTGAACTGGGAAATACCTGTTGGTGGCACCCCTGGTTCACAGCTCCTTGGCACCTTCCTCGCCTTGTGCACTGGGAGGGAGTCAGTGCCCTCCCCAACGAGTTGCAAACAACTGCAGCCTCTCCTGCCCTGGGACACACCCAGTCACTGCTGACTCACCCAGGCACTGCTGAGTCTCCCTCACCCTCTCCCCTCTGGCCAGGGACTAGTCCCTGCTCTCCAGGAGGATCTTATCAACGGTAACAGGGGGTGGTGCCTCCGGCTACGCCCCCTCCTCTCCTGATTCGTTGCCGGGAACCTCCGGGTCCGGGGTCAGAGGGAAGCAGCTCGGGGCTGATGCTCGCGGGGGACTCAGGGGGGGCCCGGGGTACGAAAAACCGCCCGGTTAAGCCCGATGTCGCCCTCGCCCCCGCACTAACCTCAAGTCGCTGCCGCCGCTTTTCGCTGCTGCCGCCGCCGCTTTTCGCTGCTGCCGCCGCTGCTTTTCGCTGCTGCCGCCGCTGTCAGCTGCGAATCCATATGATTTTAAGTAATTAAATTTGTCACATCTGAATATATTAATAATGATAGAC
Organism: Nyctibius grandis; assembly: GCF_013368605.1. Lineage (NCBI taxonomy): Eukaryota > Metazoa > Chordata > Aves > Nyctibiiformes > Nyctibiidae > Nyctibius > Nyctibius grandis. The sequence continues at coordinate 96,846,494 of NC_090658.1, read as the reverse complement.
TAGAATGATTTTGGGTTCCCCACCCCCTTGCTTTCTCTGTTGTTCTATAAGGTGTGAATCTGATAATGTAATGGTTTCGCTTATGCATAACTTGGAAATATTTGTACAAAAGTTTTGTTTTATTACTGATCACTAACTGCAGATTGCTAATGGCATTCTACGAAGTGACCATGTTACAGTTTTCAGGTTTGCCACAGCTGCAAATTATGTTTCCCATGTAATAATGCCATTATTTCTTTGCACTGTGATTACTAAATAGTTTGAATACAAATATCCTGAGAGCTATACTTTTGTATTTGCAGCATTTGGGAAGCATAACACTTGCACTTTCCGTGTCCCATTTTAACTCTACTGTATGATAGTTATGATGCTACATTGGTGTTCTGTTCAATAACTTGCTTCCAGTTTAGCTTAATATAGTTAATTTTTCTACATTGTTTAGTAATAATAGTAATAGGTTTATAGAGCTCATGTGCAGGAAAGAGCAGCGCTTCCCACTGCTGTATGTCTTCTCCAGGTTTTGGGCTCCTGATTTTAGTGTCAATAAAGCAGTCTTAGTATTGAAAGCTCCATGTTTCAAAGTACAAATGCGTTCTAGCCATATTGAGACCAGGGAAAAAATATTTTAATGGAATCTTTTGCCTTCAGAGCTCTTCAGGAGCCCAAGCCCTGGAGGTAGTGTGTTGTTTGACTTTGACTGACATGTTTTAGGTACACGTATGGAAAGCCAGTGAAGGGAACTGTAACAGTCACTTGCCTTTCTGTCTCTTACTGGACAAACAAAAGAAACATAACAACAACAATGGAGGTGAGTCTTCTGTTATGAGTTTTTAGTGTCGTAGACTCCAAAGCTGTGTCTCCTTTTGTAGGTTAAATATGCCTTGGACCATTCTTGAGTGCTGAGTTCAGCTGGCATGGTCTATGCAGTGACTTTCATGGATAGTGTTAAACTCTCTTTCATTTCCAGAACAAAGTGCCTACATTCAGACTGCTTATTGGGAATGATACTTGGCCACTGTGGTCCCTTGAACTGTGTCTGGAAGTTATTTTGGAGAGTACTAGTTGGCCCAGGTAGAAAAGCTTCCCAGGAGCCACTGTAGCAGCGTAGGTGATGGAGGGCCCATGCCCAGGAGCACTCCCTGGCCCCATGTGTGCCCCTGCACACCTTTGTGTTACAAGGCCAGAGGAGACCACTGCAATTATCTAGGTGGAGCTCTAGCATGGTAGAGACGAAAGTGTTTTGCCTACTAATTGCCTAGTAATTACATTGGAATTACTGTACTAGTTGTAACCTGGAGCATGAAATTTAAAAAGGCATGCAGTTTTGATCTGAAGACTTGAAAGTGGTGATAGATTCATGGCAACCTTTTGCAAAATCAGGCATTTTACTTTTGAGTTGTGGACTATGTTTAAAACAGGTTTGGTTTCTGCTAAATGGTGTGCCTGTCATTTTCTGTTGGCTAACTTCAGCAGATGACTGACTTCAATGCCTTCAGCAGCAGTTAGCCTACAGAAACTCTGAGCTCAGAGGTGTTGGATAGGGAGGGCATACACCTCTCCTCAGGCAGGAACCCGTTCATTGTATTTTCTGTAAAGCATAGGCACCACTGCTCTGGCCATGTAGAAGTGGATAATTCTAGATATTAGAAAAAAAATAAGTAACTTTCTCCATAAGGCATTGTTGGCTCTAAATAGTAATGAACTTTACTGGATTTAATAAAAAATGGTTACTGAAAACAAAAAATAAAGGTCAGCATTCATAATTTTCTGGTGTTGACACTCCACAACTTGTATGTGGGGAAAGCTATAGGACTTAACCACAAATAAGCTGTTTTAGGTGAAAATGCATCCTTGGCTTTGCTGGTTCAACAAGTTTTTTTTTCCTACGTTGCAGATAAATGGATCTGTGAATGTAACTTGTAACAAGCTTATGTTGCAAAACTTGAACGCTGATCAGTCGTGGCACCAAGGTGACAGTGATTACACAGAGCCGATAGAAATTATTGCAGTGGTCACCGAGTCGCTCACAGGTATGTGGCTGTGTGATGTGTTCTGAGAGAAATGCAAAGAGTAGGTGGTGCTGGAAGAAGTTACCACTATGTGGAAGGGCTTGGAGCGCTAGAAAAGCATCATGTGCTGATGGCAGTATGAACCATCGTCATGCAAATATATTACCTGAAAAAAAGTATTATCTATCTGAACTGTTCCTTGCCTAGATATTAAATAGTTTAACCAGCTGTTGACTCAGTTGAATACAGTTCTACAATAAATGATTTATTAAATAACCAAGAAATATGTGCAGATGGGAACTTAAAGTCAATGACTGATCACTTTTGATATGAAGAGCAGGCATAAAGAATTGCTAGCATTAGCCTGAGTCTTACAAACTTAAGTTTAATCATAAACTTACCTTATTTGTTTGTTTGTAAACCACATCAGTAGAAGGAGTTCTCTAGCCCCATGTTGTCCACTGTCTTTTTACCCTTTTCTAGACCAGCTGATTTGCAAACTGAGCCTTTTTGTGAGTTCATGTTCCACTGCACCTTCCGTATTAGAAAAAAATCATCTGTACAGAATTTCTGCCTGTCCCAGAAACTAGATTTCGTTACAGACTTTCTGTAGAAACCTCAGCAAGGTGAAGTTGGCTGATTAGGGATTTGTAAGTTCCTTCCTTGTGTCACTCTGACATAGTCTGCATGGAGTAGAGCACTACATGGTATGGCTTATTTAGCATTGTGGAAGACTACCAGCATGTATACCATCTTTGTACTGATCCTTAGCTGGAATGATGAAGAGTGATAGGAGTGGAAATGGTGAAAAATATGATAGAATTATTTAAAAATCATGGACAGTAAATAGTATTGCTGCTAAAGGAATATGTATGTTAAAACCCTGTTGTCTGAACACATACAATTATTCAACAGGAGTCTCCCAAAATTCAAGTACCATCATATTTCCAAAGCAAAGTGACTATTTTATTGAATTTATGGACTACTCTAGAGTTATAAAACCTTCTCTGAACTTCATAGCTACTGTAAGTACTTTTGTTTTATTATGATCTGTACATAAACAAATGTGATGACTTCTCCTGTATTTTTGCTTAGATGCCAAAGTTTGCCACAGATTTTTAAGTATAATTTACAAATTTGTTTTCAAATTACCTCTTTTTCATGATACATGTTGGTAAATACTAAACTTAGAGGTGTTTGCTCTAGAAAAGGATAAAGTGGCAGGGAATGCTGTAGTGTTGGCAGGATATATTTGAGTATAGTTTGTCAGCATTCTTATGGAAGAGAAAGCTTTTCAGTTGCTAGCTGATTGTTTTCCATTAGGTGACTGTGCTTTAAAACTGTAGAGTAGTTATTGAGTCCCTCCTAATAATATTTGTATATGGAAGTGCATGTGTGTGTATGCACACAAATATATACTTTATATAATGCATATGTATAACTAAGCATCTGTTACAAAGTTCAGTAAAACTCATCAGACCACATTGCTCTCAAGTGAAAGTGTCTTTTCTGCCTTCTGTCCTGTCTGTCTCATGCCGGCTGCAGTCCTCTCATAGAAGTATTTCATGCTCTTCATGCTGTCCATAGTTTGCATTCAGTATTTCTACATTTAGCAGAGGCTGCATATTGCATCGCTGCATTTTGCTTGAAAAGGGGAATCAACTTTACAATTCTTGAGCCTTTGCCTTGTAGAAATCAGACCTAAATACCACTAAAATAGGCTGAATATGCATTCTCAGAGGAGATTGGCTCAAGCTGTAGCTTTGTGTTAAGCCTGATCGTTTGGGTATTTCGTTTCTGTCCTTTTCATTTTCCTTGCCAGCACCTCAGTTTGATTCCAGCTCTGACCTGCTGCTTCCTCTTCCAAAGATGAGCTGAGTGAGAGGTAGCTGAAGCATTTAGTGATGCTTGCAGCTGGCAGAGAAGGAGGTATCAGTTATGCTCCCAGAGGAGTGTGAAGATCAGCTGCTGCTATTACTTGTAAGTGGAGGTCTGCACAGAGAGAGGATAGGAAAATAATGGCAGAGGAGGAGAGGTAATGGAGTGACAGACCTCTGGTTTGAAAAAGAAAAGGGAAACCTTAGTTCAGTGCTTTTAAATCTAGAAGCTGAATTTTTGGAGCATGTAATGTGGAAGGAGAATGGTTTTACTGTGGATGAGAATCTGCTTGAATGTGGGAATAAAGGTTGGTGTAAGTCGTAGCACTGATTCATGGATGCTGGAGTGAAGAAGTTGCAGACTGTCAATTTCGGACCTGTTTTTGAGTCTTTTCTCCTGATAAAGAAGTTTTTTCACCCTAGGTTTCCTGAAGGAGAGTCTCAGATGCCAGGTCTTAGAAAAATAAATAATTTAATAGAATTGTGCGGCTGTAGGAGCAGCTCGAGCTGGGTGCCTCCGGAGAGGGACTCCGAACAAAGAAATCTCTGGGCAGTTATACCCTTACAATCTAAGTTCCCCTCCGCTCACGTGACGGTTCAGTGCAATAGTTATATTTGGGTCTGGGGTCTTCTTGTTCTTCATTGGATCCTTTCCCTGTCTCCAGGTGGGCTGTTCCTTTTCTTATATCCATGAAGCAGCTTTTGCTGATGAATGTGGTTACCTTATCTTTCTGGTCTGCACTGGTTTTGGGGCCTTCCTTCATGTAACTAAGTGAAGTTCAGCATAAGTTCAGCAGTATCTAGGTTAAAGTTCATAGCTTGCTGCCTAAGGCTTTAGCAGAACTTTCTACTAATGCTATACAATGGCTTTCCATTCGAGCTAGGAAGTGACGACTGTAACATCTTCAGCTCATTTCATGAGTCTGTAAAGTCACGTGACTCAGTACCGTCTCTGCTCATCTGACACATTTCCTGCACATGATGTGATATTAAGTTGTCCTTTGTGGTGGTGATGAGATACAAGTGATAAAATTAAGTATTCAGGCTGTAGGTAGTAGCATAATTTGCCTGAGAGACAAGCTTTTTCAACAGGAAGAGCAGTTGGGAGAGCTGAAAGACAGGTCACCTTTTTGGTTCCATCTGCTTTGCTTTTGTTCTTTTTTTACTCCCTGGAGTTATGAATAATTTTGTTGCTGACTTGCCTACCTGCAGTGCTCTCAAGGGATTAAAAATAAGGTTACTGATGTGTGAGAAATCTGAGGATGCCCTTGGTTTTTTGATACGATGTGAATGCAGATATGTTGCTACCTGTTATTTGTTGGAAGTATAGTTTTAGCCTGTTTGAAAGGTCTTTTCTTTGTTTTTGTTTTTAGCTAAAGGTGACACGTTCTGATAGCAACCAGCTGACAGCTGAAGAGAGGCAGAATCTTGTCACAATAACTGCACAACAGTCAGACCTGCTTTTTCAGCACTCTTCACTTTCTCACCTTGAGAATGAAGCAACAGAGGAGAGAAATCTGACACTCCATGTCCTGAATTACACAGTCCCAGAAAATGGAATTATTGATATCGAATTTCCAATCCTGTCTAACACAAAAACTCTGAGAGTTCAGGTATTGCTTTGCAATATGTTGCTTTGGAACAGCAACACACCAAATTGAGTGGGATGTGATGAATGGGATGCTGTTCCTGCCTTTTGCAACAGCTGATACGTCGCCTAAAGTTATTTTCCTTAGCTCATATTCATGTTAGAGCTGGAAAGAAAGTGATGGATCCTTTCTGAATGTGATCTAAATAATTTCACCAAGACAGCAAGGGAAAAAAGAAAACAGATACCCAAAACAAGCAGTAAAGTGGCCTTTTACTGCCATTAAGGCTGCCATGCTCTTGTAAACAGTAATATATATGTGAACATCATAAGGATTTTGCCGTTTTGTCAAAGGCTTTGTTTTACATTGTCTCGCAGGCAGAGTTCCTCAGCAGTAGGACTGACATAGGTGTTTATGATGTGTTCAGCTCCCCCAGCCAGACTTATCTCCAGGTTAAAACGAAGAGCCAGGATATAAAGGTACAGTCTGAGACAAAACTGGCCAAGATAAGAATGGTTCAAGTTACTCATCATGTTTCCATGCTCATCCATATCAATCATATTCTTTTTCTAGGCTGGGAAGCCTTTTGAGCTGAGTATTGCAAGCAACAAGCCAGTGAGAGAGTTCCACTATCTGGTAAGTTACTGGTTTTACATATGGGGACAATCCAAGATGACTTCTACAAACCTGAGAAATGCTCACTCCAGTGAATGGAACATGTTTGAACATTAGAGAGATTCAGCATTTTTTTATTGTGCTTTGTGAAAGAAGTGGCCCAAACACTTCGTTCCCACGAGGATGGTCCTTTTTGAAGGAGCGCTCCATTTCGCTACCTAGCAGAAATGCCTCTGGCACTGTAAGGAGGTGCTGTCTGGGAGAAGCACGTCTCTGATTTGGGTGTTGGGTTATCTCTGCTTGCAGATGCGTGAGACAAGGCACAATTGTGAGAGCAATACTGTATCAGACTGTGCAGAGCACCCGTGACGGGAGAAGGGGCAGGAATGTTCCAGGAGCAGCCCAAACTGGGGCTTGTCAGCAGGTCCTGCATATGCAGGTGGAAGCAGGGGGCTGGCAGAGCCTGTACGCAGGTTGAGGACTGTCAGTGCTGAGGCTGCAGGCACAGAGCGAGGAGAAGACCTGCGTGCTGAGAAAACAGATGGTCCAGTGGGCAGGGTAGCATTGTTAACAAGGGAACTTTGTAGGAAGCTTTTTAAAATACATGACTTGGCTAATAGCTTGTTTAACGGCTCGGCTGTACTGTATCTTACAGCATCTGGGTTGAAGGGTTTATGATACATGCCATCATCAGTCTCCCATCCTGTCCTTAACACATACATGTCTTGTGCACAGTCTACACCATAATGATCATGATAACTGCAATTCTTTTCCTTTCAGAGACTTTAATAGTAAACTGGATAGGGAAGACCTTAGGACAATTGTGTGGACAACCATGTGTATTTTCTAAAATAGAAGCACCCTTTAGAAGATGAAAAAAAAATCAGGTCCATGCAGTCAAAGGCAGGGAACGGCCTTTCATGACTGTCTTCATTAGTAAGTGATATGATCCAACAGGAACAGATTTAGAGTGAAAAAGTTGATTCTGTGAGCCTGAACTCCAGGTGTTTTGAGGTAGCTTCAGATCTAGTCTGATCTAGTAAAATGAATACCTGTTCTTAGCTGGGATACGTTAGTGGGCCTCAGTTCCCACTTTCCATGGTGCAAACTAAGGTGTGGTAAGTAGGGGTGTTTGGGAGATTTGCTTTTGAAATAGTGTTCCTGATCCAAACTCAAATGCTGTTATAGATGACCCGCATGACCCAGACGTATTACTGTTGCATTTTTATAGTCTTGTAGCACATGTTCTGCTGTGCACTCGTCATTGTAGTTCTTTACTTGTCCATAGTGGTGCAGGAATGAAAGCATGAGAAAACTCTATTTCTAACATTTAAATATTACATTGCCCCCCTGTTCCATACCCAGTCTCATAGAACTGGTCAACCACTTAGTGAAAATAAAAAATCACAGCTATATGTCTCTTCTTTTAATGGTTCTTTGTAGAAGGAATTGCAGAGCTTATGACATATTGAGATCCCAACAGACTGAGTGTTTCGTTTTTCCCTTTCAGGTGCTATCTAAGGAACAAATTATGGCTTTTGGCACAAAGGCTGCAAAAACATTCACTTTAACAGCAGAAAATTCCTGGGCTCCTTTTGCATGTATACTTGTGTTCTATGTTGATGAGCTTGGAGTGGTTGTAAATGATGCTCTCACTGTCCCTATTCAGCCTGTTTTGGATGACAAGGTAAGTATATTGAACTCGAGTCTGAGACCATGTTTTTGTCTGTTTGTTGCGTGGTAAGCAGTGTTTTAGATCATAGCATTGTGAATGTAAAATCTTCCTCATTGAGGATCTAATCTGAGGTTTATGTAAGTCCTTAGAAAGACTTTTGATGATACCAGTACAGTTAGGGTCCAACTATAAATGTAGAGCTACTTAACATCTGAAAGAAATTTCTACTAACCCTATGTCTTCTACATATAGACACACAGCATCTCTTCGTGTTTTTAATAGTTTGGTCAATTACTAAGCCAAAGATTGTTCTGGCCAATATAGTGGAAATCTACTCATAAGTGCTCTAAGCATGGAACTGTAAATGTTTACGAAGACCTTGTTCTAGCCAGGCAGTGGTCACATTGTATGTAGTATGAGCACAGGGAGCCCAGCACACAGCAGTGTTCTGAGGAGACTGCAGAAGGACCTTCCTTCTTATTTCACAAATAAGACTACAGTATGTTCTGTAGCAGTGAGGTAAGGCCTGATCTTGAAAATACCGGTTTAATTAAATGTAGTTTATGCATGAAAACCACGATCCTAGTATACATGCAGAGAGGATGAAAATTTGAGGTGATAAATTGTAAGAATTTAATACCAGTATTACTGTATATGCTGTAAAGACTGGGTAATGAAAAATTGTATGATAAAGAAAGAACTATCTCAAAGGCTTCAAAATTTCAGGCTGTTTCAGTTTCCCCATTTGAACGCTAGCTACTGAAATAAATTCAGTACTGCAGAAAGCTGCTTTCTCTGTAATTTGTTACCTTGCCTAGCATTTTATTTCTGTAAATGAGCTGGTAAAATTGAATATACAGAGCTGCAGTGCCAGTGTCCTTACCCAGAAACTGTTTTTCTGTGTGAATCAGTCTGATGCCAATTTACAGGGAAGCACATGGTGCTAATTCCATTTCTGTTGGCAACATTAGTGTATTTGCTGTTGCTCTGTGATTTTCATACCAAATGCACGTGGAAGATACCGCTACACGGATTTATCAGAGGCAGGGTGTGATGGGACTGCAGATTCAGACATCTAAATACATGTATTTACATGTAGGGTTGGGATGCGGTTGCTTAAGCACAGACATCTAGTGTCCTCCCAAGAGGCCACAGGGTATTCAAGATGTCATCATGGGATGAGTGGATGTTTCACAGGTCCTATGGGAGACCTGTCCCTTTCTGGAATGGGAGCTGAGGGTCAGACAGCGTGCTGTGGGACATCTCAAGTGCTTCCAGGAGCCTTCAGGTGTCTGAGTCTCATCTCTCTGTGTGAGTTATGTGTCTAAACTCAGTTTATGGAGAATCAGTTGCCCAAAAAGAGTGTGGTTTTAAGTTATTCTTCCTGGACTCCAATGCCTGCTCCAGAAGGGTAAGTTATGTGTTCTGTCTGGCAGCACCACTGGACATGTCTTGGATACCTTTGAACATCTCAGATGGCACTAAGTGCCAGTGTTTGTGTAACTGAATCCCACCCACAGCCAGTACAGTCAGTGGAGCCTGTAGGACTGTTTTCTTCACCACCACTTGGATTTATGCTTCATGGTGAGCCAAACTGCTATCTAGTTTCCATTGACTCTGTGTATGATGAGAGCTTAAACACTGAACTGAAATGTAGACAGCAAAATGTAGGTAACTTAAGCGTGGGGCTGAATTCTACCTCTAGACTGGATAGTAGTGGTGTTTTGATGAGGGAAAAGAGTGAAATTGTTAATTTTAAACAGACATTCTGCATTGTCATCCGGTGCAGTGGGGATGGGACGCGTTAGAAATACCTTAGAGCAGATGACCTTTCCTCTTTTCAGTACCCCGGTGGAAGACATATTGATGCTGTATTAGCTTATTTATTTCCTTCTTCCTTACCCATGCATCTATTACATATATCCCTTTTCTGTATTGATCTCACTGTGGAACACTTAGGTGTAATCTTTGAAGGCTGGATCTTTCCCTAAATACGTTGTATGCTGTGTTGTGCATTGATAAACGGTGAATGCATTTCTTTTACTGTCCTCAGCTGTAGAAACTGGTGTATTCTTGTGGCTCAAGAGATTGCTGCTTGTATACTAAGATCTGGTTGAAATGGTAATGGATCCTGATGCTGGCTTCCCACCAGTCCAAGGAACTGATCAGCTAGGAGAACAAGAGAGCAAAATGAATACTGTAGTATTTTCCCAAAGGTCCTAGGAAATCCAGAGTTGTGATTATAGCCAATTAAGCTAAGAATATGCTCCCTCAGAGTTGTTAGTGGCTGTAAATATCACTGTACGATTTAAACCAGTGCTGTTTTTTACTTTTTTCCTAGATTAAAATCTCTTGGAGCAAAGATAAGGTCAAGCCATCTGAGAAAGTCTCCCTTAAAATCAGTACAACAGAACCAGGATCAGTAATTGGACTTGCAGTCGTTGATAAAAGTACAAAGCTTCTAGGAGAAAGTAGTGACATAACAGAAGATTCTGTAAGTAAACAGGAAAAAGAGTTTTCATTATTGTGTGTATGAAAGATATATGTTTATGGAAATGTTACAGTTTATATACTGAATGAGTAATATTCTTTGGGCAGGATTTTTAGTCCTTAATTATGCAAACATTTTTTACTTCTGCAAGTAGTTTATCAACACAAGCGGAAAAGCCTGTAAGGCTTACAAGGTAATAGGCCCAACATTTCTAATTCCAATTAATACTTTATTGTTCTTCTATTTGATAAACTGCTCAGTTAACACTTGGCAATTTCTTCTTTCAGGAAAGACAAAAAAGTCAGAAAAATTTGTGCTTTGTGCTCTTTAAAATTAGTAATATAAAATAAATAATTTTATTTTTTGAAGAACAGAATAAATTATTCATCTTTTTGAATTCCCTTTACTTGCTAGAAGCTCTAGTGCATCAACAATTTGAAAGAGCTGACAATACACATCATTCCTAAAGTGCTCAAATGACATAGCCTAAGTGCCATAGAATATCAGTGGGCTGTAGGCTCCTGTTTTAGGCTTATGTAGTCTTGGTCACTCTTCCATTAATCATGAAACCGTTGCAGCCTAATCCCCTTCATCCTGTCACAAATTCTTTTTTCTTTTGACATGAGAGCTAAGCAAGCTGCTGCTTGAGGAATAGCTCTATGAATTAGCATCTACAACAGTGAACATTCTGAAAAATGTGAGTTTGCATTTACTCTTTGGATGATTTTGTTTCTCTTGTCTTAGGTCTTCCATGAGCTCAATTTATACAGCACAGGGCAGTATTTCCCCTTGGTCAGAGGTTCTTTTGGTGTCTTTCAGGTACTTTTTTTTTTTTTTTAATTATAAGCTGGATTTTTTTTTACTGCTTAGTGATTTGCACATCACTTGCTAGAAGAAAATTCCCTTTTTAAAGTTTGGGACTGTAGACAACATACTATTTCCATGGCTTACATGGGTTTTGAATTGTGAAATCTATCAATATGTAAATACTCTGAGTGCAAATACATTTATACTTTCATAAAGACAGATTGCTTTATGCTTGATATTGTCTTCTCTTTTAAAAGTTTTCAGTCATTAAGGCAATATTCAGATTCAGATGATCTCAGTTTTGTTGGTTCTTGTGTATTACTTGCTTCAGTTCTGTAATTGCTTTATTATGATGACTTTATTTTCTTAAAAACAAAGAAAAGAAAAAGAAAATAGATAACCACTGTTGATGTCCTGAATGTCCTCTATTGATATATACTGTGTAAATTTTATCCAGAAATGCAGCCTTTGGGTATCAACTGATGCGATTCTTGAGGAGGATAAGGAACATTTTCTTTGTAAGTAATAAAAATAAATGTAACCAAATCTAATTTACTGAGTGGGGAAGGAGGTCCATGGGTTAGGGCCCCTATTAGGTCTTCTTACTATACTGCATACAGGCTACATCCAGCCTTGAAAACCATTACCGTTTCCAAGGTTCAAAACATACAAAATGCATATGACTAGTATTTTAAAAACTTTCTTTTTGCTGCTGTCCTGGGTGACACTACCTGTTAAAGGCCTGAGGGTGAATGGAGTTTTTATTTGCAGTTCCAGTTGATATATGTGGCAGTGGTTTGTCATGTGTAGCCATATTACACCAGTTCCATAAGCATTCCAGAGAGGCCATTTAGAAATTTAAGTTTGTGTGAAACCTTTTTTATTCTTAAAAAAAAAAAGCGAGAAAAAAAGAGTTCCTAATGTCACAGAGTAGTGTTACCATATATAACAAAGCTATAGATTATACTCCAGACACTGTATTAATTTGATTTTTCTTAACTGTATTAATTTGATTTTTCTCAAACCTAGATATTTGTAGGTAGGACAATATTTTTTTATTTCGTAGATGGTGGAATGATACCCATAGAGGATGGTTTCGGTGATGATATGCCAGTATCTAAAAATGGACCTCCTGATTTCAGCAATCTCTATGTGAGGACACATTTTCCAGAGACCTGGCTTTGGATCGACACTAAAACTAGGTATAAGATTAGAAGCAAATGGAAACTGATTTACACTTGCCGTTGTTATTTTGTAGGTTTTAGCAGCATTCTGCACTGGTGGTGAAGAATATGGCTTAAAGATGTAGTATTATTTGTATTCTACTACCACCTAGAGGCCACGATATTGGAGACCCACCAGATGAGGCGTTGTACAACTGCACAAAATAGGACAATGCCTGACTAAATACCTTGTAGTTTCAATCAAAACTAGATGAAAATCCTGGAGACAAGAGAAACTCTCTTCCTTTTACAGATGGGGAGATAACAGATAGGGAGGTTTAGTCTTTTTCTCTACGGTACATGAGAAGATGGTGATTAGCCCAGAAAGGGAAATCTGTTCCTGTTTGCACCTAATTCAAGGAGCAGTTCAACCAGTCAAATGATGGTGAAATCTGACCTGTGTCATGAAGCACAAATGTTGTATTCTTTCACAGCTGAGAAGTTTGGGAAGCAACTGTCATCTGGGATTGTTTTAAAGGATCTGTAAAAGTAGATTTTTACAGATGAAATCACATGTAATGTGATTCAATGTAATTACCATCAATTAATGTAATTTAAAATAATTTAAACTTGTTTTAATCATTTTGATCTTATCACAAATATTTCTAAATGAATAGGAAAAGAAAAACAGATCATCAGCAGTTTTTCCTGCCAGGAGTTTGGACTTAATTTTGGATGCATTTTAAACACTCGTGTCCACTTACTGATGTCTGTAAATGGATGCTTTTGAAAGTCTGCTCTCCCCTTCAGATCTGACACAGACACCACCATGGAAGTCATTGTACCTGATACCATCACAAACTGGGTAGCCAGTGCTTTTGTGATGTCTGAAAACAGTGGGCTTGGTGTGACGACTGCTCCAGTGGAGGTACCGTGGCACTAGACAGTTCTCCTTTAAACGCGGGTAACACTGTAGGTTATTGCTAGAAGCTGTATTTTAGTTCTAACAGCAGCCATCTCCTTATACTAATAAAGTGATTGAGAGGCTGTGTGTATTCAAACTGTAAAGAAAACATTATCACTGCAGACATGTATGATACTGTATCTGCCTCCCCTTCCTGCTCATATAAATATCTCAGACATTACACAGTTACTTGGGTGCCTGTTTTTGTTGGAGCAATTGTTTTGTTAGATCACTTTCAGGATGTGCCCACTTCAGAATCTTCATATGTAGAAAGGCAGATTGGCTGCCTGAGGACAGCATAGTTCCATGTTTTCTTGGCTCTGCCAAGAGGGCTTTCCATGAGTTGATAGTGCATGCAGGGAGGTTTGCACAGACTACCTGGGAAGAGGTGGCTGGGATAGAAGAGGCACGTTGTCTACTGGAAAGATCATGCCACTGCGCTGCTCTTCTAACACTTAACCCCAGGAGGGAGGACGGGAGAATTGCTTGAAGGCTAAATTCTGGCCTCGCTTTCATTTATCTGTCAAAACCAGTCTTGGACTAAACATAGGTGCTACTTTTTGGGTGGCTTAGCTTGTGGACACTGAGAGCCACTGGTGGGATGCGATGCTTCTTGGTACCAAGTTCCTGTCTCCTGAGGCTCATTTTGTGCTTCCAAGTGTTCGAGGAGTTTAGCAATCTAAGCTAAATTCAGAATTCCTCAGGTTAGATCTCTAACCTGAGATTCCCAATGTACAAGTGCAGTTGTCCTAGGCTCACTCTGTATTCATGGAAACAGCTACTTAGAGAGAGTTATTTAGCCTGTTTAAAATAGGAATTGCGTTTTGAAGTCTCATTTAGCTAGTATTTTATATACGTTGAATAATCTTTTGAAGGTAGTTATTTCCTTCCACTCATTATGTAAAGATCCTAGAGAAACTACGTTCCTAACTGAGACAACTCCACTTAAGTGCCTAAAGTTAGAAAAGTTGAAACTGTGCAGTACTGGGTCATAGATTTCCAACTTGATGCCAGGACTAGTGCAAGCGTAGCTTGGAGACAACTCTTTACCCATTGAAGTTCCCATGCCCTCCAGTTCCTGGGGAGGGGCAAATTTTGGAATCCAAACCTAGATCTGGGTCCAGATTTCATAGTTGGCTGCTACACCAGACACAGAACATGTGCTTTGAACATCCTGATCATAACTCCACTACAGAATTTGGAGCCCGATCTGGATTTTGTGGCTAAGGCTCCTTTGAGACTGGAATCATGATTCTCATTTCTTTCACTCGGCTTGGCAGAGATGGAACAGAAAGAGGAACAGTTTTCTGATTCAAACTGTATGAAATTATATACTTGGCCTCTCATACTAAAATTTGAGAAGGCTGCAAGTAGAACAGATGTTGAGATTATTATTTAACTATAATCACCCACATGCACTGTTCAGTACTTCACCCTCGTTGGGATGTTTAGATTGCACTTAGAGTTCCATATGGCTGAAACATGTTAATCAGTACCATACAGAGGGACAAATAAAATAAATGCATGAAAACTGTAATGGGGAAATAAGTAAGTGACATCTGCGTGCTTAATGTAATTTACTTCTTTGCATCTTGTTTTTGTTTGACTTCTACTACACAGAGTGTCAATAATTTTACCCTATTGTATTTTATTATAATATACCAGGATATTCCTAAGTGTAAAACTTTAGTACTGCAAGAGTTTTGGAGAAAAGCAAAACAAAAAAGACAAAGCAAATAGATGCATAGAGAAAACCTCGAATGAAAATTAATCAAAAATTCTCCATCAGAACTTCTCTAACGTTTAATATCTAAAGAAGTTTTTGACACTGAAAGCTTTAGCAAACAGCTTTTCAAAGTTTTAAAAAGCAAATGTTGGAATATTTGCTAGCTAGAAAGAAATCTGGAGGGTTTTTTGGATCTGAAACTCAAACCACTTGGAAGAATTTTTTAAATGAAAACCAAATTAAAACCATTTTTAGTTGACATTTCAATAATAAAGGATATCATACTTCATCCATTCTTATTGTACAGATGTTCATAAGCAGTGAAATTTTGATCCCATTCAGCTTGACGAGAGCTTGATCACTGACTTCTTAGAGCCAAGACTTCATCCAGAAACCTCTGTTCACAGATAAAAGTAACTGCTTGCTGGTATATTTCTGCAGTTGTTTTTTTAATTAAGAAAAAATGTATTTTTAGAAATATAACTAAAGAACTTATGCCGAGATTAGTCTTACAAAATAACACATCATTCTAAGGTGTTGGTGAATTGCAGAACTTGGAAAAGTTGGTTATTCTGTATTCCAACAGGCGTTTCTTTGTTGACATGGAATAGGGCAACTGACAGATTCTTAATCATCCATTACTTGTGCACTCAAAACAGTTCGCAGTTGCCTTAATGGTATCTCAGGACAGATCACAGCTTCCAGACTTGCCAAATGATAGACTCTTAGTCCCACTTCAGGTGCCTCTGTTGGAACGTGCCCTGTCAAAGCTGTCAGCGGCTCTCATGTGAATGGCGATGCTGAGTTCCCACAAAGGTCCTAACAACCAGAAGCATCTGCTTCAGCCTTGTGGTAATACATTTTGCTAACTGTAGAGTACAAGTAAACACACTGTCATCGGAATTTAAAAGTGATCAGAAAAACTGTATAGTCATTTTCTTGCTAGTATCTGATTGTAGGGATTCACTGCTGATTTTGTTTTGCAGCTAGAAGCTTTTCAACCTTTCTTCATTTTTCTGAACCTTCCATACTCTGTCATCAGAGGAGAGCAGTTCATTTTGGAAGTGAACATCTTTAATTATTTAAAAGAAGCAGCTGAGGTAAAATAACAGTCTCTTTGTACTTGAATGTTACTAGACACTGCAGGGTTTTCATCACTGGTGGAGACCACGTCTTTCTCTTGTGAGAACTTTAATATTGTCTTCAGCGGGTGGGCCATAAAGTTATTTCTCTGTACACAAAAAAGATAGCAGCTTATGAAAGCAGTTTTTCAAAATTAACACTCTGTATTGCAAATGTTACCATATTTATAGGTTACTGTGATCTTGGATATGAATGAGGCTTTTGAAATTATTCTAACATCCAATGAAATAAATGCTACGGAAAATCAACAGTCTATATCTGTACCAAGAGAAGATGGGAAAACTGTTCAATTCCCAATCAAGCCGAAACAGCTGGGAGAGATTCCCATCAAAGTGACTGCAATATCATCTGCTGCTTCTGATGCTATCCTCCAGAAAGTTTTAGTAAAGGTAAACAGTCTGCAGCTTGGCTTGTTCCAAAAATAAATTGTTCCCTGAAATAGACAACAGAGTGCAGCAAAAAGGCAAACCAATTTACTTGTCTGCCTCTTGCTCTGTAAGGTTGGTTTTGGGTCAGGTGGCTTTAAGTAGAAAACACTTCTTTTAAAATAATTTCTCCTTTAAAATTCTTTAGATCCTCTTCCAGGACTGAACACATAGATCTGTTCTACAACAGGTCTTGTTTCAAATGCTTCTGAAAGCAAAGTGAAACCTACTTGTTCATCAGTGAGCACCTGATGCTACAGCTAGCTTAATAATCTGGAGAGTGGACCAAATAACTGTATTATGGATAAGTGCAATCAATTTTGACATACACCTGGCTTTAGTTCAAAGCCTATTTTATATGAGCATTTTTGTATTTTGCTAGTGGTGGTAATTGGTGGTAATTGGTGGCTGAGGAAAGAAACTCATTTGTTTTCTCTGCTTCAAGGACAATTTTTCTCAAGGGATTTTGCAAGCATGAGGAAATGAAACCTTTATGGTCATGTACCTAACTTCAGTTTAAAT
The DNA here is from genome assembly GCF_013368605.1 of Nyctibius grandis. Lineage (NCBI taxonomy): Eukaryota > Metazoa > Chordata > Aves > Nyctibiiformes > Nyctibiidae > Nyctibius > Nyctibius grandis. Next base: position 96,829,488 of record NC_090658.1, on the reverse strand, counting down.
CCTCCTTGTATGGCAGGCGGTAGGATTGCAGACAGCATGAAAGGTACCACCTCTGGCCTTGGCATGTGCTTGGCCATGGAGCTCTGTGCTTGGTGTGGAGCTGACTGGAATCAGAGATGCTCTCATTGGCTTTGTGAGTGTGTTTTTGTAATTAACACATGGTCTCAAGAAGCAAATAGTGGAGGTAGGTGTTTGTAAGAAAAACATTTCTGTGTCAGTTTGGATGGGCCAATAGCTCAGGTTCTTGATGTGTTAGCAAGCAGCACAAAATACCTGACTGTTTTAGATCCCTTAGTACAGTGAGAATGCAACCCCAGTCCTAAAAGCAACACGCTGTTGGAGATTGCAATAATCCTGTCTTTACTTTGATAGGCTGAAGGATTGGAACAGACATATTCTCAGACAGTCCTTTTGGATTTAACTGGGAGTAAACCACACGCAGTGTCAAAAACTTTGGATTTCACTTTTCCATCTGATGTTGTAAGTGGCAGTGAAAGAGTGCAGGTCACTGCTGTTGGTAAGGGTTATTTTGTTCTGTTTCCACCTTTATTATTTGCTGGTCAGCTGTATTGTCTTTTGTTTTGTTTTGTTTTGAAATAGTTTCTTGCCTGCTGGGCTTTTGTTGAAATCAGTATCTAAGATATATGTGTCCATAATCAACTGCTGGCATCTTCTGCCCTGCAGGCATAGGTGGCTTTTAAAGAACAGAGCAGTTGCCAGTGGTAACTAGAAGTAGTAGCCTGTCAAATAGGGCAGGAAGGCTGCTGTGTAATAACCTGAGCTACCCTAGCAGGATTTGGCAGAGCTTTTCTCAGTCTTTTCTGAAGGACCCTTACAAGATTTTGCCCAGTATGGATGTGGCTTTATAGGTTTTTAGGGAATTGCATTAATTTTTATTTAATTGCTATATTAATATGATGAATAATTAATTCAAAATCATTTATCATCATACATTGGACTAAGCATAGGAAGACTTTATAGATGGAGTGTATTATTCCTTTCGTTTATTTAATTTATGATATTATGATATTGACTATCCTTCTTCAGAGTTAGAGAGGGAGTTGGATTTTAGTAAGGAAGGTCCTGCAAAGTTTGCTAGTGTCCTGTTTTAATTCTGCTTGTCTGCAGAATAAAACCTAAAACCCAACTGATTGTTGTTTCTTGTGACAGCTAGGCTTTGATAACTGTGGGTGAGAGAAGAAATACAGGGAGTTTCAGATATGTACTATTACTGAAACGTTTTCCTGGATTAAATATCTTTTTGCCTTTTTTTTTTTTAACAGTAACTGTTTGAAATTACTCTGTAGTTGGAAAGATATGTGGGGAGATGGGTCAGTGGACACAAAGCTCATCAGAAAATGAAGAATGCATGTTTAATGCAATTTGCTGCCCAATTAGTGGTGTTTAGTACAAACGTTTCCAATGTATCATATTTTCTCCCAGTTTAGATGATATCACCCTTTGTGTTAAGTATGCATTTATTTGCAATAGGCTTTAATATCTTTTCATTAAATTTTATCTTTCAGGTGATTTACTTGGGCCTTCTATCAGTGGTTTGTCGTCATTGATTAAGATGCCTTATGGCTGCGGTGAACAGAATATGATCAATTTTGCTCCAGGTGTTTATGTTTTGCAATACCTGACTAAAACCAGGCAGCTGAGAGAGGATATTAAATCAAAAGCTGTATCAGTTATGCGAAAAGGTTTGTATGCTTAAAAGAAAGATGTTAAGGTTTTTAAGGACTCTTACTAGTAAAAGATACCTGTGACTCTGCATTTGTTTTTTGAAGTACTGCTCTGTTGGTGTCATAAGAACTGGAAGAAAAGCCCACCTTCCTCTTTCTTTTCCTCTTTCTTCTGGGCTGACAGAATTAAAGAGCAAACAATTTTGTTTACGAGGGCAAGTTTCCTTAGAAAAAACATGTAGTTAATTTTCAAAGGAAAATGGTGGTTTAGAAGGTAATTTATATGGTTTTCCTTGGTAATTGTTATCTCTCCTTTGATAAAACCACGTGTGGGCAAACATTTCTGACCTCTTCTTGAGGCACAGAGGCTGAAAATTAGTCAGTGGGCAGTGTGAGCCATATTCATTCCATGTGTGTATCTGTCTTCAGTGACACCATCTCCATCCTGCCGTGTCCTCGTAGAGGTCAAGGAATGGCGTTTGCTGTGGTGGCTGGCTTTCATGCACCCAGGTTTTAGACTTGGTCAGAAGTGAAGTCTGTGCTGGAAATCAAAAGCTGGAAAATTTTAGTTGGAAATTGTTGTATATTTTAATCAGCAAATACTCCAGGGCATCACAAAGTGTGGAGAACATAGTTGCACTATGCTTCTCTGTGCCTTTTGGATCAGACAGTGTCTAACTGCAATGTACCACGCTCGCCACATGTCAGTCTGCATGCTGAGAGCCTGGTTCAGAGAGAGGAATGAGACTGTCCTCATGTGAGCTACAGCCCAACTAAGGCACCATGATGACATTTTCAAATTGTTTACTCTCTGTAAGACTTTGATTTTTTTTTTGTGTTTGATTTTTTTTTTTAAGTTGTTGACAGTTCCTTTGGAAAAGACACAGCTCAAAATAAATGTTCCTTTTGTCAAGATCCCAGTTTTCTGTCAAAAGCAGTTAAATGATTTTTTTAAACCCTTCCTTACTATGTGGTTTAGTTGAAAAGTAAGGGAGGGGGCTAAAGAGATGTGTTATGTAAACAGCTGCTCTGAAGTTTATAAACAACCTACCACTTTCTGAAGCATGAGTTGTGCCACCATAATTTTCTCAAGTTTTCCAGTAACAGATTTATTAAAGTTATTTCAAAGCAAGTGAAAATTATAGGATTAAATGTCACTATATACAAAGCATTGTGTTACTTAACTTGTTCCTGGGGTTTTGAATTTAGGTACGTGTTTTTAACACTGTAATAGCCAAGACAGTAAGTATGCTGAAATATTTGTAATCTTAAGATAGAAAAGAACCACAATCTAAAAAACATTTCGTCTTTTGCTTTATTTTAACAATTGATTTCAATTGCTGCACTTTTTTTTTTAAAATGTAACCTTAAAGTTGAAATTTATCGTTAGTTTGAGATGTAACTTTTATAAGCTCAGTTTTTGAAAGGATTGTCATGATGTTTGATTTAAAACAGACTATTTCACATGTCAGAATTCACTAAATATTTGAAAAAGTGACCTCATAATCTGAAGTAAATATAATTAATTTTAAGGCTAAATGCTTGTGAGAAGGGATCATATAGCTAGCAGAGACTGCTATGTGATCTTTCTTTTAGCAGTTTTTGTTTACCTAGAACAAAGGCAAAGCAAAAGAAAAGCTGCCTTTTAAAAAAATGATTTCAGTTGTAGGAATGACAGATCCCATCTTGAAATCACTTCTTCAGAAATAAAAATATCCTCATTGGTCTGAAAACTTTGCTGCTAGACCCAAAGCAAGCAACGAGTTTGAGCAGTTTTTCCAAGCTGTTTGAAATGTGAGACCCTTTAGTCTTTCACATATTTCTGAAGTCCTTTCCATCCTGATGCACTCCTCTGTCAGCCTCGCCCAGCCTACATCTCTTGGGTTCCAGCCAGTCCTCTGGGAGTACTGGTGTACATCTTCATAATAGGTTCCTTCTTTTCCTTGTCTTTCCACTCGTATGTGTTGACATTTGAAGTATCGTTTTTCATGTCTGATTGAGTGTCTGTTGGAACGAACGTGGTGGTTCACAGCCCCCAGGTCTCCTGTTCCAGCGTTTCTGCAGGCTTCCCCATGTTAGATACGCTCGTGTTTGGAGACTTTTGCGTGACTGCAATGGGGCTGGCGTTGAGAAGAAAGCAAGCAGACTGTAGGAAATGGCTGAGGGATCGCTCCGTCCTCCCTCTGGTTCTGCTCATCTTTCTGATCCCTCCCAGTCTTAACGAATTCTGAGATAAATTTATCCCTGTGTAAGGGCTGCTCAGCAGTCTTTGTTAAGCAGGCTGTTGGTCTTAGTTTAGTGCTTTTATGCTACCAGCGGGATGGTGATTATAATACTTATTGCTGTATATTGCCTGCAAAGAAGCAGAAGACCTTAGTTTTCAGGCCTTGCAGTCAGATACTTTTGAAGAGGAAGCAATCTATTAGTATATATACACATATATTCATGTTCCTCAGAGCACATTGTTTTGAGGCTTAAACTTTGACAGTGACTTTTGCTTTCCTTGGTGAGAAATGTCACTTATTCCTTCTTTTTTCCTCCCACTCAAGAGTGCTTGACTCCTCCAGATCATTAACTGACAGATTTGTCTGTATGGGAAAGATTCACCAGTTTTAATAATGTAATTAACCACTGTCGTTGTGCTAAATACATTTAAAAAACCCTATGTTTAAGTGGAAACTGTAGTTTCAAACTCTTCTAAAGAGACAAAAACTAAACCTGATGCTACTGGGATAAGGGTTGATATGGAAAGGTACGCTGGTGTAATGTAGCAGTTTAGTTTCACATCTTTATATCTCTCCTGTTACAGAGAGACCCTGACTAGGATTTCATCACAGAATCACAGAATCACAGAATGTTAGGGATTGGAAGGGACCTTGAAAGATCATCTAGTCCAATCCCCCTGCCGGAGCAGGATTGCCTAGACCATATCCCACAGGAACGCGTCCAGGCGGGTTTTGAATGTCTCCAGAGAAGGAGACTCCACAACCTCTCTGGGCAGCCTGTTCCAGTGTTCGGTCACCCTCACCGTAAAGAAGTTTTTCCTCATATTTATGTGGAACCTCCTGTGTTCCAACTTGCACCCATTACCCCTTGTCCTGTCAAGGGATGTCACTGAGAAGAGCCTGACTCCATCCTCATGACACTTGCCCTTTACATATTTATAAACATTAATGAGGTCACCCCTCAGTCTCCTCTTCTCCAAGATAAAGAGACGCAGCTCCCTCAGCCCTCAGCCTCTCCTCATAAGGGAGATGTTCCACTCCCTTAATCATCTTCGTGGCTCTGCGCTGGACTCTCTCTAGCAGTTCCCTGTCCTTCTTGAACCGAGGGGCCCAGAACTGGACACAATATTCCAGATGCGGCCTCACCAGGGCAGAGTAGAGGGGGAGGAGAACCTCTCTCGACCTGCTAACCACACCCCTTCTAATACACCCCAGGATGCCATTGGCCTTCTTGGCCACAAGGGCACACTGCTGGCTCATGGTCATCCTGTTGTCCACTAGGACCCCCAGGTCCCTTTCCCCTACGCTGCTCTCCAACAGCTCTGCCCCCAACTTGTACTCATACATGGGGTTGTTCTTGCCCAGATGCAGGACTCTACACTTGCCCTTGTTATATTTCATTAAATTTCTCCCCGCCCAACTCTCCAGCCTGTCCAGGTCTCTCTGAATGGCTGCGCAGCCTTCCGGTGTGTCAGCCACTCCTCCCAGTTTTGTGTCATCAGCGAACTTGCTGACAGTGCACTCTATTCCCTCATCCAAGTCATTAATGAATATATTGAATAGTACTGGTCCCAGTACCGACCCTTGAGGGACTCCGCTAGACACAGGCCTCCAACTGGACTCTGTCCCATTGACCACCACTCTTTGGCTTCTTTCCTTCAGCCAGTTCACAATCCACCTCACTACCTGATCATCCAGACCACACTTCCTCAGTTTAGCTGCGAGGATGCTGTGGGAGACCGTGTCAAACGCTTTACTGAAATCGAGATAGACCACATCCACAGCTTTACCATCATCTATCCACCGGGTTACGTCCTCATAAAAGGCTATCAAGTTGGTTAAGCATGACTTCCCCTTGGTGAAGCCATGTTGAGTGCCCCTAATGATCCCCCTATCCTTGATGTGCCTAGAGACAGCACCAAGAACAAGTTGTTCCATCACCTTTCCGGGGATGGAGGTGAGGCTGACCGGTCTATAGTTCCCCGGGTCCTCCTTCTTGCCCTTTTTGAAGACTGGAGTGACATTCGCTTTCCTCCAGTCCTCAGGCACCTCTCCCGTTGCCCACGACTTAGCAAAGATGATGGAGAGTGGCCTAGTAATGACAATCTTACAGTGTAACTTCGATTGAGGGACCAGGCCATTTGTTCATCAGGAATTAAGGCTTTGGTTCACTCACTATGTATCTATATTCAGGATAGTATGTAAGCAAGTGATTAATCCTTTATCAGTGAAAGCAAGGAACATTTTGCAGGGGAACGGTTGTAGTTAGATGGACCTCAGGGGGTGTATTTGTAAATTCATTCATTTGCATAGGACTTAATGATGGTTGCCTGAGGGTTTTCCTTCTGCCTGGCTGGTTCAGTATTGTTTCTGTATCTGTCAGGTGTTAGACTAATGAATATACTTTCTTAATTATAATAGCCAAAATAGTAAAGCTAAGGAAAAGACAGGGTGGAGGGAAAGAAGAAAGTATGTCTACTGAAATGCTGTGTATAGATATGATTATTGTTCTGAATACAAGTAAAATGTAAGGGAAGGAAGGATTTAGATATCAGAAGCTATAGTGAGTAGCTTATCATAGGAAGGTCTTCATTTCTAACATTAACAAACATTGATTCTGCACTGAAGTCAGCTGTTGAGGAAGGATGCTGCTGGTGGTCATGAGCAGCTAGTGAGCCCTTGGGGCCCTTTTATGATAGATGTTCAGGAGTCAGGAGAAAGCTGCACTTGTTCTGAATGCTGAAACATCTTTGGATACATTTTAAATGCATCCTTCTCAGGATTTCAGGATCTTCGGGTCTTTTGAAATTTTCCACTCATTTCAGAATAGCCTCTTCCAGCATGCTTTTTCTGGTAGCTAGTCTTTTTGATTTTCCAAAAGCAAGTTGCTGAAACTGTCTGTTTTTCAGCAGTGTCTGTAGTGTTACTGTACCCTTGCCCTTCCGGTTAGAAAATACTTTATTTTTGCTTGTCCTTCCTTCTAGTGGAAAGGTAGAGCATTTCTGTAGGTACACAACTCTAGTTCCCCAAAGCGACGAAGCACTGAACTATAGCTGCTACTCTGCTCTGCGCTCGCTGCTGTGCTCCTGGAGCCACCGAGTTATGTGGGAGCGTGTCTCTGCACCGCGCTGTCATGTTTGGGTGGCAGATGAGCAGGAACAGAAGCTTCTAGTTCTGCTTTTGTAGACGGATCCTTTGTGTTACTGCTGCCCGCTTTCTCATCGTCTTTGCGCAGTTTTATGCGTTCCTACATGTTTGGGAGATATTTTGTGAAATACGAGCTCAAGTTCTGCCCTTCTCAGCCTTAGAAAGTGCCTTGCTTCATGTCAGCAGAAAGTTTATGCTGGAACCCGCATGACGGGAATGTGTTCAATACCTGTCTCTGCTTTTCCACTTCAGGCTACCAAAGAGAGCTGCTTTTCCAGAGGGATGATGGCTCTTTTAGTGCCTTTGGAAATGAAGATCCCTCTGGGAGCACGTGGTAAGTAGTTCTTCCAGATTCGCTGTGGAATTTGAGTATTTCAGATATTTTCCCTGCAACTAAAATTTTTTGTGAGGCTGGTAAAAATTTCCAGCTATATTAGCCTTCTGCCTGGTTTTCATTAGGTGTTTAGGCCAACTCTAAGGTCATTCTGCTGGATAACATGCAGTCAAAGCCATTATTAGGGCAAGGCTTTTTAATTTTGCAAAATATAAACAATGAATTATTTTAGCTAGGGGAGTAGCTTGATCTGGAACTTTTTCTGTTGCTTTTCTCAAAGGAATGAAGAATAATAATAAATGACTTACTCTTGCAGTTGACTGAAACCATTTAGGACTGTCACCATCATTGCTTCAAACAGGTTTTCAGTTCCCTCCATATGGGAGGCTGAAGACTGTCTGAGGCATTTCCTAGGGAGTGAACAGAGCTACTGGTGGTAAAAATTTGTCCTACTTACCTCTCTTACACCTCCTTTTTTTGAGACTGTAAATACAGCTGAAAAAGCCCTTTCAGTACTGAATTTCACTCCGAGAAGCATAGTGAGCATAGCAGTGGAATCTAGATAGATAACAGAGACAAGTTCCAGCACTTTGTTCAGCTAATCCATGTTCAGTTAGTTTAAGTATGCTTACGTATTTCAGTACACGTTGCTGACTTTAAATGGAACCATCCCAGTTGCTGTGCCACTGATGGAGTCACTCCTTGTGCAGTCAGTGGGCATCTTTTATTGACATCAGCAGGATTTGCCTTAGACTCAGTATTGATGGATTGGAAAATGAAGGTAATTTATCTGTACTGGCAACTCTGGTACTTAAATAGTGCAGTGACAGGTTACATGAATGCACATTTGGCAAAGAAGGGATTCAAGGCAGAATTTGGGATTATTAATGAATAAAACAACAGAGGGTGTTCCAATGATATCATTACAGGGATAACTGTGATAATTAACATCACACTCATAACAGCGTTACTTTGTAAACTATGATTTTTGCCACTTTAGCCTAGCAGCAGAAAGCAGGAGAGCAACATTTGAATAAAGATATACTTGTGCTGGCAGAATTAGAGTCTATACTCTGTGTTTATTTTTGAAACATAATATCTGCAAAAGGGAGTTTTTAGGATTAAGCTTAGTCTGCTTGCTTCTCTGAGTGAGGCGTGTGTTTTCCTTTATGCCTGGGAGGTGTGTGTAGAACACCTCATGCATCACAGTATTCTTACATCATCATAAACAGAAGAAGCTGTAATACGTTGCTAATTTTGCGATATTTTATTAACCTTTTCCCCAAGGTTATCAGCTTTTGTATTAAGATGTTTCCTTCAAGCTCGTCCATTCATAGATATTGACCAAGATGTACTCATGGATACAGCTAAATGGATTGTCCGGCACCAGAAATTAAATGGAGAATTTCAAGAGCCTGGGAAAGTGTTACACAGTGATCTTCAGGGAGGCACCAATAATCCAGTCACTCTCACAGCTTACATCATGTCATCCCTCCTAGGGTTTGCAAATAAACAGGTATTGGAATTCATAAGTAGAATTCATAGTTACTGGAACACTTGATAAATTGTCTTACTATATGGCAAACACTTGGTAGTTTAAGGAAATAGAGGGACATCTGAACAGAGACAAAATTTAACCTGATTTTGTTAAACTTCCCTGTACTTTGGCTTATCTACCAGAGACAATAAAAGTTGTGCTGTTAGGCCCTTCAATTTTATGTGCCTTTGCAAAATCTAAAGGCAGTTGCTTTTAGCAAGAATATTGTCATGGCTTTAGTCCAAGAACTTGCAAAGAAATTTATGGGGACAGCTATCCTTAGGTGTGTTAAGTCATTCCACTTGATTTCATTGAGATTACTCACGTTCATAAAGAACAGTGCCAGATCAAAAGGCTTGCCTTTGAGGTTCATGCCTGACTCTGAAAGAGATTTTCAGTATTTTTTGGTTGTTATTTGGTGATAGTAATATTTCTGTTTCTGTACAAATTTTTCTTTTGAAGTATAATATTTCAATATATATTTTATTCACTGTATGATCTTCAATATGATCTTCATTTCCAGCATGCTTATGTCATCAAGAGTGCTACAAACTTTCTGGAAGATAAATTAGAAGAAGGCATTTCAGATAATTACACTTTGGCACTTGTGACATATGCATTGTCCTGGGCAAAAAGTGCAAAAGCAAAGGAAGCACTGAATATACTGAACCAGAGAGCAGAACACCAAGGTATTGCACAACTATCTTATACAGTTGTATAGATGGATTTTTGTCAAATTTAAAAGTACCTATTGTATATCTACAGCTGCATATAGAATTAGAGATGAAGAGAATCCTTCTTCTGAATTCAGATCTGTTTTGAGTATGATACAGAGAATAAGCTAAGAACTTCCAAGACAGCCTTAATGAAAAGTGTCCATAAATGAATGACAATTCACAACAAATCTAGGCCTGTCTGTCTCAGTTACCATGTTCCTCATGGGAGTACTGTGGTGCTGTTGAACAACATTACTTGTCAGTTCTCCTGTGTTATTATGTGCACTTGTAAGATCAGCATGGTTAAAGAGAGATGGATGAGGTTAGCTATTCCAAAGTGGTTTGGATAGTTCAGGAGGGTGTGTGTGTGGGGGGCAATTAGTTAAAATCAGTATCAGAAGAGTTGAAGGATTGGACTTTCTGTAAGACAGTACAGAGGTCTGTTGTATTTTCTGTAAGGACACATCATCTCATTACATTTAACCTCTTACAAGTTCAGCATCACTGCGTTTTGTTCCCTGTTTTGGGGGAAGAGCAGACCACATGGAGTACAAGAAATGGAAGTTTATGGATCAAAATAGTAACTGTATTCTTGAAAAATCTGAAGGAATTCATGTTGTAGCCTAGAAATGGAGCCTCTTGAGTATCCCTCTGTGTTTACTGAGTTAGGCCTTTTGTACAGCCACTTTTGGGAAGGGAGGAAGTAACTTTTTTTGGGAGGCTTCACTCAAGAATGAGCCTAGTGAGCAGCCGTGCTGCCTGAGGTGCCTTTTCTAGTCCTGAAGAGAAAGGAGCACCCCAGCAACAAGGTGGCCTTTTCACAAGGGCTCCTTTACGTGAGTGCTTCAGGCTGACAACAAAAGGATCAATCTAAAGTTCACTGAAATCAATGGGAGTGACTATTGGATTCCAGCTTTTTTTTGTATCTAGATTCAGCCACTGCTGAGGAAGTACTAAAGTCAGTCCTTTACAAGACACCCGCTTAAACATTAACACAATTTTAAAGAACCTTGCTAGATCCCATATGTAAGCATTAATTGAGGGGTTTCCCTTAAGTCTTTCCCAGAAGTCCAAAGACTTCAGTCTGTGGATCTGAGGTTGTTATTGGTTCCTTTTGCAGGAGAATTTCGTTTCTGGATAACACCTGCTTCTGAAATTTCTGATTCATGGCAGCCACGATCCATCGATATTGAACTTGCAGCATATGCTCTGCTCTCACACTTTCATCAAGACAGATTAGCAGAGGGGATCCCTATTATGAAATGGTTAAGTCGACAAAGAAATCACCTTGGGGGATTTTCATCTACTCAGGTAATACCTTGTCTCAAGGGGCTTTGTTATACTTTCCAAATAAGCACTGTATATTTAAAAAAAAAAAAAGAAGAAAAAAGAGACCATTTGGTTCTTTACGTAACAATTCATGAATTTTGTTTTGCTGTAACAGCCTTGGTTACATAAAAGCTTGCATTCTTTGCGATATTGGCATCTTAAACCTGGACTACCAGTTTTTAGTATTTTGGCAAGTATAATAAAAAAAAAGAATTAGAGGGTCACCTTGATTATATAAAATATTAATAACAGAAGATCTTAAATTAAGAAGAAGAAATTACGCCCATGGAAAAATAATCACATTTTCCAAGCAAGTATGATAAATATCTGTTCTTACTTTCTTGCCAAGGAGAGAAACCTCTTTCTATTCTTTCCATATGTGGGTCCTCAAACTCCTGAAAGGCTATTAACTAAGATAAGAAAGAGGAGTAGGTTTTAGAGAAACAGTCTAATCTAGTGCCTCTGCTGGAAGTTGATCTTAACTTAATAATGTACTTTGTCCTCATTATTGCATAGATTTTTGATGGGCCATGAAATTTGGAAGATCTTCATTATCTCCAGGAGGTTTCCATGTTATTGAAACCACATCTTGTAAGCTGTGCTGGCATCCAGAAAATTTATATAGTACTTTGGATTGCATTAGTTTAAACTAGCTTTTAAATTAACTACAAATGCTGGTCACAGTAAAATGTCACATTTCATCATACTGCTTGGTACCAAGCTGTACAGGCTCTCCATTATTTTCAAATGTTTGTTGGTATTAATCTGAAAGAAATTAGTTCTACTAAATAAAATGCAATTTAAGAACCAGCCTGGTTCCCCTGAGGTTCTAGTGTTTTCCTAATGTGTTAATTCTTGCCAGCCTGGTTCCCCTGAGGTTCTAGTGTTTTCCTAATGTGTTAATTCTTGCTTATTATTTGAAGAGGCTGATTGAAGCATTAAATGAGTTGAAAAAACTTTTCTCTATTCTCCAGAAACCATTTTTACTTGGAAGTTTGAAAATCCAGCAGTGTACCATTTACCCCTGAGGGTGAAGTTAAGAAATGAATTTAATCCTTTTGTTCTTCCATAGTCTAAATTATTTTTATTTTGATTTCAAAATTACTCCAGTGTCTCTCTAGATGCCTTTTTTAATTTGTGGAAATGACCCCATACTTTTTGTTAACTTCTGAGATTGCTTTAAAAAAATGTTTGGAGTGTTTCCTTCCATGAGTTTATTACATTAGAAACTTAATATATTGTTAAACAATAAGGAGGAAACTAATCAGTTGCATGTGTGATGTTTTGTAAGTTAGCGTATTTGTATACATGGTATAGCTTACTATGAATTTGCAATCAGTGTATTTTACTTTATAATGCTTCTAATGTTTGGGCATAAAATGTACATATTTCATATATACAGAAATACAATTCGTACAAAAAATAGCATATATATGAACTTAGATTTAAATGGCAGAGAAGAGTAGCAAATTCTGCAAAGCCCGTGTTGCTGGCAAGAGGGGCCTACGAGTCTGGCTTGAGACCATATTCCCTAACTTTTCAGGTTGTGTATTGGACACAGCATTGTCATACTGATCCGTGCACCTCGTGCTTCAACTGTGAACTTTCACTGGTGAAAAGCCTTGGGTATGCTTTCTGCTTTAGAGCATGCCAAGGGGAATGTTTATCTTCTCTGTAGGTAGTTCTTTGCCCTCTTGTTTTTCACCTGTGTTTCTGAGAGTAATTTGAACCTAGGATGTGGAAGAGCTCTGAAGTCACAGAATCACAGAATGGTTGGGGCTGGAAGGAACCTCTGAAGATCATCTAGTCCAACACCCTGCCAAAGCAGGTTCACCTAGAGCATGTTGCACAAGGTCACGTCCAGGCGGGTTTTGAGTATCTCCAGAGAAGGAGACTCCACAACCTCCGTGGGCAGCCTGTTCCAGTGCTTCATCACCTTCAAAGTAAAGAATTTTTTCCTCATATTTAGATGGAACTTCCCATGTTTCAGTTTGTGCCCATTGCCCCTTGTCCTGTCACTGGGCACCACTGAGAAGCGTCTGGCCCCATCCTCTTGACACCCACCCCTAAGGTATTTGTAAGCATTGATAAAATCCCCCCTCAGTCGTCTTTTCTCTGGGCTAAACAGACGCAGCTCCCTCAGCCTTTCCTCATAAGAGAGATGCTCCAGTCCTTTAATCATCTTCGTGGCCCTCTGCTGGACTTTCTCCAGTAGTTCCTTGTCTTCGTTGAACTGGGGGGCCCAGAACTGGACACAGTACTCCAGATGTGGCCTCACTAGGGCAGTGCAGAGGGGGAGGATAACATCCCTTGACCTGTTGGCCACACTCTTCCTAATGCACCCCACGATACCATTGGCCTTCTTGGCCACAAGGGCACGTTGTTCGCTCATGGTGCACTTGTCTACCAGGACTCCCAGATCCTTCTCTGCAGAGCTGCTTTCTAGCAGGTCAACTCCCAACCTGTACTGGTGCATGGGGTTATTCCTCCCTAGGTGCAGGACCCTACACTTGCTTTTGTTGAACTTCATTAGGTTCCTCTCCGCCCCACTCTCTAGCCTGTCCATGTCTCACTGAATGGCAGCACAGCCTTCTGGTGTATCAGCCACTCCTCCCAGTTTTGTGTCATTAGCAAACTTGCTGAGGGTACACTCTGTCCCTTCGTCCAGGTCATTGATGAATAAGCTGAACAAGACTGGACTCAGTACTGAGTGACTGAAGTCACCTTCAGAAATGGCAGATAGCGTTTACAGACATCTTGAATTGTCTCTGAATTTAGAGCAAGAAGTGTAAATGTGAGAAATGTAATTGTAAAGACTTGGAAAGGGCACTTCAAGGTATTCCTTGGTTTTTACAACTTAGGTAAGGGCAGGCTTATTTCTGCTTTCAGATGATTAAAATCGGATTCTCCAACAAGATCTTGTAGCTCCTTAGGTCTATAAGATAGATCAGATATATAGACCTGATAGGCTGCTGTAGTTTCATTCATTTCAATGTGAAAGATGTTTTGTAAGTTTGGACTTCCAAGACATAGAACTTCATCAGAAACTGACATGTGAGTAGTCTGAGTAAAGGCAGTCATTCAGATGCTTTGTCACTGTCTTCTGCAAAGGAGTAATCGAAGACACTCTTTCAGGGTAAATATGGGCCTCTGACTGGAAAAGTCTGCGACTTACTCCAGAGTATTCAATCTTTGTGTAGCCCATTATTTGCATCTATTCTGTCACAACATGTTAAGCACTGGAGTTGTGATCCCAGCCATAGTGGTTCAGTGTACCAGCAACTTTGGCACTGTTGCTAATCAACTGATCTTTCTGGATTTTAATCACTGAAGCAGGTTATCTCAGACAAGGACGTGACACAGGAAGAAGGGTGGTTTCTAACCAGAGTGAATAGGCAGCACGTGCTGGTACCTTAAGGTATGGCACAGTCACCATGTCGTAGTTAGAGGGCTTCTGTTATGTTAGAGTTTTGTTACTAGAAGTGACCTAAGAACGAATAAAACAGCCCTGTATGCTGAGCCTGCAAGGCCAATTCCTTCACTGTTAGTGTTAAAAACTAGGTGCAAAATGAACTACACGAACAGCAAAAATCCCTGAGAAGCATTAGAGACATATAATTGATTACTGTATTTTTTCCCAGAAAATAGTGGATATTAACATTCTCATTCACTAAGCTGTGCTGGACCAAATGTTCCAAAACTGCCTCTTCTGTTCAAAACCTGGAGAGCTAAACCTGCAATCGTACACAAAGATAAACAAGAACTGTCTGGATGGCCGGGCCCAAAGAGTGGTGGTGAATGGAGTTAAATCCAGTTGGCGTCGGGTCACAAGTGCTGTTCCCCAGGGCTCAGTATTGGGGCCAGTTCTCTTTAATATCTTTATCAATGATCTGGACAAGGGGATCGAGTGCACCTTCACTAAGTTCGCAGATGACACCAACTTGAGTTGGGAGTGTTGATCTTCTTGAGGGTAGGAAGGCTCTGCAGAGGGATCTGGACAGGCTGGATCAATGGTCCTCGGACTTGTATGACGTTCAACAAGGCCAAGTGTCGGGTCCTGCACTTAGGACACAACAACTCAACGCACTGCTACAGGCTTGGGGAAGAGTGGCTGGAAAGTTGCCTGGTGGAAAAGGACCTGGAGGTGTTGATCAATGGCTGGCTGAATGTGAGCCAGCAGTGTGCCCAGGTGGCCAAGAAGGCCACCAGCATCCTGGCTTGTATTAGAAATAGTGTGGCCAGCAGGACTAGGGAAGTGATCGTCTGTCTGTACTTGGCACTGGTGAGGCTGCATCTTGAATACTGTGTTCAGATTTGGGCCCCTCACTACAAGAAAGACATTGAGGTGCTTGAATGAGTCCAAAGAATGGCAACGAAGCTGGTGAAGGGTCTGGAAAACAAATCTTATGAGGAGCGGCTGAGGGAACTGGGGTTGTTTAGTGTGGAGAAAAGGAGGCTGAGGGGAGACCTTATCACTGTCTACAACTACCTGAAAGGAGGTTGTAGTGAGGGGGGTGTTGATTTCTTCTCCCAAGGAACAAGTGATAGGATGAGAGGAAACAGCCTCAAGTTGTGCCAGGGGAGGTTTAGATTGGATATTAGGAAAAATTTTTTCATGGAAAGGGTTATCAAGCATTGAAACAGGCTGCCCAGAGAAGCAGTGGAGTCACCATCCCTGGAGGCATTTAAAAGGCGAGTAGGTGTGGTGTTTAGGGACATGGTTTAGCGGTGGAGTTGGCAGTGCTAGGTTAATGGTTGGACTTAATGATCTTAAAGGTCTTTTCCAACTAAAATTATTGTATGATTCTATGATTCTAAAAGAGAATTTTGGATATATGTATGATAATGTATTTATAAGTATATTCTGCAGTGGTTAAACAATTGCTCAAAACCTTTTGATCAAATATAGAGTATAAAAACTGGGCTGAACCACTTTGAAATTGTTGCTGGGGGTCTGATAAAAACTAATTTCAGGCTTTTTTTTAATAAATGTTAGTAGTTTTTTCAGAGTTTTAGCTTTTGCTTCGGTGATCAAGGTACCCTGAATAACTCTTGTGCAATACTGGATATTTAATGCATAGTCACGAAATAAATCTAGAAAGTAGCAGTATCGTTACTTTCCTCATTGGCTTTCTCTTCACTGTCCATGGAGTGTGTGATTCCGACTGTTGTGTCCACTGGCGTGTCGGGTCTTCCATGTACCTTGCACAAGAGGAAAACTTTCTTAGGTGGCTCCCACCTCATTCTCCATTGTGTGTCACAGTAGCTAACTTCTTGTCCTGTGTTGCCATCCCTCTTCTGTGCTGGGATACTTCATGCCAGTGGAATCCCAGTGGAGATGTGGAAGTGTCTGCATGAAGACTCCAGCATAATCAACAAAAGCAACAATGCAGGGACTGTGAGCTCCCCAAGGCATGGCCTATACAGAGGTAGTTCACTGTGCAGGCTTATTCTGTTGAATACAGAAGGATTTGTTTCTCTCAACAGGACACGGTGGTGGCTCTGCAAGCCTTGAGTCTATTCGCAACTCTCACTACTGCAAGCAAAACAGAAATGGATGTAACAGTGACAGCACCCTCTTTGAAAATGCCAGAAATATTTTCAATTGATAGTCTAAATCGTTTTCTGCTTCAGACCAAGGAGGTACTGTAGAAAGCAAGGAATACTTTCATAAAGTCTGCTGACTGAAAGTACTTTGAAAATACTGTTTTACTCATCTTTCTTTCAGATTGCCCCTGCACAACCAATGACAATTACAGTGGCAGCAGAGGGAACAGGATTCGCTGTCTTTCAGGTATGCAATGCTGTTATTCTTGCTAAAGATACGCTCTCTATAAGGGTGGTATATTTTGGAAGCTTTATAAAACGTGTTGTTAAGAACAACCTTCTGACATGTCTTAAATCAGTACCAAAGCACTTTACTAATTAAAGAATACTGCAAACCAAATACTGTGTGAATGGACATATTCAAGTGATGATTGTTTATGTCTGATGGCCTGGCCTTTTAAGTACTGCTGGATGATTGACAGTTTTGGGGCACTTCCATGGGCCAGAGCCACAGCAAAGCAGCCCTGTCCTCCTGCAGAAATGCAGTGTCCATTTGCAAGACAAAGGACTTCAGTGGTACACTGGCAGGCACAAAGGTCAGAGTAAAAAAGGCCTGTGGACCAGGCAGAAATACCTCATCAGGAACCTCTGGTAAACTGTGGCCACAGATCAGTACAGAACAAGATTACACTGCTAGTTATTAGAGTTATTTTCTTTTTATTGAAGTAGAATACAACAATAGTGCAAAAGCTAAAAATAAGAGTATTATGGCCAGGTTGTCCAGCAGTTTTTACACTGTTCTGAAATAGCATGAAAGAGAGTCAAAGGATCCTGCAAACTGCTGACAGTAATAGATACTTAGCATAAGCCAAAAGTGAGTGCATGGCGAAGAGCGGAAGGAGGTATAGTGATCCCCTCTCTGCCTGTCCTGCGGAAGACTGTGATTCGGTAGTGTAAATTCAAACATCTTTACTTATATTTAAACAAATTAAGCTTGGATCAGCGCATACTGTATTTAGAACTAGCAAACCATAAATAGCCTTTTTATGCTTTTCAGCTGCATGCTTTTCCCCCATAACAGAGATTATGTTCTGAAGAAATTCTACCTCCAAGATTTTCCCTAACCCTATGAGAAATATCATATGAGAAGAAGACAGTATTGGACCTGATTTGATATGGCCACTAATGGGTCACTCTTCACAGAATCACAGAATCAACCAGGTTGGAAGAGACCTCAGGGATCATCGAGTCCAACCGTTGCCCTGACACCACCCTGTCAACTAAGTGCCATGTCCAGTCTTTTCTTAAACACATCCAGAGATGGTGACTCCACCACCTCCCTGGGCAGCCCATTCCAATGTCTAATAACCCTTTCTGTAAAGAAATTCTTCCTAATGTCCAACCTGAACCTCCCCTGGCGAAGCTTGAGGCTATGTCCTCTTGTTCTATCGCTAGTTGCCCGGGAGAAGAGGCCAACTCCCACTTCACTGCAACCTCCCTTCAGGTAGTTGTAGACTGCAATAAGGTCACCTCTGAGCCTCCTCTTCTCCAGGCTAAACAACCCCAGCTCCCTCAGCCGTTCCTCGTAGGTCAGACCCTCCAGACCCTTCACCAGCTTGGTCGCCCTCCTCTGGACTCGCTCCAACACCTCAACATCTTTCTTGAAGTGCGGGGCCCAGAACTGTCCTGTCCATGATAGTTGCTTAGAACCACACAGGTAAAAGAGAAGACTTTTGAAAAACTATGGATAATACAGAAATGCATGTCTCTGAGCATGAGAGACTCATTATATTGGAAGTATATAGATAAACTCATAATTGCTGAGTGCATTGCAAAACCGACAGAGGTCCTACTAGACTCCTCTAGTCGTACTTGGGAAAACTGAACTTAGGCTGCCTTTAATGGTCTCAAAGTCTTATGCCAGATCAGATTCCATCTCAAGTTCCTTCCAACCCGACCTTCACTTCAGTGTTCTTATGCATCTGGGAAACAAAAAAGCATGGTAAATATGCTTTTGGATAAAAGACCTTTACAAAGAAACCTTCACAGCTGCCTATCAATCAGCAGTGAACAGCAGCTAGAGGTACGCCTCATTCATTCAGCACCAGACTGCAAAACCCACAGTGCCATAAATCATGACCCATATTTATTAATTCCTGGAAGTGCAAATGAAGTTTACAGCAAAGTTCAAAAGTTTCAGAGGATAATTTAGATTCAGACCTGCAGGCCAAGATAGGAATGAACATCTCAGCAGGACTGCGTTCACACATCTGTGGTTTCAGAGTGTGTGTGTGTGTGTATGTGAAATGTAACAAAGTGGGGCTCCAGAATAGTTAAGACTACTTAACCTTAATCATTGTTGAGAAATACTCCCTGATATTAAGTCAACTAATTTGTCAGGCAAGCTGATCAAAAACTTTTCAGCAAATTGTTTCTTGCTGGAAGATGCCGATTTGTTGAAATGAAAGCCTTCTGTGGAAGCACATTGGTTCCAATTACGTTTTTGCCAGCAGGAAAATTTCACATCCAAACCAGCATGTCTGGTGAAGACTGAGCAGAAGTCTTCCACCCAGAATAGCCAGTAGTTGACTCCGTGGTTAGAGGGCTCCTTGGGGGTATATAGCACCATGGTTTAAGTTCCTGGCTTGTTGTATGAACATGCAGATGTGCTCTCAAACAACTGGTGTTCAGGAACCAATGCCAGGTTATCTTCTTCATTTAAGTCACTGTGCTGTTACCTTTTTTCCTGCAGGTTTGAGTCAGAGATGCTGTGACTTGATTCAAAATATTATACATAACATACTGGAGTAGCTTCTCCAAACCCTTTTCTTTGCTGGGATCAATTCTTTCCTTCTGCTTCCTTTGGCAGGTCTGGTATTCTAAAAGAAAGAGCACTGATACCATTTGAATGAGATTTCTCTTTTTCCCAGACACAAGCTAGATCTGGGTCACATTTAATAAGTCAGCATATGACATTGCGATCACATTTTTTCAGCTGGGTTTCATTGTCTTAGGCCCGCCAAAGTGCAGTGGTGAGATTCACTGTTCTGGGATTTGACTTTCTGGCCAAATGTAGCATGTCAGAACAGTAATTCATTTAAATATCACAAAACACAAGATTCAGTCCATTAATGGAAAAGGCTGCTTTCCCAACAATGGATTTTTAGAAAAAAAAGCTCTTATTTTTTTTGTGAAATCTCACTGTCTGTGTGTGCGAGTTGGCAGAGCATTCACTTTTGACCCTGCAGGATCTCATAAAATGTATTTATTTTGGATAGTATAATTGCAAAAGCAGACATTTACTTGTAGCTTTGTGGTCCTGCTGTCAATAAAGTCTCCTAGCTCACCCCTTCACTATGTGAGCACATACTATGGATGACCTGAGACACTGACTCTGCAAGTGGAAAGAGAAAATGATTGTAGCGTTAGGGTGTATGAAAGGCACTTTCTAGAGAAAGGAGTTGAAGAAGCAATCTTCCCTAGGTAGCCTGCTGAAAGTCTTGGAAGAAACACCTCTCTGCTGTCTGGAACCACTGTGAACTGGGCTTGTCAAATGCCTCAAAAATTTGGCGTGGCCCATGCCTTCTGGAAGGAAAAAGAATGCCACTGAAATCCAGGACTAGCAACGAGGGGTGGGTGGGCAGGCTCAAGGAGGATGGGTATGGGCAAAGTGGATAGGTGAACAAGATCTCCTTGATCTCCTGGTCATGTATAGAGAGGGAGTGAGGAAAAAACTGAGAATCACCTATTACTTGTTACTGAAATGCACTGACTGACTGTTCCACTCAGAGTGTTTTTACTAGACTTAGGCAAGGGACTGAATGTTATTCAGTGTGATGGTACTGAAAAAGGTACACTGTGAAATGCACACGTATGTCTTCATTACAGTTTGAGTGGATACTAAGTAGTCAAAAAGGGATAGAAAAATATTGGAGATGATTTTGTTGAATTCATGCCCTCAGTCAAGCACATTTGTGCTGCTAGTTGAAGAACAAAAAGGGTAGGGAAAGAGACATTGATTAGGGCATTGTGAGTGAGTCATGTTTTTTTGAAACATAGTGCAGTTGATTGGGTCAGATACTGTTACAAGCATCTCTCTCGTGCAGAAGATTAGCTTTTAGTTTCCTCTTCTTGGTCTTCTTACCAGGACTAGTTGCAGTATGACAATACTGGACCGGTTCTACCTTTAGCTTTGGCAGCTGCTTCTTAAAAGGGTTAAGAAGAAATGCAGTTTCTCGTTTTGTTGATTTAATGCTAGTTTCTATATAATAGCCTTCTGTCCCCAAAGTAAGAGTGTATAAAGAAGGAGGCTTTAATTAAACTCCGTGTTGTGAAGGTTTTATTTCATTGTCATGAGAAATCAGGAAAGGAAAGTCAGACCGTAACAGCGATAACTTATTCCATGAAAATACTAGCTGACTGACCTGTTCAGTATGTGGTTTCAGACATCCTGCATTGGCAGTAAGTTCCCATTCATTAGCTTTTTCTGGCAAAAGTTAAAACAGCTTTGTTTCCGTGATGACAGATCGTTGAGGCACCGCCAGCTTGTCTTTACCAAACTTTCTGCATGCCTTTAACTGGCAGGCTTTCTAGATTGGCTTCATCCTTGGTACTGCCTTCTCCTGCAGAGCAGTTGTACGGGATAAATCTTCACTGATGCACCATGGTTGTCCTGAGCGCCTCTACAGAATTGGCTCTGTACTCATACAGCCTTCTAATTCAGCAGTGCAGGGCAGAGCAAAGGGGGAATTGTGTGTGTACATTGAAAGTAAGAGAATAACTTCCATATCAAGGAGGGACTTAGCAGCAAAAGCAAAAATCAGAAATGAAAGACTGTTTGTACAGTCTTGCTAGCCTATAACTGACTTGCTAACCTGTAATTTGGACAACCCCCTGTCATACCTTTAAATTTGGACTGAGAGTTTTCCATTTGCTGTGAGAAACTGTTGTAAAAGAACTATGATTTTCCAGAAGCACTCTTCATTCCCTTTTCCTTAGCCAGGTGAAGTGCATGTTGGGGTCTTGCAAGGGGAGTTATTTGAGCCACTTTCTGATTATTTTTCTACCAGAATCAAAGAAGATCCTTCTTTGCCCTGGGATGTGTTTTATCTTGGTGACTAGGGGAACAGATAATGATTATTAGTTTGTATGTGAAAACTGTATGCAAACTTACTGCTCTGTTGTTGGTGAAAATCACTGTTTTGCCAAATAATGTCAACTATTCTTTGATAGTAAATATTTTCTTAGTTTCATGTATTTCATTTTGTCATTCTGTGGTTTTGAAAGTTGAGCTTTCTGATTCATCACACTGAAGTGCTGAGTCAGCAACCGATTCTCTTGTCCTCTGTCAGAGGTGGTGTCCTGTTTGTGCCACAGCAAAGGCATGCTGCAGTTACCATCAACATCGCGTTGGGCGTTAATCAGTCTGAAGCACCTTAGAATGTTGTTGGGTATAACTACTCAAGTACACTAGAGCAGGTGTGCTAGGACAACTAATATCGTTCACTGTCCTGTATCCCGTAGTGGCCAGTAGAGAGAGGATGACCAATGAAGGCTACTAGAACAGGGCAAGCATGAAGTGATATCTGTCTGGTATACCCTCTTGCCCTTCACCAGTTTGCAACACAGGGCCTTCCCAATCCGCAGGTCATCTCTGTGCTCTCTCTTGCTTGGTAGATATTTCCTCAACAGATTTTTAAAAATTGCTGTCACATTTGTCATCCTCCAGTTTGGTACCAAGGTAGTTTTAAAGAAACACTGCGGGTGATGATTCAGCTGTTTCTTTACCTCATTAAGTTCAATTCTGTAGGCAGTACAGCCTGCTTTTTAATGCATAATTTTCTATCATGGCTGATAATGTGAGAGTACTCATTGGTTGCTCAATTCCAGCTCCAGCATTTCTGCTTTGGCTGTTGGCATTGGTAATTTTATAGGATAATCAGGCTACCTCCTAATTATTCAGACCTCTTATAAGGGCTTCTGGTTTTACCACTTTTCTACCACTGTTTCAAGCGTCTTATACACATCTACAGATGAAGGAG
The DNA here is from genome assembly GCF_013368605.1 of Nyctibius grandis. Lineage (NCBI taxonomy): Eukaryota > Metazoa > Chordata > Aves > Nyctibiiformes > Nyctibiidae > Nyctibius > Nyctibius grandis. The sequence continues at coordinate 96,806,927 of NC_090658.1, read as the reverse complement.
AATGATGAAATTACTTACTTAACTGCAAGAAAACTGTTGCTCTAAGCTTGGAGTAACATGTTATTCCTCATCTGTTTTGAGTGTATGAATGCTATGACATGAAGACTGACAACAAATTCTGTACAAATGCTATGTATTTGTTCTTTCTCTGCTTTCATATATAGCCTGTCTCTTTTAACCCAGTGGGTGCTGGTCTCTGAAGGTTGCCTTTATTCATCCCATTTCACGCTGTCAGGAAGTAGCTGCATATATTATAAACCAGCAGACAGAAACTAGGGAGAAAATTGCTGGTTGTCTCAATTGTGTCCTGCTAATTGCATTGGTTCTGCTGCATTACAAAGTGTTCAGAAAGGATATTTCTGTCAGAGAATTCCAATGAATCTCATGTGTTGCAATTGTCAGTTACAAAACCATGTATCCTGTCTCATGCAAGCACTCCTCTGGCATTATACGGTTACAAACGTAATGTTTTAACCAGACAGATTTGCTTTACTCATGTCAACTAATGTCTCTATTCACAATCCACAGCTCAATGTTATTTACAACACAAAACACACTGATCAGAGGCTCAGATCTGTCCGAAAACAAGAAGCCTTTGACTTGAGTGTTGATGTAAAGGATGACAAAGATGATAAAAACCATTTGACCTTGAATGTGTGCACAAGGTAGGTAATTCAGTTGGAGCATCTCATACACCTCTTTGTCTATACAGCTTTTAAATGATTTAAAATGAGCTAAATTATCGATTTGTTTATATGGATTTATTAATGTATGGGATATAAACATATATAAAGAGAATAAAAGAATTTGTAAAAACGGCAGTAGTTAAACTAAGAAGCAATTCATAAGTCAGTAAATAGAGTGATAGATCTTTTGTGCAAAATTATTCCTGGCCAGGTCATATTTTTTTACTGATGTGCATAAATACAGTGGTACCCTAAATGCTAGAGGTATATGCAAGAGTTTGTGTGAAATACGAGAGAAAGCTCAAAGGCTTCTTTAGTGCAAGTGCTTCTTAGCTATATGGAGAACTGTGGACAGACTTGAAAATTGAACCAATGTCTTCCACATTCTAACTTCTAGTAGCAGACTGTGAAAACTGCCCATTACTCTTACCTTTCATGAACAGAATGCTTTTCTTTTGATCTAGAAGTAGATACTTTTTTTTTTTTTTTGTAAAAAGAGAAGGAAGTTCAGAAGTGCTGAAAACACCATGAAATAGAAGTAATCATTCTTTGGTCATCTCTATTAGTAAACTTTGTTCGAAACAATTTTGGCAGAAGTCAAAATCCATATTTACATAATGATAAATTCAGCTGTTTTTTTTTCTTATTGTGCAAGTATCTTTGTGGTCTTTCATTTACCAATAAGTCTTATAGTTATGAATTTGGTAATATGATATAATGTAAGCATCACTCTGGAGTTGAAAAAGGTGATGAGTTTTCTGGCCAGTCTAGTTCTATTCTTTTTGCTGAACTGGGTGGGGGGCGGGGGGGGGGGCATTGTGTGTGCTTCTGGGATGATATTTCGTGTTCAGTAAACACTTACTAAGAACTGGGCTGAGACTGCTGAAGCATCATCTCAGAGACCACAGAACAGCCACCAGATGTTACCTGGATAGAATTTGGATCAGATGAGAACAGGTGACATTGAACAGTCATATTGCATATTACTAGGTCAGCCAGTCATTAAACCAAGTTGTTTCTTTGACTGCTTTGCTGCCTCATTTTTACTTGCTGTGAAAGTGTTTATACATGTATTTAAAAGAAATATGTGAAGATGTTTGTTCTCTGGCAGTTTCTTATAGTATGCACTTCTTATTGCAGTTAAAGAGCACTGCATATTTCACAGAAAACCCTATGGGACATTGAATCTATATATATTTATGGTTTTTATCTTATATCTTTTATTGTCTACAGGGATGTTGAGGTGACTACATTCTTTGTATTTTAGGATTTCATCTCTAGAAACAGTGTTTTCTTCTTGTGACATTACAAGGGGTTCCTTGTAATGCAAGATTTGCGAAGTACCACCTGATCCACCATGATTGCTCTTACATTCCTCCACATCCTCTTTTTGTTATTTATTTCAACTTTAAACACCATATGCTTAGAACTGTTTTTATGCTCTGCCTACCACAAGGGAGCTGTGACGGGAGATGAAGCCTCTAGGTGACACCATCATACAAATAATCAGCTATAGTGAATGTGATTTCAGTGCAGAGAGGGTTGATTTAATTTGGGAAATAGCCAGCAGGCACCAAGCCAGAGCCCTGTTTTTATGCGTTTCTGGTAACCAGTTCAGTGATACAGATGGTGGGCAGGGACACTAGAATACATGAGAGCTCTTGAAATAGAATGGGCTTTTTCTCTTTTAAAGTTTTCTATGAAGTGTCAACAGCTTTCTAAAGTCCAGCACAAACTCCTGACATGTAAAGGGCTTACATGATGGGTCTGGAATAAGTCTTGGCTGAGAATTCTGATTTTCTAGCTAAGACCTTTGGCTCAGGAATACAGACAGGAAGGGGTCCATCTCTCTAGGAAGGCTCTAGGGTGATGATGTTTTAATTGCAAAGTATTCAAAGGATAGGGGAAAATCTAGTGGCATTATAAAACTGCCCCAGGAGAATATTTGGAACACTAAGATCCATCAACTCTTATCATGGAAAGTGGTATAAGTTCTAGTAAGTCTGTGTTTTTGTTCTTTAGGCTGAAACTTCATCTCTGGTTGCTTGGCTTGATAGACTAGTCATCCTCTTTTTCCCTATATATTGTATCTAATATACGCATTATATGTATTGAATTCCTGAATTAGTTTAAAGTTTGTCTACTTATAACCTTTACCGCATGGTGTGGCTTTCTAGTAGAGAAACCAAAGTAGACAAATACAGACAGACTGCTGAAATCTCAACCAGGTTAGCTAGCTGTAGGTATGCATACTCAGGTAATGGAGAATGCAGCTTTGCAATTTTTTTCTTTCTCTAATCTGCAGAATATTCCACTGTCTTTCAACCAGCTTGATAGTGATTGACCATGGTAATCTCAACTGCGTTTCATTTGTAACACTGGAGCAGATAATGTCTGATTCAAATTGAACTGATTCTTGGTTAGAGGAGCTAACTCACTGTCTGGGAGGCAAATACCCAGGGCTGCCAGTTTCTTCTCTGGTCAGTCTTGTTGCCCGCATACCATTTCCAGGCATAGGAAACTGATTGCTGATGGTTCTCACTCTCTTATTTATGCTTTCTGCCTGCACTAGCTTGGTGGTGTTCTCTCCTCTTTGTATCATCTGTTGAGAGGGTCTCACACAGATCTCACGTGCTGAAGAGCTGAAACAAAATTAAACTCAAAATATTCTCAGTTCTCTTCAGGTACAAGTTTCAAGTCTTTCTCTTCTCTTTTCTCTCTTCGCTTTCCCTCTTACTGGCCATTCTTCTTGCATGGTGTTTTTTTTTTCTTTTTTAGGAGACCATGGAGTTGAAGAGATGATACCAGGAGCCACCCCCCAAGGCTGTCTCTCTTCTTTGTTAAGAGAGCCAGATTGTCATAACTTTTAGTGATATATCTTATTCACTTCTTGACAATACCAAGCTGGTTTGGTTACCTGTTGGTATTTTGGTAGCATCCCAGCCAGGCTGGCTAGGCAGCTTGGGTATTTTCCTCCCCTCTTATTGGTAATTATACAGAAATAATTACATCCAGTTCCAATTCAGTTATTTGTTTTCAATAGCAGCTACTTTGGCACACCACATCGTCCAGCAGATGGTTTCATTTGTTTCTAATCTTATGAGCCAACTGAAGTCAGCAGTTGTGCTGTATTTCTTTCAAAGTCATATCTGCATTCAATCAGCTGTGCTGCCAGGCTTAACAGCATTGCTTTGAAAGCAAGTCTTCCCTTTTTTTAAATCATCCAGCTCTACAAAGAAATAGTTTTATCCAATTACTTTCAACTACTGTCAGGCTTTCAAAATGAGGATTGGAGACAATTCTATTCTATTATAACAATAATCATTTACCCTCCATGCCAAGGGTGGGGGGGGAACCTCTTCTGCCACCTACTTTATTTAAAGCAGCACAATCTTTTGCAGGTCATTTAAGTATCACTTGTAGCACAGAACACCATAAATATATTTTGATAGTTCTGTTGTGCACAATAGTATGTAAGGCGTGCTCAATAGACCAAAGCCTTTTTGGTCCAGCATCTGATTCTCATATTGGAAGAAGATGTAATAATAATTATTTAGGAAAAAAGAAGGAACTCAACTTATTAAATCTTCTTTTTCCAAAACTGGATGAATAACATTGCTATGCATTTTAAAATTGGAACTTTGAGAAGTAATCTGATGATGACTTTGTTAGTGGAACCACTGATCTCTATGAAGGAAATATGAAAAGGTTTGGGAGCCTTTTTTGCTGTATACCTTTATCTCACCCTCCAAAAATGAATAAAGGCAAAACAATGCATCCATAAGAGGAAATATGTATTCTTCAGTTCAAGAGTTCCTACAGCAATTTCATAATTACTTCTTTTGAAACCTGTTTAATTGCAATATTTCATGCATATTTGTGATATAAACCTGCACTTATAGATGCCAATGGAAAGCTCCTAGTAGTGCCAGTGTAGTCTCTCATATGATTTATGTGGTGTAGTTTTCTCAGTGCTAAACCTGCTTTTGCATATGTGGTTGAAATTATCAGACAGAATAATAGAGAAATCTATTATTACCTCTTTATCATTAGAAATTTTCTTGTTGATATTTTGTTCCATTTGTTTCTTAAGTATTCCTAAGCATTATTGCTTCCATAGTTGGGATTTAATGATCAAACTGTTTCTTTGGAGAGTGGACTACTGTATTTCTACTAAAAGTTTCTTTGTCTCTGTGTTTTGAAAAGGTACTTGGGTTCTGGCACAGCTCCCAGTAGTGGTATGGTCCTGATGGAGGTTGGCTTACTCAGTGGTTTCTCTGTGTCACCAGATTTCATTCTGTTAGACAATACAGTTAAGAAGATGGAAAAGGACAATGGAAAAGTCAACCTATACTTAGATTCTGTAAGTTGAAAATAACCAAGAAATGTGTTTGTAGTGATGTTAATCTTGACTCTGACATTGTTTGTTTTAAATTTAGAAAGACATTATGATTGTATTTTTCAGGGAAGTCAACATGTGCTATTCAGATTGAATTAGCAGTTCCACTGTTTTTTAGTGAGACTGATTGGGTAGGTATAACTCAGTTATATTTGTAAAAGGTTTCTAGATAAATCCTCTTTAAAATTATATATAAGAAAGCAGACATTTCAAGAAGTTCGTAAGTTGGCCAAAATGACTACGAAAAGACTGGACATGGCACTTAGTGCCATGTCTAGTTGACATGGTGGTGTCAGGGCAATGGTTGGACTCGATAATCCCAGAGGCTCTTCCAACCTGATTGATTCTGTGATTCTGTGAATGAAATAAGCATCTTCATATGCATCCTGACTCCAAGTCTTTAGAAATGAAGAGGACTACCACTGAGACAGAAGTCCTTACCTCTTCCATGAAACTGCCATCACCACGGTTCTCAGGATGTTTCTCTTCTGTTTTTCTAGCTAAATGAAACACAGGTTTGTGTGGATATTCCAGCTGTGAGAGACTTCAAAGTGGCAAACATCCAAGATGCTTCAGTGACTATAGTGGATTACTATGAACCTAGTAAGTGTCAGTCATTCCAAATGGATCTTAGTGATTTAGATGTTTAAAACAAAGTTTCTTTTCATAGAAATAGGACAAATTTTAGTGAAGACAGAGCTGCATTGCACTGAAATTTACTTTTTTCATTGAACTGCAGCCTTTTTGGACATGGACATGCCAAATTTTCTAACAAATAGTAATGTTTTTCAATATGCATACTTGCTATCCTAATGGGCTGGTTCCTCAGCTGGTGTGAATTGTCATAACTTAATTGTCAGCTGGTATAAATTGGCTTCAATCTGGCCCAATGCGTTCCCAAAACTACCAAAATGAAGCAGGAACTTCACTGTGGTTCACTTACCAAGTTAATGATTATCTTTCAAGTAGCTTTTTCATCTGTTTCATGTTTAAACTAAGAGTCCTTCGCTGGAGAAAATGCCCGTGTTTTGATTTCTATAGTTATGTAAAGAAGATGTACATGGGAAAAACAGTTTCAAAGTTTTTTAGTTTGGGTGGTGTTTTTTTTTTGTATAGAGTGTGTTCTAGGAAAGGCAGCAATGTACAAAGCTCTTGATCAAAATGAAAAGCAAAGAAAGATTACAAGCTGCTGGAGAAGATATTAGAGAGGTTTTCATTACACTAGCCAGCTGAAACATTACTAAGGATTTGGGCTTGGTTTGAGATAAAGCATAAAAATATTGTATAGGCAATTTTCTTCATGTTGGTTTGGTTTAGCTCAAGACAGAATGCAACCAAATACGCTATGATGTGTACTACTTTAGCTAGATGAAGATCACCTTTACTCTGTGTGGGCTGAAACATTTGTTCAATCACAGAAGTTTAAACTCAAATAGAAAATTAGCGGATGTAACTAAACTGTCCATTAACCTAGAGCATGTTTTAAGTCCTAGTGGCCTAACAAATTAAGGCTAGTGAATATGTGTATAAAAAATTCACAGAGAAATGCATGTGTAAATACTTTTATTCTGTTTAAATACATTTAGTGTCTATAAATTCTCAATTAATAAATCAATATTAATTTAAAGATATGAAAAAATATCCTTAAGGACTAAAATTTGTATGATATAATCAGTGCTGCAATAGAAGGCTTTAACTTTAAGAACAAGATTGCTTCAAATATTATTTTAAAAGACACCTTTCCTATTACTATGTGGCATAAACATATTATTGATCAACATATATGCATATGCCATGTTTCTGAGTTCTTCTGAGAGAACTCCTTCCTATCTAATATAGGAACATAATATAGGAAGCAGGAGAGGCGGTGGGGTAGCGCTGTATGTTAGGGAGTGCTTGGACTGTGTCGAAATTGAGGAAGATGGAGGATGACAAGGTTAAATGTCTATGGGTGAAGATCGGGGGAAGGTCAGCAGGGCAGACGGTACGGTGGGAGTCTGTTATAGACCACCCAACCAGGATGAGCAGGCGGAGGAGGTGTTTTACAAGCGGCTGTCAGAAGCCGCCCGGTCACCAGCCCTTGTACTCGTGGGCAACTTCAACTTGCCGGATGTCTGCTGGAAATACAACATGGCAGAGAGGAAGCAATCTAGGAGGTTCCTAGAATGTGTGAAGGACAACTTCCTCATGCAAGTGGTAAATGAGCCCACTAGAGGAGGGGCCCTGCTTGACCTGTTGTTTGTGAACAGAGAAGGACTAGTGGGAGATGTGAGGGTCGGTGGCCGTCTTGGGAATAGTAACCATGAAATGTTCGAGTTTTCGATAGTGGGGGAAGTAAGGAAGGGCAAGAGCAGAACTTCTGCCTTAGATTTCCGCTGGGCAGACTTTAGCCTGTTTAAGAGGTTGGTGGACAGAGTCCCTTGGGAGTCGGTCCTGAAGGGCAGAGAACTCCAGGAAGGCTGGACGTGCTTTAAAAAGGAATTGCTAAATATTCAGGAGCAGGTCCTGCTTGACCAACCTGGTCTCCTTCTATGACTAAGTGAGAGCCTATTTGCTCTGGAAGAAGGGTCGGGTAACTTGGGAGGTCTATAGGGATGTTGCCAGGTCGTGTAGGGAGAAGATTAGAAGGGCCAAAGCTCAATTAGAGCTCGATTTGGCTGCTACGGTCAAAGACAACAAAAACAGTTTCTACAAATACATCAACAGCAAAAGGAGGGTCAAGGAGAGCATCCACCACTTGCTGAATGAGGAGGGTAGTGTAGTGTCAGGGGATGAGGAAAAGGCAGAGGTGCTCAATGCCTTCTTTGCCTTGGTCTTTAATGTCAAGACCAGTTGTCCTCAGGAGACTCAGCCCCCAGAGCCTGAAGTTAGGGACGGGGGGCTGTGTGAACCCCCCGTAATCCAGGAGGAGACGGTTAGTGACCTGCTGTGCCAGTTGGACACCCACAAGGCTATGGGCCTGGATGGGATTCACCCCAGAGTAATGAAGGAACTGGCAAATGAACTTGCCAAACCACTCTCTATTATCTACCGGCAGTCCTGGTTAACTGGAGAAGTTCCAGCTGACTGGAAATTAGCAAATGTAACGCCCATCTACAGGAAGGGCCGGAAGGACGATACAGGGAACTATTGGCCTGTCAGCCTGACCTCGGTGCCAGGCAAGGTGATGGAACAGATCATCCTGAGTGCCATTACACGGCACATGCAGGACAATCGGGGCATCGGGGCCAGCCAACATGGATTCATGAAAGGCAGGTCCTGCTCGACCAACCTGGTCTCCTTCTATGACCAAGTGACCCGCTTAGTAGATGAGGGCAGGGCTGTGGATGTAGTCTATCTAGACTTCAGTAAGGCATTTGACACTGTCTCCCACAGCATCCTCCTAGACAAACTGGCTGCCCAGGGCTTGGATGGGTGGACTCTTCAATGGGTTAAAAACTAGCTGGGTGGCTGAGCCCGGAGAGTGGTGGTGAATGGGGCAAAGTCCAACTGGCAGCCGGTCACTAGCGGTGTTCCCCAGGGCTCAGTTCTGGGGCCGGTGCTGTTCAATATCTTTATAGATGATGTAGACGTAGGGATTGAGTGCACCCTCAGTAAATTTGCAGATGACGCCAAGCTGGGTGGGAGTGTCGATCTGCTGGAGGGCAGGAAGGCCCTGCAGATGGATCTGGACAGGTTAGATAGATGGGCCGAGACCAACGGCAGGAGGTTCAACAAGAACAAGTGCCGGGTCTTACACTTTGACCACAACAACCCCCTGCAGCTCTACAGGCTGGGGGAAGAGTGGTTAGAAAGCGGCCCGGCAGAAAGAGACCTGGGAGTGCTGATCGACAGCCAGCCAAACATGAGCCAGCAGTGTGCCCAGGTGGCCAAGAGGGCCAATGGCATCCTGGCCTCTATTAGGAATAGTGTAGCCAGCCGGTCTAGGGAAAGTGATCGTCCCTCTGTACTCGGCACTGGTGAGGCCGCACCTTGAATACTGTGTCCAGTTCTGGGCCCCGCACTTCAAGAAAGATGTTGAGGTGTTGGAGCGAGTCCAGAGGAGGGCGACCAAGCTGGTGAAGGGTCTGGAGGGTCTGACCTATGAGGAACGGCTGAGGGAGCTGGGGTTGTTTAACCTGGAGAAGAGGAGGCTCAGAGGTGACCTTATTGCAGTCTACAACTACCAGAAGGGAGGTTGTAGTGAAGTGGGAATCGGCCTCTTCTCCCGGGCAACTAGCGATAGGACAAGAGGACATAGCCTCAAGCTTCGCCAGGGGAGGTTCAGGCTGGACATTAGGAAGTATTTCTTTTCAGAAAGGGTCATTAGACATTGGAATGGGCTGCCCAGGGAGGTGGTGGGGTCACCATCTCTGGATGTGTTTAAGAAAAGCCTGGACATGGCACTTAGTGCCATGGTCTAGTTGACATGGTGGTGTCAGGGCAATGGTTGGACTCGATGATCCCAGAGGTCTCTTCCAACCTGATTGATTCTGTGATTCTGTAACATGCTTTTATTTTAATCTGTTATTTTCCATCACACTCATAGTTGGTGACCCAAGCTGCAGGTGTATATTTTATGTGATGTTAACAATCAGATTCACATCATTTTCAGAGCTAGGAGATGTTTAACGATTCCCAATTCTCTGGCATTTATCAAAAAGTTATGTCTATGTGGCAGATATTACAACTGGTATAGGTGTAAGAGGTGGGTTGGATGCCAATATAGCAGTGCCAGCAAGGAGATCTGGCAGGGTTAATATACAAATTTGCAGTGTCTCTAGTTGGAATGAAAGCCTTCAAACCACAAAACCCACTGTGGGAATGAAACTTTGCAAAAGCTTGTTCTGTGAGCAACTACCATGCATTGAAGTGTGCTTGAAATTAATGTGGCTTTCCAGGCTTCTAGTCTGTTCAGCTCTGTAGCAACCGTTCAGGAAACTGGGGAGCAAAATACAGGAGCAGGAGCTAGGTGAGGTGGGCAGTCTCACATTCAGGAAGCTGAAGCTCCCAAATGTAGTGAGAGAGAAAGCATCAGTTATGAGAGCGCTAGCTCTTAAATGTCATAGCCAGTAACCTGCCAGGTAAACTGTCCCAATTCCTTTGTCATGGGGGTTGCTGTGTAGGTAGGGGCAAAATTCCTTTTAAAATGTTTCACTGAGGTTTCTGAACAGATTGGGTCTAACAGTTGAGACTGAATCTATGAAAGTGTGCCTTTCACCAAGCATTTGCCTGAATATATTGAGAACGTTTTGATGTTTTGGGAAAAGAGCAAAGATTAATGCCTAGGCTTAAACACCCACTCTGGAAAGTATTTTGCAGCGTATGATGAGGTCTGCATCAGAGTTCAGTGCATCCTTTAAAAATGCTTTCTTTGTGAAGCTAATTTGTTTGTCAGTTCTCAGAATTTCATTAACTAATGTTAACTAACCTTTCTGAACAGGGAGAAGAGCGGTGAGAAGCTACAATTCAGAAGTAATGCAAAGTGTAACCACTTGTGACTTCTGTGAAAGCGATTGCAGTCTTTGCCACCGAGATGGTTCTCCAGCCTTGCTTCAGCACTCTTCGTTGGCCTCCTTGTTCTGTGTGCTATTTGTCCTTCATGTAAACTTGCTGTGCAGTTGGGTGCTGTAAAAGGAAAGAGATTATGTTTCACATTTAAGGTTTCCATAAATTATCCAAAGAAAATTTTATGTTCAGATACTAGCCTGTCTTTAGTGATTACAGTGACCAAACTCCTGCTGCGTTCAGGGAGAGCTGGGCTGGCCCATATGGTAAATTTCTGGCTGTGCCAGAAAACTTCTTTAAGTGTCTGCTGGAAAAACTTTCCAAGTGTTAGTTTCATACTGAAGTTATTTTCTGAAGAAGCACGGAGTTAACCAAGAAAGAAGTCTGAGAAAATACAAACCTAACTCCATGTTCCCACTCCCTTTTCACCCCAGCTTTCAATTGTGCTTGTTTTTATGGGACATATGTTAGTTTACCGTGCTTTTCTGAAACACTATCTGCTTCTCTGTTGGGGTGTTGGTAAGCAGAGTGCTGGGAGCTTGGTATCAGAGCTCGCTTTGTTCTGTTCTGCAGGCATGACACTTAACATTAATATTGAATTTCTCTGTATGCTCATGGGGAATAATATGAAAAATAAAAGGAGCTGGCTTCAGAGCAGATCCAAGAGCCAAAAAGTGCTGCATTCACAAACTGCTGAACACTCCAGAAAATTGTCAGTCTTTTTTTATCATCACAGAGAAGCTGGGTGGATTTTTTGCCAATTCATAAGCTAATCGTGTTAGAAAATAAGGCTTCAGGATGTTCTCATGCATTTTACTCTGAAAGGCTTTTACTGTAAATGTATCAAAGATGGAGTCTTTGTTGGAGACTTCATTTTTCCAGGGTTATTCAGAAACAAACCTAGTTCTCTTTCCATGTGAGAATACTGGTGTCCACTTTGTGGCCAGCAGGATGAAGACTGCTTTGATCCTTTTCTGGTTTTTGGAAGTCTTCTAGAAATGTCACTCTGGGGCATCATTTATGTCTTGTGTTTGCAGTGTCATCTTGTCAACGATTTAAGTGGCATAATCCTAAACAGCTGTTTACTGCTCTCTGTGCCATGTCAGCTGGTTGGCCCTGAATGCCCTCTGCATGTGCAACTCCTGTTGTTGGTTGGTGGGAGAGGCATTTAGGAGGTGTGGGCTGCACGTGCATTGAGTCCAGCAAAACAGTTGACATGCTTGCTTAACTTGAAGCACATCCTTGTATGCTTAAGTGCTTTGCTGAAGTGGGATGGAGGAGAGGGACGGTGAAGAGCAGCAGGCACTTTTACACCCGATCCTGCTCTTTGCACGTGGGGAGAATTTCAGGTCTCTGTGAATGTGGAAAAGTGTGAGCATGGGAGCTCTTCCCTCCTGAGTGTATGAACGTCTTCCTTGTCTTGCAACTGATTTATCCTTCTTGAACACTGCCTGTGATATCTAATGCTTGCTTCTTTTTGATAAGGAATTCAAGCTGATAACATTCCTAGTTACTAAACTGAGGTTAATAGCTGTCATGCCAGCTCACAGAGTTAGAAATTTTAAGGCTATTGATTCCCTTTCTTTCATACCTTTTTGAGACGGAGTGTGTACGTGTGCACATGTAATAATATGGCAGTCACTTTCCTTGAGCAATTTATAATTTTTATTCAAATTTTGCTACTGCTTAAAATATATATTTTTGTATTTTATGTTCATCTATACTTTTGTTCAAAAAGGAAATTAGTGCATGGTAGCATGGGAAGAGGACCAAACTTCCTGAACTGAGTGCCTTCTAATACCAAAGTATAGGTTTTTAATGGCAAAACTAGTTTAGGTGGGGTTATTTGTTTTACTTTAGCTGTATTTAGAATTTTCAATGTTTTTCACAAACTTGGAGTTCTGTTCTGTCTCTCTGGCAGAGCTTGGACCTGGTTCTTTGTAGTCAGTTCATGCTTTTCACTTGCCTTTTGTGCTCTTTGGATCTAGCCCCTTGAATAGCTGATTAGTGCCTTAACACGAGTGCCTGTGCTACTCTCTGACCCACATGAAGTAATATCGTATTTATTGAAATACAAAGCACTGCTTAGTCAATAGGATGCAGGATCTGACCTTCTATAAATCATGCCCTTGGTTACATGGGTCCAGAGCTAAAAGAAACCAAGATACAAACTGAAATATATCTTTGTGTCTCAAATCAATGTCTCTCAATGGGAGCATAGATTGAATTGTGCCAAGTCTAAGATCTGGAAAGCATTCACACTCTGAACTGGGATGTGTTTTGCTGTGGGTGAACTATGAAAGCAGGTCTTTTTTTTGCCTTTGAGGACAGCAGCCTTGACATGTCATTTGCCTCCATTTACTATAATTTCAAGAACCCAAAGCTCACATACTTTCAATTTTTACTATACGTAGAGCTTCTAAGAAGAACATTGATACCTGATTAATGTTAGGATAAAGAGGCTTATTTTCTAGACAAGATGTACTGGAGATAAACTACTCTTTTGCAGTTGATAGTAGGAATAAATTAGTTTTATTTTGCAGGCAGTCCCAGCTTCCTGAATATCCTCCAGAAAAATTAATTTAAACTGCTCAGCCTAATTTCAGACAGGGCAGCTTTTATTAGTATTCCCTTACATTTGTTTTTGAGACAAACAACACATGTTTTTAAATGACTCTTGGCTGCTTTGCACACCCTACTAAGAAGCATCAGTCATAATGCACCATGTCATGGAAATTGTCAGTCAGTGAACAAACATCCTCTTTTATTTTACTTTTTTCTATAGGCATATCATGACAGACATCCAAATCTGTCTCTGTGCTAAACTATTTTAAAGGAACAGTGTACATCATATGACTTCAAACAAATGTTTACACTAGATAGCCTTGAACTTTCCTACACTGATGCCTTTGGTCACTTTGCAGTTGCGGCTAGAGCTTTGAATGAGTTACAGAGGATAAATTTTGCATTGTGTGTTGACAGTGAGTGGAACACAGGAAAGGGAATATTATGTGGCATAGTGACTTGTTTTGTTTTCCTCATTGTTTTGTAGGAACCTTTACACAAATGCTCAGCATATGTATTTTTACCATTGCTCTGTAGTGTCAGTTTTTGATGTTAGAGGGGCCATGCTCCCCCTTAGTTACTAGGAAATCTTTTAGCAAAAGATCTTTGGGAACTCTTTAGAAACAAGGTCTTCAAGGAGCTTTAAGGTGTGGTGCTAAAAGTAGCTAAAAAGAAAAAGTATTTTGTGAAGTCTTCATGTTGCATTGCCTGGACATCTTTGTGTGGTTGCTTGTTGTTTGAAATTGGAGTATTCTCTGGTACTTCCCCATGCCCTTTTCAGCCACATGCTGTCAATGGACATAGTCTATGCAGAGCCATTAATACACTATTAAATCAGTAAGAAATAATCATTTGTTTAGGATTGAGTTTAAAACAAAACCATAATGCATTTTAAAGGATCTCCCTCCCCAAATTCTACCTTCACTGTCATCCATGATCTTAGCTGAGGCTTTCTCTATGGATTTCTCTGTGTGTGTCATCTAGAAACCTTCTATACCAAACGCTGTTGTACAGAACAGGGAACGAGTACTGCCTAACGGGTTCACAGCACCTCAGAGTCTGTGTGCTGGGCCAGCTCAATAGCTGGGTTTGTTCCCAGCATGGCACTGCCATGTTCCCATTTACTTCACAAGCAGGAGCTTGCGGCTTGTGCACATCAATGGCACATGATAAATGGGGAAGTGGCCAGACTGGTGCAGGAGAAATAGCAGAGCCAAGGTCCAAAGTTATGTGCCTCTCTTTTGCCTTGAAAGTCACTGTTGAAAAATGAACCTAAGATTCAAAAATTGGTTTTATTCAGTTTTAAAAATATTATCCTAACAATATTTCTCCAAATGTCTTGTTCAAGTTGGTACGAGTATTGACAATATTTGGTTTGAGCAGATTCCTGTAGAAAGCATATGTATACACGTAGCCATTATATAGGCTCCAGCGTACTGCAGTGTGCAATGTATGTGCAGTTAAAACCATACAAGATCTTCACAAAGTGCCCAAACCAACAACACTGTGTGATGTTCTGTTTTTCAAAACATACAGTTAGGTTTTTGGAAAAGATTATATGTCGAAAGCAACTGGTGCCTAATGGCATAATTTTTCTGTCTCAAACACTAAGAAAGAGTATTCAATTTTAATTCTGATGGCCAGTAATATTTCGGTTATAGCCTTTGTTCTTCTACCAAAAATCTTTATGCAGTGAACTATCTTTGTGTTTAGTCTTCTAAATACATAGAAGATTTTGAAATTATATGTTCTCACTAGTAATTTATCCAGAAAAAATAACAGCAGTTATGTGATCAGGTCTTTTGAGTTATTATTAGATTCTTCTTTTCCCCATGTCAAAATACTTGGCTTCAGTGTTGTTTCTTACTCAGTTTATTATATTTTTGTGTGCCACTTGGAAATATCATTGCACTAATGCTATTCTATGCAACCAAGTCTGACAGTGTGCTGTATTAGATCAATCCAGTGATTATTTTACCTAATGAACAGCTAGTTATTTTCAGATGTGTATGAGCATTAATTGCTTATATGCTACATTTGAGTCACCAGAACTCCAGTGTTAAGATTTCTTTTTAATTTCAAATCATACATTTCATTTTTGTATTCCTTAGTGGTTACCCAAAAGCTTCATCAGCCTTGCTCAGATCTTATGATGTTATATTATGCATTGTTTTTTTTTTGTTGCGGTTTTTAGTATTGTTATGTTGGGTGGGATACTTATATGAGGAAGAAAATATAAAAAACGCTGACTCAAAGGAAGGATCATACAAGCAGGTGTAATGTACCATGCATTACCTGTCCTACTGGCTATTGCATCTCTTCTTTTTCCATATCAGGCCTTAAGCAATTTGAACTAAAATTCTTGGCTGCCTTGAGACTTAGTCGGATACCCACTTTGATCTAGTTTAGGATCATCATATGCATTTCCACGTTTGATCAAATCAGAAATGGTAGAAAAAGAATGCTTTTATGAGCTGTTTTGAGCAAACAGATGTGAACTAACATGCCAGCTATGCAAATTACTTCTGTCTTTTCAAATAATAAAACAGATGTTAAGGAACTAGACTGTTTCACAGGATTTTGGAAAATTGTCATTGATTTATTTTTCTTCAAATAAAGTTTGCAATAGCTATTTTTAAATTCTATTAAAGATGACTTTTAATAATATATGTCTAGTGTTTGCTTGTTTAACAATACAGCCACCTGTAGTAGATTGCAGTTTCTGTATTGTGTTGACCACTGCCCATCCTCAGCATGTCTTAGAGGCTGCCTCACCTGTGTTTTAAAGCTCATAATTGGAAGTGGTGCAATGGTGACTTCCATGGTCAGACTGCTAACCATGACCTTACAGATCATTGTTTGGGACTTTTCTGACTAGGGGTTGCCGCATTTTAAAAGCGTATTATTTTAGTCAACGTGAAGTTATTGGAAGCTTTGCTGTTAACGTCAGCAGAAGTAGTACACCTAAGATTATGTGGTGAACTCAAGGCAGGCACTTTGTGGCCATGGAGAACCTCAGGAACTGTACTGTTTCTGTGAACAGGAGCAAACCTTTCAGATACAGAGCTTATTGTTGCATGGAGCCTGAATTGGCAGTAAAAGAGCTCCAAGTAATCTTTATACCAAAGTATTTTATAAAAAAACTAATTTAATTGATGTGCAAATTAATTTTATTTCAGGTGAACTGCTATTTTAACTATCCTTTTTCATGCTTTAGAGGTTTGGCCTTCATGATGCTGCCTTTCCCTAATTCTCCTCACAATTTTCTAACCATTCCTCCTGCCTGCCTTCGGAAGAGCTTCCTGGCCTTTTTAAGCTTCGAGGTCACGTTCTGTTCAGCCTTGCTCACCTCTTTTACCCTGACCTCTCAGTGATCTCGCCCATGAGCTCAGCAGCCATCGCTGTACTGATTTCTCACAGATCTACCCTTTCCTTCAGAGCTTTTGTTGCCTGTGAAAACTAAAATCCTTTTCGGTCTTACTTACGGATAAATAATCAACTCAAACTCAGGGTGGATAAAAGACACTTGAGACTTGTCAGCACAGATTTATAAAGCTGAAATAATGTTTAACCAAGCTGATAGCTTTCTATGATGAGAGGATTGACTGTGTGGATGAGGAGAAACAGTGGATGTTTACATAGACTTTAGTAAGGCTTCCTCTCATAACATCCTCATAGATAAACTGATGAAATGTGGGCTAAATGGGTTGGCATTGAGGTGGACTGAAAACTAGCTGACCAGCTGGACTGAAAGGGTTGTGATCAGCAGCACAAAGCCCAGCTGGAGAGCAGTCACTGGTGGCGTACCTCAGGGGTTGATACATGCATGATGCTTTACATGCTCTTATATGCACTTAGAAAGCTGCATCACTGCTTTCCCGCTGTGGTGGGTTGACATTGGCCAGCAACTAAGCACCCACCAGCCGCTCACTCGCTTCACACCCCAGTGGGATGGCGGAGAGAATTGGAAGGGCAAAGAGAGAAAAACTCATGGGTTGAGATAAAGGCAGTTTAATAGGGGAAAGGGAAAACAGAGGAGAAAAAAAAACAGAAAAAGCAAGTGATGCAAAGGTAATCACTGACCACCTCCCACCAGCAGATTGATGCCTAGCCAGTCTCTGAGTCACAGCTGCTTTGGAAAGTACCTCCGGTTTTATTGCTGAGCATGACATTATATGGTATGGAACATCCGTTGGGTCAGTTTGGGTCAGCTGTCCCAGCTGTGTCCCACCCTCCAGCCTCTTTCCCATCCCCAGCCTGCTTGCTAGGAGAGCAGCATGAGAAATGAGAAGACCTTGATGCAGTTAAAACGTCGGTGTGTTATCAACACTGTTCTGGTCACAAATCTGAGACACAGCACTATACGGGCTACTATGAAGAAAGTGAACTCCATCCCAGCCAGATCGGTACACCTGCAAACCCCTCCTGCAGGCAGCAGGTCTCCTTTGCTGTGATTTTTCACGTGGTGGTGTGTGTCAGCACTGACAAGCTTTATGCTCACTCCCATGGAGCTGAGAGCTATTGCGATGACCAGCATCTCCTCGCTGTTTCTTGTGCCCTCTGCGTGTGTGTATCTGCTGCTGTCTCTTCCCTTCTAGTGAGATTGCAAGCCTCTTGCCATCCAGGTAAAGCCTGCCTTTTCCTGCGTTGGTGCAAGTTTGTTGCAATAGGGTCTCTCACTGTATGTTCCAATAATACCCTTTTACAGGGAAATATGCAGCAAAGCCTAGGAGTGTAAATTCAGAAATATTTTATTTTGATAGAATTTAAAATACCTCAGTTGTACAGATCAAGAATCCACTGAAGTAAAATGACTGTATGTTAGCTTTGAAAAAAAATCCCATTCTATCATTTGTTTTGCTCACCTAGAGCTCTCCCTGCAGTCCTCAGGCCTTGTAGAAAAGACACCTATTTCCAGATGGCAGCAGATGATAAAAGATACAGAATGCTTCAGTCTTGTTTTTTTCCTCCTGTATGTGTAACTGCTTTAAGAGCTGCAGGTTTGTAGGTTTCTTTTTTTTTTTGCCCAGTATGAGAAGATAATAAAGCAATAAAAATACTCTGCTTAGTCTTACTGCCATATGTCTTAGTTGTGTGTTCTTAACACATAACTTATGCTGATGTTCCTTTAATAGAAAAGCACTTCCCAAAGCAGAAGATGATTTCATGGTTTTCTGTTTTCTAAAAATATTTTCCCATACACTCAAGACGCTTGCCTGATATCTGACATTTGTTCTTGCTCCCTTTCTGCCTCCTTTCTCCCTGTTAGTAGCACATTAGGGACTGAGGAGTGGTAATCTTTAATGGCAACAAGAACTGCAGCATGCTGTGACTGCGGAACGTGGAGAATATAAATTTCTAATAATATAAAATGGTGGATGCTGTTTTCATGCTTTGCGTGTTCTGCAAATTATCCTTTTCTTATTTTCCCTTCGATTCCTTTCATTTGAGTTTACTTGTCGCTAGCATATTGCTGCAGTCCTGGTAAACACAGCGCGGGCCTGAGGGGTGACCTTAGGGGAGTAACCGAGGAGGCAGATCTTCCTGTACTGTCTGAATAATTGATGGAAGGAGATGGGTTTCTGAAAAGGGTAAGTCAGAGCACCTAAATTATCTACTTTTTGATTTATTTATTTATTTATTGTGCTTCTGCTATAGAGGGAGCCTAAGGAGACTGATACTCTGTTGAAAGTATCTTAAGATCCATCAAACTCAATAAGTTAGGGGGAGAGATGAGATCACAGAATCACAGAATCAATCAGTTTGAAAGAGACCTCTGGGATCATCAAGTCCAACCATTGCCCTGACACCACCCTGTCAACTAGACCATGGCACTAAGTGCCATGTCCAGTCTTTTCTTACAACACACCCAGAGATGGTGACTCCACCACCTCCCTGGGCAGCCCATTCCAATGTCTAATGACCCTTTCTGAGAAGAGATTCTTCCTAATGTCCAACCTGAACCTCCCCTGGCGAAGCTTAAGGCTGTGTCCTCTTGTCCTATCGCTAGTTGCCTGGGAGAAGGGACCGACTCCCACTTCACTGCAACCTCCCTTCAGGTAGTTGTAGACTGCAATAAGGTCACCTCTGAGCCTCCTCTTCTCCAGGCTAAACAACCCCAGCTCCCTCAGCCGTTCCTCGTAGGTCAGACCCCCCAGACCCTTCACCAGCTTGGTCGCCTACCTCTGGACTCGCTCCAACACCTCAACATCTTTCTTGAAGTGCGGGGCCCAGAACTGGACACAGTATTCAAGGTGCAGCCTCACCAGTGCTGAGTAGAGAGGGACGATCACTTCCCTAGACCGGCTGGCAACACTATTCCTAATAGAGGCCAGGATGCCATTGGCCTCCTTGGCCACCTGGGCACACTGCTGGCTCATGTTTAGCCGGCTGTCCATCAGCACTCCCAGGTCTCTTTCTGCCAGGCCGCTTTCTAACCACTCTTCCCCCAGCCTGTAGCGCTGCATGGGATTGTTGTGGCCGAAGTGTAAGACCCGGCACTTGTTCTTGTTGAACCTCATGCCATTGGTCTTGGCCCATCTATCTAACCTGTCCAGATCCCTCTGTAGGGCCTTCCTACCCTCCAGCAGATCGACACTGCCACCCAGCTTGGTGTCATCTGCAAATTTACTGAGGGTGCACTCAATCCCTACGTCTAGATCATCTACAAAGTTAGCATGTAAGGGTGAGAAAGGGTTAGTTACTAACCACCAGTGCACCCTTTGGCTTCTCTTGGGAATGACCCAAGTCCCCAGCATGATATAGAAAGTCCTGGGTCTCTGTCAAGAGGTAGAGCAGCCCCGCAGTGAGACATGCCCCATGAGGCGTGGAGCTGCTTCATACAGGGTCCACCTTTGTGGTAAGATATTTTCCATGCAAAAAAATATTGCAATCTAACACAGCTATGACTTCCAGGGTTGATTTTACCTCTGAGCATACTGTGAGTGAGTACAGCTGTACTTACCTGGGCAAAGGAGAAGTTAAAACCTCATGCATCAGAGTTTAAATTAGCCTTGAACTGTGAGAGATGACAAGTAAATTGGATGTAACAGGGAGTATTGTGCAGCTAGATTTTCATACCTTTCTTCATAAGCATCCTCATCCTCGCTAGTGGGCTGGATGTGTTTGTGCTGTTAACCACAACAAGGCAAACCCTAAGTCTTTCTGGTGGAAGGATCCCTGGATGGAACTGCCACTTGCTTATCATCCTCTTCTGGACTTTGAAAGCCTTAAAACAACTGACAGTGGCAGTGGAGGAAGGACTGTTCAGGTCTGACAGTTCTTATGAAGCCCAAGAAGGGAAAGTTACATTGAGTCAAGTTTCACAGGGGTGTGCTGGGATCCAAATAGGAAAGCTAGAAGAGAGCCTTATTAAATTTGCAGGCAGCAATAGGCTGGGGGAACTTACAGCACCACAGAGACCAGAATTGAAGTTGACCTTGACAATATGCAGAAATGCTCTAAAAGCATCAGTTCCACTTTAGCAAAGATAACAGCAAAGCTCTGTTCTCAGGAAGGACAGTGCTCAGCTGTCCAGATGCAGGCTGGGGAATGACGAACAAAGTAGAACTTCTGCAGAAGAAAAGCCGGGATGCGAATGGATCATACACTGAACACTGGCCAAGCTATTGCATCTGACAACATTTGTCAAGCTATAGCAAAAGAAGCAAACATGCTGGGTTGCGTAAACAGGAGCATTGTCTGAAAAGCAGTGCTTTCTCCAGCCGACATTGCTGCAGTCTCAGCCGGAGCAGCTGCACAGCACTCGAGTGACAAGGAGCTCCCAATGGAAACAGCAGCCAAAATGATCAGGGACCTCACAGATGAGATGTACGAGGAAGGGATTAAAGAAAGCAGTGGTTTAATCTACAGAACAGAGAGCAGAGGTTAATGTGATAACAGTTTATCATAGAGGTTATTATGATGATAATAAAAATAACAAAAAGATTTAAATAGCAGCAAGGAGCATTTAGTGTAGACATTAATAAAAAGAGTAAAAAGATCTTGAATATTTAAGTTTCTGAAAATAGCGTGTAGGCTAAACAATATCATGGAAGCCTAAGATATGAAACCCAACTGTTGTAGCTGGACAAGCCTGATAGCGGAGCTTTTAAGCAGCTGGGTACAAACGAGCTAGGAATGCCTGTACTGAACTGGGAGACTAACAAAGGCCGATGTAAGACACTGGCAGGTCATGGAGGAGCTGTTGTAAATCCTGCCTGGGGCATGGACATGATTTCTGTGTCCCTGACACTCTTATTTATCCTGGTCCAGAAACCTATCATTGACTCTACTTCCATCAGGCCATAGCAAGTGCTTGAATAAACAGTTGCATAGCAGAATAGGCTTATTTAGATGCAAAACTTGCTTTGTGTTTATATTCCTACTGGAAATTTACATTTAGGTTTTGTCTTGTGTTTTACGTACTGTTTGTTGCATTTGGTATCCGGTTTTATTTTCTTCATTTGCCTTCAATTTTAAGTCTTATCTGAAATCCACACCACTGATTCCTTCCAAACTGACTACAAGGATTGCTTTGTACTTTTACCTTGTAATATATTTTATGTAGTTTTATGCACTATTGTCTGCCATAATCTCCCAGCTGATACGTGAACAGATTAATAAACTTAAAAGTGTATCTATCTTCTAGGCCAACACTTTTGTTACGGTCATTGAGAATGCAATAAGACCGATTCACTGTTCGTGAAAGCCTGTAAGAAAAGGGAAACCCACTGAGTTTATTACAATGCCAATCATTTTATTATTAGAAAAGAAATTCATATAAATTTAAATTTTCAGACAGTTTAAAATTTGTGGCGTGGTAGATATCAGGAAGTTAATTATGCAGTCTGATTGGAGATACTTGGTACTGTGGTCTCCAGACTGAGTCACTTACATGGAAATTTGAATTATTCAGTTTTGTCCATAATTGTTTAATTTCAAAAGATTTTCGTATTAAATATGAACAAAACCAAGATTTTATAAATGTAACATGAAACAACATCTTAAATGAACTTTGGCTGTCAATCACAGAATCACAGAATCAGAGAATCAACCAGGTTGGAAGAGACCTCCGGGATCATCGAGTCCAACCGTTGCCCTGACACCACCCTGTCAACTAGACCATGGCACTAAGTGCCATGTCCAGTCTTTTCTTAAACACATCCAGAGATGGTGACTCCACCACCTCCCTGGGCAGCCCATTCCAATGTCTAATAACCCTTTCTGAAAAGAAATTATTCCTAATGTCCAACCTGAACCTCCCCTGGCGAAGCTTGAGGCTGTGTCCTCTTGTCCTATCGCTAGTTGCCCGGGAGAAGAGACCGACTCCCACTTCACTACAACCTCCCTTCAGGTAGTTGTAGACTGCAATAAGGTCACCTCTGAGCCTCCTCAAAGTATTAGATTTAAAATTTTTGGTTTCAATATTGAAATTACACCTAAATAAAGCAAATTGGGAAGACGAGACAAGTTGACTACAGACCAGTTCCTAGAAAGGTGGTTTTGGTGCAGGCTACAAGATAAAACATAGAAGCAACCAGAGCTTAAGTGTAAATATCGGTATAAACATATCATCTTTTCCTACACAAGCAGTACTGGAAGTGTCAGGCAGATACATATGTGGTACAGAAGTGTTGACTCCTTTCTTTTTTTCTGACCCATGGACGCCTTTAAAATACCTGTTACCACTTGCAGAGGAAGAGCAAGTTGTTGGTGCTCACTTTCAGACCTCAGTATCCCGTTCCCTTTGCTGTGGTAGCACATGTCTGTCTGGCACTAGCAGGGTGTTCACGTCTTGAAACCAGCCAAGACCTTAGGCATTGCTACTTAGGCAAGAGAGGATTTTAATATGTCTGGAGGAAAGCATGAGAAATCTATCCCTAATAAGGAGGAATAAAATGATATAAAAAAGAGCCTCTTGATCTGCCTTACAGCAGCCGCCTACCAGGGAGAGACTATGGATTTCCCTGGGGATTCTTCTGGCTCACGTTGATGGAAAGGCAGGACTGGGCTGAGGGATACTTTAGGTAAGTGGATAGACATTTCTTTATATTTTTTTAGAGAAGAATGCTTATTAAAATGCTGGATCAAGGGGCAAGGATAGTAATACAAGCACATGTGGAAATAATGTACTGAGAAAGTTCTGTGGTTTCATATGGAGAAAAAGATAGCAGCCAACTCTAGCTTAGTGGGCAACTAATTAAGCCAGAGATCTCTCTGTACATTGTATTCTAAGTTCAGTACAAAAGCATGTATCAGCAAGGTGCCATATGATTTTTCCTTTATAGTTTGCAGTTTGATTTCAGGAATGATCTATGCATCATCACAATAGTGATCATTTAAAGATTAATGGCTTGGCTGGTTGTTAGATGAGAGTCAATATGATTTATGTGTCTTGTTCCTGTGCATGATCATCTTCCTTGGTCAGTTGTTCACATGCAGCTTAGGTCTGTTATTTCTCCCTTCTTGATTTTAATTGGATCTTAGTTACAGTAATAAAAATGTGAACACTGTTAATTTTTAACAACATTAAACTATATTGGGACAGCTGTAAGGAGTGAGTTTGCCATTGCTTCATATTCTATTTGTTCCATTTAAAACGGGATGCTACAGTTTTTGTGGTTCCTTCCCTGACTCCGTCCATCATGTTTCCAATACACAGAGACCAACAACAGTCTAGAAGATTTTTATTACAGAATACAGGAGAAGCAAAGCCAAAAAAAAAAGTGTGAATTCTTTGTGAGGAAGCACAGGAACACAAACCTAAACCTCAAGTCCCTCTAGATTGGCACATTTCGCTTGGAAACTGGTGGGGCAGATCTGGTTTGTGGGAGGTTAGTACCTGGCCCTTTTTACTGGAGTTGATTGAAAACAAGTTGTGTGAACTGCAAGCAAAGCCAAGAGCCACCTTGTGCTCCCCAAGCCTGGGCAGCTGCAGGCATGGGGTGACGAGGAGTGAGGCAGTGAGCAAAGGTGGCTGCTTGGAGCAAGAGCAGCCTGGCAGGCAGCGCTTGCTCTCTGCACTGTCCTGCCCCAACGCCCAGGCATGAGAGCAGCCACCCAGGGCACCAGCCAGCCTCTGTGCCTGCTCACCAGCCAAAAAACACCTTTGGCAATGGGACATGAGTCTGTCTGAGAGACATGGGGAAAGCTGGCTGTGTGGAAGAAGGAAAGCAAGAGAGGGAGAAGGAGCAAAACTTTAATCAGGCTGGTGTTGGACTGTTGGTTCTAGACCAATGTACAGATCAGTATTTATTCTGTGCTAATGGCAGCAAAACTGACTCTTCAGACTGACATTACGTGACCTGTTTTACAGGTTGCAAAATACATTCCTACATGTATTCAAGATGTGCTTTATTGGCCTGAACATGAATCTCTTGCTCTGTATCACGTGCAGTGTACGTGTAATGTAGGTCACTCTGTGAGGGATGTCAAGGAACAGGACATGTTAACATAAACAAGCAGAGTAAGAGTCAACAACATCAAGCTGCAGTGGAAAAAGGCAAACAACAGACTCAGATATATAAACAAGAGTACAGCTTGGGAGACGCGTGACGCCCTTCTACTTCTCAGCTACTGGAAATGCCACGGCTGTGTTTTGTTGAGGTCTGCAACAGGAAACCAGTGGTTTGGCTGTGGGGTTCCCAGGGGCAGACAACAAGGATTGTCTAGAAAGCACAGCCACCATGGGAAGGTGAAATGAATTAGGATTGCTTGAAGCCCCTGGAGGTAAGGATGTAGGATGAGAAGTGTCTCTGTCAACTATGTCTACCTATATCAAAATTTCTTTTTTTTTTTACAAGGGCAAGTAGTGACAGGATGAGGGGGAACGGTTTTAAAATGAAAGAGGGTAGATTTAGATTAGATCTTAGGAAGAACTTCTTTACTGTGAGGGTGGTGAGACACTGGAACAGGTTGCCCAGAGAAGCTGTGGATGCCCCCTCCCTGGCAGTGTTTAAGGCCAGGCTGGATAAGGCTTTGAGCAACCTGGTCTAGTGGAAAGGTGTCCCTGCTTCTGGCAGGGGGGTTGGAACTAGGTGATCTTTAAGGTCCCTTCCAGCCAAAACCATTCTGTGATTCTATGATTCTTGAAAAGTAGAGGAGAATAATTTGTTTGCTGTGACCATGAGAGGTAAGATTAGAAGCAGGTGGTTAAATTGCAGAAAGAAACTTTCAGTTTAAACATCAGGGAGAATCTTCCTAATAGGACAAAGAAACTGTGGGATAGGCTGTTGTGGGAGACGGCCTGCTTCTTCAGCAAGACGCTCTTTAAGAGTGAGTTAGACAAGCATCTGCTAATAATGACCTGGGTCTGTACGAATCTGTCTAGGTGGTGGAGATGGAATAAGTAATCTCTTGATGTCCTTTCCAGTACTGTTTTGTTATGAGCTGATGTCTGCAAGCTCTGCTGCAATGACACAGCATTGGATGGCCTTTATAAGAGACCTACTGAGATGTGCTAAGCGTAACTTTCTTCTGATGCTAAGGTAAGTGCTGAAAAGCTGCTTTGAATTCACTGGAGTTACAGTGGGGTTATGTGGTGTAAACGAAAATCTAGCCCGTAATTCCCTCCATAAGTCAATGCTGTTTCTTAAAAGCACCCTGGGACTGCCAGGACATCAGTCTTCTAATTTATAACAGGGTTGACAGTATTTGCAGAATGAAGAAGTTGCTCTTGAAAATGCCTCATTGGAAAGTGTAGGATCAGGCATCCTATAAGAAGGGGTATCAGATACAGTGACCTGAGTCTTTCAGGGGTTGTCTATGCCTAATAAATGTGAGCAGGCAACCTAACTACAGGTCTGAGTTGCATAAACATACACCAGGTACCTTTTTCCCAGGCTGTTCCTAAGGTGAGGCCGAATCATATCATACATTTTATAGGTTTCAAAGCCCAGCCTCTCATTATTATAAAGATATTTAAATGTTGTCTTTGTGACTGTGCTGGTTACAGCTGTGCTGGTAGATTACAGTGTGCAGATTCAGCTTTACAGAGTACGAGCAAACTACCCGGGGAGTGTTTTCATTAGTGGCTACAATTCTGTGCCAAGCTTTGTCCTCCATATCATATTTCTCCTGAACTTTCCTACTTCTTCACCATTTTCTTCCCCAAGGACAAAATCAAAATGCGAGAGGTTACAAAACCAGAAAAACGATACTGAATATACCTTGGGCACATAATAACACTCACAAAAGACAAGATTGTGATAACCAGCATAACAAGAACATTTTGATTTTTAGTTACACTTTTCTATGAAACCAGAGCTGATGTTTGCTTGTCCAAACAGATGTTGAACAGATGAACTATTTGTCACTGAATTAAGTGTGTGCTGAAGGCAGGCTGTTAGGCAGAAGTGCAGCTCTATACCCAGTACCTTTAAAATACATCTATAGATGAGGCTGGCATGGTCCCAGTGCTTCATATTATCATATTTCTTGCTGTACTTGCCATTTTACCACATTTTAAGTGCTGTGGCTGGATGTGCAAGGGCCTTAGGAGTCCA
Organism: Nyctibius grandis; assembly: GCF_013368605.1. Lineage (NCBI taxonomy): Eukaryota > Metazoa > Chordata > Aves > Nyctibiiformes > Nyctibiidae > Nyctibius > Nyctibius grandis. Next base: position 96,780,285 of record NC_090658.1, on the reverse strand, counting down.
GCACTACACAAGACCCCAAGTGTCAGAGCCCTTCTAGGGTGTTGTAGGCTTAGGAGTCCTCATGAACTTTCTTAGCAAGTAGTCCTGCTCTTGCTGTTCCCTGGCACCAAGGTGGAGGGGGCAAAAGACCCCTTATTTAAGTGACTAAATATTTATCACACGTAATACATTCACTGGTGTGCTGGAAAGCACAGTATGATAGGTGGTTGTTTCATATTTATCAACAAACTGCTTTTTTCAGGAAAGACTGTGTTGAGGGTTGAACCTTGAAGGCATCTACTGTGCAACAGACTACTGTAGGGCATCAGTCTAGGTAGGAGACACTGGCTGCTGGACATGGCTGTTGACAATGACAGCTGACAACTGTTGGCCTGATTATTCAAAACAGAAACAATCCCTGTTCCTTGGGAGGCTGACACAATTGCAAGATGGAGATTGATGACATAGGTAATAAAACAAACAGGGAATTTCTCTTCCCAGTGAGAATATTCACTACCTGCATAAAGGCAACTCGGAGACAGAAGGAGCAATGATACAACATCTTTAAACTTATAGCTCTTGAAAAATTCTTTGGCACTGCTCTGTGTCTTTTCAAATATCCCATTAACATTTACAGAAGGAAGTCTATCCTGGTTGTTCAGCAACACTGCTTGCTAGAGCTGCTAGTCACCATTTCAAGCGACTGAGAGAATGGCAGAGAACGTAGCCGGTAGCACACACTTGTTGAGCAGAAATCAACCAAACCCAACCTGCATGGTTATGTGGGAGCAGCAATAAATATAGGGAGAGATTTTTGACCTCTGCAAGTTAGTAGTTTTGCATATCCACATGTGTATGGCTTGAAGAGAAGCACAGCAGTTTGTTATTTTCTGTTCTACATCTTGCAGATGCATATATAAACTTTAAATTTGAAATCCTCCCAAATCTGTGAAATCCCCAATGATGCAGGTCTTATATCCTGGCAGGAGTTCAACTCAACATGTCCAAATGAGTGTTGATGAGGTATACACACTCACCAGATACTTTCTGTATTTCCATTTTTCTGGGATGCAGATGCCCATGAAAGAAACCACAATGCTGGCCAGAGCAAATACCAGAATTGCTGCCCTTGAGCCATTGTAATTTTCCCATATGGGAAACAATTAATTGCGTCCATTTAAAAATCAGCTGCTGTGTTATTAACTTTTTTAAATTATTATTGGTGAGAGCAGTAATCTAAATATTAGCACCAATAGGTGCACACCTTGCATCACTTAGAGCACAGACAGAGTCAGGCATGGAATTTTCTGTGGAGGCCACCAATGAGTCTCAGCAGAGGCACCTTCTCAAAGTGCAGATGTAATGCTCAGTTGCCAGCTGCACATATTTTGATTTTTTAGGCCATCTTCAAGTACTTACATTGAATATTTCAGAATCAGAAATGGAGATGAATTTCAGTTCTTGGTTTCTGAAAATCCCAGAGTCCCAGGGAGCTGTAAGTGATCTGCTTCTTCGAAAATGAGCTCACTGCTCTCTGGTGACCTAACTACAATTATAAGAGCTTACTGGTAGGCTCACATTAGAAAAAACATTGCCAATAGTCAAAATAAAAAAATCTGCACATACAGTATTGGCGTAACTTGGGTAATGCCTAGTGAGTGAGCCTGGCAGGGTCCGAGAACCAGGTGACAAAAAGTTTTTTTAATTCTTTTTCTCCTGATGCCAACAAACAGCCCGGTGCAACTCTAGTTCTACTCCTCAGCTTGCTGTATTGGGTTTTATCTGGTTTTATTAAAGTAGTCAGTTTTTGTGCAAGGCTTTCCATACATGAAGTTAACCAGAGAAAATAAAGGAGGTAGAAAGATCAAATGACTACACTGTTAGATTTTTTTTCCTTTTATTACTTACAGCAGAGCAGACAAAGCTTATATGCCATCATGTTTTATGAAGGAGGCTGATGCTCAAGTAGAAGAGGTTCACATATAATTTGTGATTGAAAATGCCACCTTTTTAGCTTACTTGAGAAACACCACTAGTTTAGAGAAAACGCGCATTCAACTACAGTCCATTTTCACTGGATCTTACGCCCAAACCATCGTATTGCAGAGTCCCAAAGCCACAGGAACTTACTGAGTTCCCTTTCAAGCTTCTGGATGATCTACAAGTATTTCAGTAAGTCTTGTGTAGGCTCATGATACAAAATAAGATGCCTTAATTGAAGAAAGACTATGCAGTTCAGTACCCAAAGATTTTTTAAACCGGATTTTCTTTTAAATGTAATTATAGAAAGAATTTATAGCTGGTTTTATAGAAATGTATTGGGTAAAGTATTTCAGATACATTATCTTCATTTAGCCCACACCTGGGGCTAAACAATAACAGTTTTTTCTCTCACCCAGTGTCACTTCCCCAACCCAGGAAGGAAATTGGGAAAAAGAGGGAGACTCATGGGTTAAAATTAAACAGATTTAATAAAATAAAGAAGCCAATATAAATGATAACATAAAACACACAAAAGTGTACTTAGCTACAGAGTTGCAGCAGGTTGTTCCAGGAATACCAATTGTTGGCAATGAGAGAAAAAAAAAAAAAGACCAGAAAAGAGAAAAGCAAAAACCTTTCCCTCCCCCAGGCCCTCCCTTTTATAGTGAACTTGATGTTAATGATATAGAATACACCTTTGGGCCAGCCTGGGTCTGCTGCCCTGCATTTAACTTGATCACCATGACTGGCCACAAACTGAAACAAAATCCCAATCACCAGGACACGCATTCACTAAAATATTTTGTAAACAAAGAGAAGAACTTCAACAGCTTGAGAAGCAGTTTAGTCCCTAGCTGCTATAAGCAGCAAATTCCCATTTTGAAAAACCTCCTGTAACTGATTGTAAATGGTTCACTCATTTCCTAAACAGATTTTCTGAAACCAGATTCTACTTCAGATCAACCTTCTGGATAGCCTTTCAGGTACTAAACTAATGGACTATGGCGTCCAGCCTCAGCTGAGTGTAACCTAACTGAAAACTTGTCAACCAAAAATGTTCTAGTCAGATCATTAAACGGCTGCTTCATGTTATTTTTCCTGGGATATGTGAAACTTCAGGCGTGCACACACAACATCCAGTTTTAAAAGGTGTGGTGAAGGAGCAGTTTTCACTTCAGCATGCTCAGGTAGGTCAGGACTTGGTGCACGTGTGGTTGTCACTGACTGTATTGTTACTGTTAGCTGGGACAGCTAAGGAGTCCTTCTCAGTGGCCATGACCCCCCTGTGCCAGGCATCGTACAATCATGGAGCAAAAATGTGGTTCCTACTCCAGAAGACTCACTACCAACACATGAAACAGGGAGGACACAGAAGGATGCGGACAGATGAAGGAACGTGAGGAAACAGGGAGACAACTAGAAAATAGCAGGTAGATCAATTTTGCTTCATAGTATGTGTTGGGTAGAGCACTGATAAACTTACTTTATCTGTATAATTAAATGCGGCTTATGCTGCTTTGCATGATTGATAATTTAAGGGCACGTTAAGATCATTAAGATTGCTTTGAGTAGGACTCTTAGTGGTGTCATGATCAGTTTTAGGGGTCGGAGGAGGAACCACAGTGGGATTTGAGTTCAGCTATAAACTTCTGAAGTGATTGCGAATTTGAGGGTGACAGATAGCCTCTCGGTATAAATATTTTAAAAAAAATTGCCTTTGTTTTTACTACTCCCCCATGTAACTAAATAGTTATTCTGGAAATATCATTAAAATGGATTAAAAATAAATGTTACCCGTAAGAGAAGTTTCATCATTGCGTTCAGTTTTCTCCATGGAAAACAGTAGATTTTTAATGTAATTGAATGTCAAAGCTCTGCAGATGTAATTGTTGTGCTTTTTTAAAAGAAAAAGTTAATTAAATAGAAGTGACACTCCCATGATTAGCTTTTCTCCCTTTTGGATGACTGCTGCTCCACCTCTGTGTGCAGAACTGATGAGTGGAAAAATCACACAAGAAACCGAGAAATGAAAGAAATTAAAAGCACCCTAAAATTGCTGGCTCCGTCTCCTGATCAGCAAATACCATATTCATAAATAGAAAGGTTGACCACGGTATTCTGGAACTGCCTTGCCGTGCAGAAGGTGATTCAGCAACGGAGGAGGTCCAGAAGAACAATAGGGGTGGTGAGAAGAGAGGATTCCAGATTTAATAACATTGGAAAATTTGAACCAAACCTGAACTTCATTAAAGTTTCCAAGTTTCTGTCCTGTAATTTGGAAATATCAGAACTGTGCAACTTGTCCAGTGGTTTAATACTTGACTTTTTGCAGCTTGGGGAGAGATGATAAAGCAGCTCAATTCAGAGTTAGCTCCAGAGAGCTTCTGCAACTTAGGCACACATGCTGCTGAGTACTGTAATAAAGCCAACAGTTTTACGCCTCCAAGAGATTGACCTCATTGCAAGGGCTTATGAAGCAAAGTATTTTAGGACTGGGAAAATCTTTATCCGTCAACTATACTGGGAAATATTTTGGTCTGAGTGAATGGTAACATACATTCTTATATAGGTAAAAAAGATATGTGCTCATCTGGCTGTACTTCAGAACACTGTATGTACTGCTCTGTGTGTGGTGTGTGATGTGTGTGAACATCTGGAACTAGCAGATAGTATTTTTGATAAACAGCGCTACGATCATTTTGTACTTTTTCACAAGCCCAGAGGTCTGTTAGAAGGTGCTACAAAAGCTGAGCATTTGTTTGCAAGGGTTGAATTTTAAAACAACAGGAAAATAAGCAAGAAGTGGATGTGAATCCCCAGACATACACATTCAGAAAGCATATTTTACCTGCCAAACTGAGGTGTGAGCACAAGGACCTGACTGCCCAGTTTCGAGATTTCAAGATGGCTCAGGTGGCTGATTTAGCCTGAGGTTTATTATTGCCAGTGCATTGGGATAAAAGAAGAAGTATTGATCATGTTGATATAATTCCAGGAGATACCAGCAGAAATTTCTCAGAATTTTCTGATTTTCTCTTTCTCTTCTTTTCAGTTTTGATGTTGAATGTGAATTTTCAAGATATTCTTGAGAGAATTCTATTTTGAGAGTGTTTCACGATGAGTGCATTACATATCTTTGCAATAGCATCATTCAGCACTTTATGGCAATGATTTCATTCTGTAAAAGTTGTAATTCACCATAAAGTTAGGGAAAAGACCATAAAACATTGCTGGAATTGCAGAAAAATTGCGAAGTCTAACTCACCTAGCAGAAGCTTGGAAATTTGAGTAAGCTGAGGTTCAGATTTGATTCAAATATTCCAGATTCACCAAGTTGTGATAGTTTTCCTTAAATGATCTTTCTCACTTCATTTAATAAAAATACCTTAAACTCCAGACTGATTTAGTCTTTGATATTTCAGAAACTTGACACTGAGTGGGGGGTATTTGCACTTCCCTGAACCCTTTTGATAATATTGAAAAAGATACTGTTTTTCTCACAGTATTGTCTAGAAGAGTCCAGTTATGGTAGTGCCTATTGCTCTTGTTATGTATCAGACAATGTCTGATTTGATGGAGCCCTAAACACACCTGTTATTTAAAAGGCTGAATTTTAAGACGTACATCACATGAAACCTGCATCTCCAAATAAATACCTAAATATTCAGCTGTTGTTATCCTCTTACGGACTGATTTTCTTTGGACCAGAAATTCTGATTGAGAATTAAAGAAACTCTTCCCCAAAAAAGTTCTTTACATTTCTGAGCTCTGGGTAAAAAACTATTAAGCCAAAAGACATACCTTATAGTAATGCTTTTTTTTTTTGTCATTAAAAACCTCAAAGAAATCAAGACTACACCGAAGTAGTAAGAAGACTGGAAGAAGTGGCGTTCAAACTAAACCAAAACTTCGGATTCTGGTGAGAGACAATATTGAGATAGTTGCTTCAGAAGAAACAGCTGCTGAAAACCAAAACCTCAAGCCCAAAACCTCCCAAAACAGCTGATTTTGGCCTGGTTTGAGTTTATCTGTTCTTAAAATTCCAGTTTCATGGCTCCAAACTCATAAAACAATGAACATCACCTTTAATACTAGCAGATGAATACATTGCTATCAATAGCATCTCCAGTCAGACTATTGAGGAACTGTATGTTAGAAATTGGTTTCAATTCTCTTGTATCAACATCACATAAGATCATGATCTGACTTGTCCAGAGCGTGAAAGAGGTAGTGTTAAATTAAAGCTTCGAACCCGAGTTAGTCCCTGCACAACAAAATGTTTCCATCCATGCTAGGAATCGCATGGTACATTTCAGGACTGACCCTATGGATTAAACTAAAGCAATGAACCTCGAAACCATATTTCCTTGCACAAAGATTTTCTCACCAATTCCCACAATATGAATATACTTAAAATGTACTGAAAATGGGCTTGGCACTATGCACAGTCTGGTGAAATAGTCCCTCCCTTCCGCTGTCTATAGACCGAACAACAGACTGAGAGAAGGCTAACTATTGAGAAGGCAGACAGCAAAAGGAACTTGAACACATTAGAAAAACTTAGCTGCAAGTCTTGCAATGAATAACAATTACTTTCTTTCAGGAGTCTCTATGCCTATTGACTACAGAATGGCCCATTACTTAGAACTGATAAACTGAATTTACAGACTAACATTATAGGATTTTTTCCTTCCTTCCTGAACTCATACGAAGTGTCATCACTTACCTTGAAAAACAGCGTCTTTCCCTCATAGCATATTGAGTGACTGAGACTATTAATTTTTTCCAATTTTAAAGAATGCCCAGCAATAAAACTTGTTTAACATATTAAATGGTCCCAGGGAGCCAAGTGTCAGCCTTTGCCATTCAGTGAGAAGAGAGGTGTGTTCTCCAGATGCCAATAGATCAAATTGTCATGGTACTTAGAGATTCATCCAGAGATCCCTTAACTCCAAAGCATGTCAGAGCGGCTTAAGAGCTCTCAGAAATTTGTAACTTTGGAGGCTTCTAAATGAGGTGCTGGCATAGTGCTTATTCAGACTGATGAGCTCCTTTCATGGGCTCATTTCCTTTGATGGGTAAGACCTGCCATCTAGCTCATGAACCATGCTTTCTTTTGTCTCCTGGGCAACATGCTGCCACTTACAATTCCAGAGCAATGAAACACACAGTCTTATAGTAAATTAAAATACGAAAAAAATGGTGTTCTCAACTTGCAAATTCACTGATGTTTTCTTCACTGAACTGTTCAGGTTCCAGTGCAACTTGAGGCTGCCTAGAGAAAATGCTGGCCTGGGAGTCTGATTCCCAGTTTGGGGAATCAGAGGGGGTGACTCTTTTGTCTCCATAACAGCCCTTAGTTCATTAAGTGTTGCTAGAGATACCCTTAAAATTTTTCAAAACTGAAAATTCACAAATTCTGTGTTGTGGGCCACAGGGTAGGTGACAACACTTTGGCCTGCCTTCACCCCCATGAAAATCTCATATAGTTCAAGTGAAGCAAACCTAAACTAAAGAAGTGTGTCAGCCTTCTCTTCATGTCACCACAACAAAGACACTACTGCCATCTAACCTGAGATATTCTTTAGGAAGCACATACCTGTTTTCTACTCCCTTTCCTTGTATTTGTTTTCCCACCCAGATCTTTACCTACTCAACAGCTGCTCTCTGCCAGGCTTTTCTGTATCTCTTCCCTTCCAGTAGCAGCTCACTCTTGGGGTTGCCCTGAGGACTCCTGTGCAGATTTTCTCCTCCTCTTCCTCTGCTTTGCTTTTGTTGACTTCATTGTTGAGGCTTCTTCTTCCCTTGAGAGAGTTTATGACCCTCCAGAAATTACCTCTGCTAGGAAATTATTCTTTTCCTTAAAGGAATGTGTTGTTAAAAATAACACTAACCTTTCAGGGTAGACTCAAGGATGACTAATATTTTGGCGTTCTCTCAGCAGTTCATATTCTCTCCTTCTCTCCTCTCTCTCTCCTTTCAGTTCCATTGTGTGGATTTTCTAACTCTCTTTAGAACATAATTGGAAAGCAATTGTTTATCTCTTTCACTGCACTTTTTTTTTTTTTTTCTGTAACTCATCTTGCTATTCTGGAAATATGAAGGACTCTGAACAAATAACAATGGGTAACCAGTGCTTTGATGACCATTGTCCTTATTTTCTCTAGACTCTTTCAGATACGGTTTTTGTCTTCCTTGTTTTTTTCCATGTGTGGTAAAGACAAATGCAAGCGTTAACATTTTGCATTAGACATCTGCAATAATTCTCCACTTCCCTTCTTTTATCTACAGAAATTGAACTCAGTCTATCCTCTTCAGATTTAAAGGTTTTGGAAAGTATAGACAGTACAAATCTCTGTTCCTTTTCCCTCGTCCAGCTGAAATGGTGTGGGTTTTTTTTCTTGTTTTTATGAAGAGGACTGGATGATTACTGTGCTGTCACCAGCATCCTCTGCTAAGTTGCGTGATTGCCAACTTGAAAATCCTCTTGGATGCTTCTTTTTCCCAGCACACGCTGTTCTACTGTTCACACCATTTATTCTAATATTTGTCAGCTATGCATTACTTTTTTTTTTAATACTAATCAGCCTGAAGACCCCATGAGGATGTGTTAGTCCCTTTTCAAGGAAGACATAATCAGAACTATTAATTTCTGAAGGAGAAAGGCGTGAAAGCCATTGCACCTGCTGGCTTCCAGAGCAGTTAGTCACAGAGGTGACTTCAAGGCCAGGTTTCCAGGAGTGTTGAGCTGCTGTAGCTCCTGCTGCCTTCGGTTGAGGTGGGAGGAGGTGATGACCCAATCCATGTCTGCTCAGAGATGGGTGCATGGAGGCTTGTGGCATCAGGAGGCCTCCTTGTGATCCTGCTGAGACCAAGAGGATGCTGGGGACGAAGCCCTGGAGGAGACTCTCCAGATCATTGAGCTGAGGTCAGCTGCATTAGATAGTCCCTTCCGGTAGCTGACTAGACTCCTCCAAGAACAGTCTGGGATCCCATTTTATTTGCAGTTTCCCACTCCATTTAGTTCTTGTGTTGAGACTCTCCTTTGCATCTGAATTTTTCTTCTTGTTAGAAACTGTCTCCTAACATCCAGTCTAAATTTATCATTTATGCTTATGGGCTGGGACACAGAAAGCAGCCAGAAGAGACAAATCCAAGAAGAGGTGAATACCAATGGTGTATGTTTACTGGCTTTTTTATGCGTCTTGGATGTTTAGTTTTTTCTAAACAGTTAAACAATGCTGTCTGTCATGATCACTTTTTTTTTTTTTTGGTTTCCAGTCAGAAATGAGTCTTCTCTTAGGATGCCACTTTATCCCATCTCATCAGGTCAATGCCATCCCAGGATGAATGCAGTGCAACACACTTTCTGTCGGACAGCTGCCCTTGGGAACATGGGAGCGTGCCTGCTAGTGAAAGTGTCTCAGAGGCAGAGACATGCTTCTAACATGGAGACTCCATCAATTGCACTTTAGAGATAACAGTGGGGTAATAAATGAGCTCCAGAATAGTTCAGGTAGCTTGGAGTCATTCACCGATCCCACCTGAAATACTGTTGCCCCATTTAGTGCTATGTTGTTGGAAATGTAAGCAATGAAGGCAGGCGGATAGGAGCCCCACAGAAATAAAAAAGGGAAGGCATTTTCCATCAGGAGCTTTTGACAGTGCCCTTCTCCTCTGTCGTCCAAGATCAGAGAGGACAGACCTTCAGGGCACACTGCAGTGTGTCCTGTAGCTGATAGAGGGGATCAGTAGTGTGCTGCCCTGTTTGTTCTTCACCTGTTGTGCATGCCTTTCTGTTTGGCTCATTTTCCTTTTCCTCGATCTGATGAAATTTTTAAAGATGAGGCGTAAATGGAAAGATTCCAGCAGACCTCTAGTAGCTTTTTCCATTGACATAATGCTTTATGCTTTTAAAACCGTTTCAAATAAACATGATAATTAATAGAGATAGTCAACAAATTAGGAACATAAGGCATTTTTGGAGGATGAGCGAAGACCACCCGGCATATCACATATTTCCGTTACACACATGTCTTCCCAGCCCTGCTCTAGCCAATTGCTACACAAACAGCTCTAATATTACAATCCTAACTGTTTTATTGATTATGTCTAGATTTACAACAGTTACAATTAAAGAGAGTGCTATATGCTTGACCAAAGAATCACAGAGCATCCCAGAAATGATAGAAAACAGGGCTGCTAGGAACTTCAGCTGATCATTATTTCCATTGCTTCCATGACCACTTGTTGTGCCTGACAGATATTTGTCTAACCTGTTCTTAAAAGTTTCACACCAGCCATCATGCTGCTTTGGTCTCCCAGCTAAACCAATGTTGCACTTCAATAACCACCCCCTGCTACTCCTGCGCCCTAACAATGGGAGGTCTTACTCCCAGAAATTCCCATCCTGTGCCCCTAATGAAATTGGTGTTGAGATGACAGTTCAAACTGGGGATATGTTTTCCTGTTCCTGGATAAAAAATGTCTCCCTAGAGTTGCATTCCATAAAGCCCACTGGCACAAATTAGAGCTGCAGTTTCTCACCTGTGCATTCAGAAGCAGGTTGTTTTGCCAATCGCAGTAGCAGCAAGGGTAGAAACCTATTTCTCAAAAGTCTTGAGAACCTGCTTCTCCTTTCTTTTCATGTATGACTTTTTGTTTATATAGATACTCATAAGAGAAAGTGCTCCCAATGCTCTGGCACCTTTGGCAGAATTTGAACTGTATTAAAATGATCACTTTACATTTCCTTGAGCATAGCCCCAAAACATAGCTAGATCAGAAGGAAGGAAATGAGTTCACCCCTCTGTCATCTGCAGCGTTTTATGTCCCTCAGTTCCCCACCCACCTCCTTGCAGGCGAGGAATACGATTCTCTCTCAGGGACAAATGACAGCATATGGCGCGGGAGGGAAATAATTTTCGAGACATTGAGCCCTAATAGAGAATTTCCTGCTGTGCTCCTGCTCCTACAACAGTGGGGCTCAGCAATAGCACATTGCTAAGGCAGCTCTGACCAGCCGCCACGGGGAAAATAAGACATCTCTTAGGAAAGACCTGGCTTCCTAAGACTGGTTTTAAAAACCCAGTCTGGCAGCCAGTCTGTTGCCAGTGCAAGTCTGTGGAGAGCCCACATGTGGTATCTTCATGAAGGGAAATGCCTTATCAGAAGTGGGAGGCTGAGCTGATTAGCTTCAGCCTCCAAACAGAGCAGAACCATTGCCCTGTGCAGAGTACTGTCATCTCATCTCCAGCTGACACAGGCTCAAAAGACAGTTGCAAAGTTCATATCCAAAAAAAAAAAAAAGGGTGGAATCCTTTAGCCATCTGGTAAGTGGAAAAAAGCAAACTTTGCTATAATGGTTGCTAATCTTTGCCTGGCAGCTGGGATGCTGACCAGCCACCCTGACTGCAAAACCCAGCAGCAGAAGGCAGGCACACACCTGTCAGGAAATGAGCAGAAAATGCAGCTCTTCCCCCTGCTCAGCACAAGCAGGCAGTATCACCTGCCTGGAGCCAACCCCGCAGTGTCCCAAAGGGCTACATAATGCAACTGACAGCTCTGGTCACTGGAGACAGCGATTTTAAAGCAGGCGGTCACTGGTATGTTTCTCGTGCCACATCCCATGATTGTGCATTAATGCAGTCCAGAGGCCTTCAGAGTTGTGGATGCTCCACATATCTAAGAATAATGCTGGCAAGGCAACATCTCAGTCCCTCCTTTATGAGCGTCCTATCCTCAGCGAGAGGACAGTGCGATGGGAGGTGAGCAGAGCAGGCAACTGGGTTTCATCTCTGCCATCTCTGCAGAGGGGTAGGAATGAGGAGCAGAGGTAAAGGGATTGAACGAATGACCCGTTGCTCCTTTTTCAAAAAGAAATATTTAGGGTCTTGTCTGCAGGGATCTGGATTATGACTCATGAATTAATGGAGGAAAATCCTAAAAATCCAGGTGCAGTACCAGAAGCTATGGGGAAAGAGCAGAAGGCCCTGACCTGAAAGCACTGGTGAGATTTGTTGGTTTCTCACTCAGTGCTGGGTTGTTTTTGAAGCTCCTGTCCTGAGGGGCCTAGCTCGCCTCACGCATTGCATGGTGAACTGAAGCCAAATGCTTAAAACAGATCTTGTGAGGCTCAGAGCACCCTAGACCCTCTCTGGACTTGATCCTAATGCGTATCTAGTTCAGAACCTGATGAGTGGTGGTTAGACTGGCCTACCCGAGAGCCAATGCCATCCCCAGTCCGTGCCATCAATAAGAAACCAATGCTAGGCTGATTCCAGTCAATGGAACCAGGTCCTCTGGAGCTGCATCCTGCTGGAAGCATGGCCCAGGGAAGAGCTGTGCAGCAGATGACACTCATCTGCTTAGCCTGGATATTTAATCAAGAGGGGATAATTTTCTGTGGAGGGCTGTGTGTCCACAGGAAAAGGACTTGTCAGACTCGGTTGCCAGAAATAGGTTCCTGATTTAAGCCCAGCTTGGGTGGGGATGTTTTTTAAAATCAGTAGTTAAATGCATTGGAGGCAAAACAAGTGAGATAAATCCTGTTTATAGACTTTCACTTTAACAAGAAAATAGTAAATTTTCTTTTCCTGCTTTTTGCTTCTTGCCTGTGTCTCTAAACAGGGATCCTATGTGTAGCATTTTACAGTTATGGAGGATGGAGTAACAGTGCAAAAACTGTCATTGCATTCCCCTGCTTTCCCATCCTATTCCCATGGGGATTTAGGGAGGAACTGCACCAGACACAGGATTTGGCAGGGCTTTGGTCTTTATGTTTTTCTGAGCCCAGAAAGCTCTGTTTCTGTTTGATCCTGATGAGACTTGTGTTGAGGAATTTGCCACCAGTGAAAGGGCCACTGAGCTTTTTGGGGCGGATGAGTCTGCAAACATTCACTGTTACTCCTGGATGAGAAAGGAAAATGGCATGCACAGTAGCCTTATTTAACCTGTGCGCTGCCCCTCAGACAGCCTGACATCAGGCCTGCCGCGATGGCAAAAAAGCGCTGTTCTGAGCCTGCAGAAATAATTAGGATATTCTGCTGCTGTGGGGACTGGGGCCAAGCAGCAAAGACAATCTGCCGTTGAATGCAATCAAATCTCTGCTCCGAAGGCTGGGGGGGGAAATGCCAGGAGGACAATTTGAGGGATGTCTGGCCCCGGGGTCGGGCAGCGTGCCAGCCTGCACCCAGCTGCTCAGCCACCACTGCCTGCCTCAACCCAGGAAAATGACGGGACATTTTAAGAAGGTTTGTCAACCGAGACTTTTGATCTTCTTGTATTTAAAAGATACCCAAACTGTTATCATGGCTACTAGTGCTAACGATAATAATCACAGCGAATTCTAATGAACATAATGGTTTACCTTGAATTATCAGAACCAATGAGTAATGGGAAAATGGCAATGTTCTAGTATTATCACATTTGTTTATGGTTTAAAATACATTCAGGACAGATTCAGCTTCTTTTTCGGGATGAAGAGAAGAAGGTTTACAAATACTGTGCCTGAGCACCTGTTAGACCTCTTGCTGGTCTCTGTCCAAGCCTGGATCCAACCACTTTTCACTGTCAAGGTGAAATACCCAGCTGCAGCAGTGCTGGAAATTTGCTCCTCATTCATTTTTAGGAAAAAACTGGAGGACTAGTTTCAGGAATGAAATAACACTATAAAAAACGCATCAAAACAAGCCTGGAAAAAATATTTGCTGTAGGATAGAAAGCAAGATACAAGACGACTCGCAAACCACATCAATTTATATGAGTATGTACACAAATCAAATCAAATTTGATTAGGAATGTATATATTATTTCTTCCAGACTCATTTTTCTGCAACGGTTAAACTACCACATCATTTGGTACAATGTCTGTGTGCTTTTTTCTAAGACAGGTCTTGTTTGTATTCTCCTCTAAAGCAGGGAACAGTAACTCATGCATGATGTGATTTATTGTCCCAGCTGCTCTTAACAACACAGGCTTACATTCAAATCAGTCTGACAAATAAAATTATTAGTTGAATAAATCTGAAGAGTGAAAGAAACTCAGTGAAACTTCTCACCAATATTTCAGTTTGCTATCTGAATAAAGCTCTTTTGCTCAGACTTTGTGAACAGCTGAGTCCATAGAGTATATATTTTACAACCCCATCATTATATATATTATTTCTTTCAAGCAGAGATCCTGATGAAGTAAAGGCGATTGAATACTGGATTGCTGGTGTTTGCAATGGGAAAAAAATAAAGCAGCCAGTAAGAGCCATCCCGTGAGTTAGTTTCTCAATGAGCAGTGCAGCCCTTGCTGCAGCTCTGCCCGGGATTGCTGCCTCAGCTCTGATGCAGGGGATGGCAGGCAGCTCTCAGTCCCACCAGCCTGCCTCCAATTTTATACCCAGGCACTCGGGTCTTCTGGTTCATGGCCTGTACTGTCAGAAACTGGGTTGCTGAGCCACCACCACAGCTGGATGTCATTGCTGGAGTCGTTTCCCTGGTATGTAGAGGGACTTACTGCCTTCTCAGTTGTTCAGGGATGACCATTACTAGTCTGTTCTGTCAGGCACAAAGATATCTCACCAGCCCAGCAGATCAAGCCAATAGACAGCTGGCAGCCAGTTATAGTCCCCATTTTAGAGCTGAGGATGGAGACTAGGAGGGCTTTCCTGCTGTTCCTTACCTTGCAGCCCTGCTGACTCCTCTCCCTTTCCCTTGCCTAGTCTTTCTCATGGTTTAACACAGCAAAATGCTCGCTAGAAAACAAGAACCCCCCAACCATTCCTTTTCACAGATATCAGGGAAGCCGGGCTTCGCCCCCACTGCACGCGTTGGGCTCCTATCCAGGGGCAGCCGCAAGGGTGGTCTAGCCTTGCCGCAGCAGGGTGGCTGGGGGACTCAGCCAAGTCCCCCACCATGCCACAGGAGAAGGCTTTGAGTGGGAAAACCCTTTGGTAAGCAAAGGGATTAATCACATCTAGGGGTGGGAATGGCAGATCAGAAGCGCAGAACAAAGGAAAAAGATGGCTTTGATTATAAGAGGATTCATGAAGTCAGCACTCAGAGAGAAACCCAGCACCTGGGGAAGGGACATGTTGCTGGGAGGGGGAGAGCAACAGAAGCTGTAGTTTTCATGTGTTTTTCTTGGGACACAAAGCAGAGATCACACAGGGGATGCTGTGCCCTGGCACCGCTCCGCCACACACGGGCTGCTAAGAAATGAGCTTCATACTCCTGCTCTGCCTATGAACCTCTCCTGGGGGATAAATCCTCACCCTCTTCACAGGCATCCAGGCTGGGAGTTGCGTCCTCGGTCCAAGCCAAAGGGATATTAACCAAGATTGCCTGCGGGTATAAGCAAAGACAAACGATCATTTGTACAGCTGTGACTCCTCTGTGTGGAGCAGACCTTTGCTCTGTTTCCCTGAACTGTCAGAGTAATGAGGAGGATTTACACAGTAGAACAGCAATGGATATTTCACAGGGACAGAGATCAGGGGCGTAGCTGCTTGGAAAATTTCAATGTGAAACTGAAAAAAATTAAAATTTCATCCAAAAAAAAAGAGAAAACTACAGGTTAAGTTTCAGCCAGAAATGTCAAATTTTGGAGGGAAATGCTTCAAAAAGGCAAATGATGAAAGAATTGTGGTTTCCTATGAAAAAGCAAGAGAAAAATTTACAGGAAAGTTTTTGCCTACTCAAAAATGTACTTTTCCATTAAAAAATTTTTAAAAAGATTAGATCAGATGATTTCTCCCCAGCATTCCTGAGAGGACCATACCCACTAGATGTCAGCCTATTGCCATGCAATAAAAACAAATGAGCCAGAAATGTCATCAGGAGTTTTTCAGGATGAGGATATTTCCACTGAGCTGTCTTCTGTCAAAAATGTTGCCAATAACTCCTTAATTTCTATAAAATTCCTCAGCTTTGGATTTCCAGATTTTTTCAAAGCAATTGCAACACATTCCATGGACTATGCCAACCAGATACTTTTCCACTACCACATCTAACCCCTGACTGACCTTTGGTTCACCAGATCTTTAAAAATTTCTAAGCAATGTCTGAATAGCATATAAGAAAAGCTTAATCCCCCTGCTTACTCCTCCACTCCTTCAGTTCATGGTGTTATTGATTTTTTCCAGAGACAGGGAAATAAGCGCCTTATTTAGCTGAGGTATGTGTACACAGCAAAAAATTTCTTTTTGCAATATTTTACATAGCTGAAGTAAACACCTTTCTCCCTGAAAACAACATGTGAAGACAAAAGGGTATGAAACATGGCATTTAAAAAAAATTCTGTGATTTTCCTGCTCTCAGCAATAATTCTTTTTGGGCTGCAGGTGTTCCAAGCAAAGGCTAAAAAAGCCATTGGAGGTAATGACTACAGAAATGGGTATTCTTCCCACCACACGTGACAAATGCTGTCATAATGTAAATTGCTCACATTGACTTTCATTCCCAGACTGACTTCTGTGTAATTTGTGGCAGTTACATCACAAGAAAATGTGGCCATCAGTTTCTAAATGTTGTGGTCTGGGTGGTAGGCTGTTTCAGTACATTCTGCTACTTGTGTCTTCACCAGTATTGTTTGTGCCTTCTTCAGTATTGATTGTATCCCTAGAAAAATATGTAAGATTTACCTCTGGCACAGAATGCAACAGGAGAAATTGTTTAGACCCCCAGATCAGAATGGTATTTTCTTTCCTAGCTGCAAAATGATAATTTTAGGAGGCTTGTTAACATACTTCCCCTGCTGAATTATAATCTGAATTTTCAGAAGATTGAGACTCCCTTTCCTGCACATATACGACTATAATAACAAGGGCAGTTCAGATTTGCAGGGGTTTGTATATGACAAGCCAGCTTTTCTGACTAGCACACAGAGGCAACTGGGCAATATTTTAAGTACAAAATCTGCTAGGGCATCTGGGTTTAAGTCTTGATGATCAGTTGTGATTCCCTCATGCTCAGAAGAAACTCTGTGTCTTAAGAAAAATTATAAAAATGTTTCTGAAGAAGACTTTTTTTTGGTACAATTAATTTGCACCCACTACTTGCAGCTGAATTTCATGGGCTTGCATAGTTCCTACACGTTTTAATACTGGATTATTGGGAGAGAGATAATCAGTTGGCAAAATAAAAAATGTGTATATCAGATTTGTGTTTGCATGATTGGAAAAACAGGAAAGAAAAAAGAGCCCTCTCAGACATAAAACTTCAAAGACTCACCTTCCTTACAGAATAAATGGGAGAAAATTGAGAAATGTACGGCCTCATATTAACTATCCTCCTGTTCTGCTAGGTGGTGAGCATCAAGCCATGCTTCATAGTAATGGTCTTGGGAGAGACCAAGGGACAGTTTTGGGTGACCATCAGCCTTGTGCTGATAACGAGAAGAACATATTTGATTACAAATACTGAAGCCTCATCTTCCTCCAAGAAGCTGCTGTGACTGAGTTGTACAAATTAAACTTGTTTTTTATTTCTGAGAGCAGTGACTGGCATAACACAGAGGTGTAAACAGGTAGTTAATAAATTGAGTCTTTTGGGATTGACTGGAGGTTAGTGCTGAGAAAATTGTCAGTAGCAAGACCTAAGAAGCTGTACACACATAGCTCACTCAAAAGGAGCCTAAAGAAATCAGCAGCAAAAGTCTGGGAGAAAGCACTAGCTAAATACATGTTCTGACTTGCAAGCACTATTTCCAGGGACATTTGGCTTTCATTTACAAGTCTTGCTTTGCACATGGGGTCTGTCTCACAGGTGTAGTGTGTTCCAGACAGCAGAGATCAAACAAAATTGGATAAATCTGCCTATTGAGACTTAACACATGATGTGTGCTGGAAGATATGATACAACACCTTTGATCCTCTGTAGTTATTCATATGTTGGAACATACTCGTATCTAAAGAGGTTCACTGGAAAACTGTTGTTTAATTTGTTCTAGCCTAACACTTAACTTCAAACCATCGGTGGGAGTTTCTCTGTAACTGCAACAGTTTATGTGAACTGTGACCTATCAGGTGGATCTTCTTTGTTTTTCAGCTGGTCCAGGATCATTAGATTGTCTGCTGGTGACAATTATTTCTCCCAGGTCTTTGAGAACACACTAATCAAGCAGTTAACACAAGGGAGACAACCCAACCCCGCTCTATTGCTGTGCAGTTTCACTGTTGCATGAGCCCTAGCTTAGAGGGTCACCAGAAAACTTTAACTCTTCTCACATAATAGCCCAGGTCGCTCTAGCACTTGGGAAATAAAAGTGCTTTTGGCTTCAAAGTTTGTTCAACATGCTGTAGAGCCACATTTCCTTTTTAGCTAGATGGCAAGGTTGGGCTTTGCATGTAAAATTATCTGGGAGAAGACTTCCTCAACACAAGAAGTCTGGACTGTTCCTTTGACCAAAAATGTATTGCTTCCTTTTACATAATTTTCTTTTAGATTTGGCTCTGGGGCTAGGAAGTACAGAAAAGTTTACTTTATTCTGAAAATACTCCTTAATAACAACAACAGAAAAAAATCCAAGGCTTTTTTTTTTTTTATTTTTTTGGCCACTCACATGGAAAGAATCTGCTAGAAAATCTGTTGCTAATAATCTCTCTATGTAAGCTATCTTTAGGATTTATTCTGGTACCTCTTTCCCTGAGGAGTGTCCTTGAAATAATGGGAAGGCTTATACGTTCTTACAGTCTTAGATACTATGTGGTGTGGGGTTTTTCTCATGCTAAGGCCACCTCAACTTAGATAGTTGAAAGAATAAGGGTCAGGTGAAGATCCTTCTCTGAAGGACCCAGTGGTCCTTCAAACTGTGAATAGAAAGATGAACCATCATCATGTTCTTGAACAGAAACCTGAGAAGTGTTTCAGCCCAGGGATATAGTTTCCTCAGGTAGTAATTTCTTTAAAAATGACTCTGTTGTGGAAGGTTTCTTTGGGACAGGCACTGGGAAGCAGAGGAAAGACTGAGAAGTGTAAGACAAAGCCAACTATTGCAAAAGGTAGGAATAGGTCTCCAAAACGCTAGTACAAAGCCTGCAACGACAAAAGTGGTCCAGAAATGAAAAACAAGATATAGTAATGCCCTTGCACTGAGGAAAAGTAACTGGCTGGAAGGTGATAAAAAATGCCTAAAAAAAAGGAAGCAGTTTCAATCAATCTAGGAGACATCTGTGAAGAGGAATATTTATGTCTCTTGAAGGAGAAATGCCACTTCTACAGTGGAAGCCAATTAGCAGCTAATTCTTTCTCTCCAGATTATCAAACCACTCTTGAAAATTACAATTAGGAAATGTTATGCACTGGTAGACAATGTGAATGAAGAGACTAGATCAGTAGTTAAAACACTGATTTACAGAGACTCAAGAAAGGTATCTGCTCCATAAGGGAAGAAGAAGAGGAACTCCACTGCCCTGAGATGCTGCATTTTGACTTGGTATGATAAACTGAGGTATCAAGAGGAGTCAAGAGGGCTCCTAAGGGGGAAGCTGCTGGCCATGAGACCCTCGTTTTGAGGTCAGAAAAGCCTGAGTCAGAGCTATCCCTGAAGGACACACTGGGTCCCGTCCTGAACCGGGCCATATAATCTTCACTTTGCTGCATTATGTATTTTTGGGGAACTGTGAAACTTGTTTGGGCACTCTAAAGAAGATCCTGCTACAGTGTCATGACCGTACTTCAGGGCTGTCTTAAACGTTGTGATAGGCCATCTGGGGACAGTAAATAAAATGGCCAGACCCCTAAGGACTGTATGGATGTTGTTATACTGCTGCAGTAAATGCTGCCAGTCCCCAGATGAACAAATCTAGAGTATGAATAAGGAAAATAATGCATAGGTGTGTGCGAGAGGAAAGCAGCCACAACAAGAAGCTGCTCCTCAGATCAACTCCAGAAAGAAAAACAGTAAGAAGGTTGCATAAAACAAAGGACATACATACAGCAAAAATATGCGAGACAGGTGGAAACACAGGGACAGTATTGCTGTAGAGCTGAAGCAGCTGCTGAAAGACATGACAGTAAAACACTTGATCAGCTCGAGAGGTCCTAAGTACTGTGCTTGCACTGCTCGGCTCATTTGTGGTAACAGAAGGAGAGTGCAGAAAACAGAGAAGATGGGGGAGCGTGATGGCAGAGCACTCTCCAGAGGTGCTCGACAGACTGATACGACAAATGGGTGCTGCCTGAGGTTAGGGAAATGCCATGTACCTGCAGGCACACACTGTGACACTGCACACTGTGGAGACAGAAGGGAGAGGCGGGGGAATGGAGTGGAACATTTTATGCAAAAGCTGCAATACGCTGCTAAGATATTAACTACAAAACCCCTTTGAATCAATTTACTGAGAAAAGGAGGTAGAAATATCTGGATAGATGTTTAAGAATGAAACAAGTTGCTCTGCCAGGACAATCTGCCTTTAGACAGCTGGAAAGAAACATGAAAGGGGCTGATTAGCAATAATCTTCTGTTGAAGTCAGGTGAGAGGGAAAGCTTTTGTATCTGAACATCAAAGATGCCTAAGAGATGTAAGAAAAAGTTGAGAGATTTTTTCAAACATTTAAGTTAGCATTCAAATCTGAGATATGGCCTGAAATGAGTTGTGTAGCATCCATATTACTGATTACCGATATGAATTATATATTATCATTTGATAATAGAGGTCTGGCGCAATACGGAGTTGAAGGATGAGTTTTGCACTGATGGGGCAATGTTTAGCAAGGTTATCTTTTATGAGCAATACTCCAGGAATCAACTGTTCCTTCTGAGATTTTTCAGAACGGGAGATTGTGACACAAGCTGAAGTAGGTCACAAAAAAAAATGAATGGGATTGTTTTGCCCATGTAAAAATAACAGGCGAATGCCAAAATTCATCATTATTGGCAGCCTCAGGGCACATTGCTGCAAGTCAGTGTTGCTGGGACAGTGCAGGGAGGTTTGGACGATATCTGCTTGCACTTTGCCGAGTTCTCATCGTTGCTTATTCATTTCTCACTTTCCAACATACTAAAGCCAGCATTTTGCATATTTGGATGGCAAAGTCCAGCTGAGTTAATTAAATCAGAAATGAGAAGGATATCAAGTGATTTCACAGAGTATGTCAGTTGCATTTTTTTTTTTCCATGGATTTTCTCAGTATGCTCTGTTTGGAACCTGGAAGAAAAATCAAAACACTGTATTTTCCCCCATTTGTAGTGTGAGTGATGAGTAATGCCCTTCTGACTGTGCCTTCTTTGTCAGGAGACGTGTGGCAGCTCCTCACAATCTCTGTGCCTGACTAGATAAATCACAGCAGAGCAGAATTAGGGTTCAGACAACCATCCAAATTGGTGGAGTTTGACAAGTGATTACATGTCATCTGAGCCACAGTAATTCTTTGGATGTGCTTTAAGCATGTGGCAAATCTAAGTTACTGTACTATAGCTTCAACCTCTTTCATTGCAGGCTGAGAGATCTGTATCATCCCAGTTAAGATTTGTCTTCTGTACTTACTTTGCTGGGACAGTCACAATACATAGACAAAGGGGATTTTCCATCAGGGTTATACATACAATATAGCTGTGAAATGGTTATGAAATATGCCTTCTACTGTTCAAGACTGAATAGTAGGTCAAGCTTCATCATCAGGTTGTTTCCACCTGAACTGAATAGCCCAGTTTTTAACTCTAAGCAGTCCTCTTTTGTGCTTCCACTTGTGGCTGCTTTCCTCTCTCTCACCTGTGTACAACCTTGCTTAGTCAGACTCCAGATTTAATTGTCTGAGGACTGACAGCAGCTGGAAAATAACTGTGATAAAAGTTTTTACAGCAAGGACATTACCCCTCCAGGAACTGCTGCAAAGGTGATGTGTTTCACAAAGGCTATTACCAGAACCAAAAAAGTATGAGTTTGTTTGCTTTGTACAATGACAGCAGGATTTGAACCCTACAAACTCAAATTTGCTCTACCTTTTGTTTGTTTGTTTGTTTTTGTTAACAGCTTTTTTTGGTCAGATGACTACATTTTAAAAGTGACATTATTTAGTGAATCTTACTGTATAAGAAATGAAAAATACCTTAGACTCTTATCTGTGATAGTGAGATGTACAACTTGGCAAAACTGAAATTTGTTTTCTTGCCATTAGAGATATAAAGAAATTATTTTATAGCTCTGTGATCTCATTAGTTTTTGCATGTAGTTATTCATCAACAAACATAGTACAAGCCATTGCCATTAGGAATAGCAATGTTAAATTTTCAGGCTCTCACAACATGACTGCATGAGAATCCAATGAATTCAAAACATAGTAAGCAGCTAACTGATTCCCTCAGGTAGCATTGACGGAGAGGAAACTGAACTGCCCATGTGCATAAGACAGCTTTCCGCAGGTTTTTCCATTAAATGTTCTGTCAGTTTACTGAAGTTTTCTTGACTTGTTGAAAGCAGCCAAACTAATATTACAGAAAAGAAGAATTAGTTAGAGGTGAGAGAATAATACTCCGGGAGTTTCCTTCAGATTTGGGAGTTTCTCTTTAATTTTTTTCCAGTTTCCCAGTCAACCACAAGATAAATTGATACCTGCCTCAGTGCTGCATGCAGCATTGTAATGTCTTCAAGGACTAAGAAAAATGTTTTTGTGACATGCTGAAAAACTTTTCTGATGTTCTTTTTGTCTTAAATCTGTCTTGTAAATATTGCTAGAGGAATCAAGTCAGTGTGGGATCAGTTTAGAGAATGGTTGCTACTGGTGGAATACCAAGCATCAAAAGGAGAGTGAGAATGGGTGGAGATGTCTGAAAATACCCAAAGGGAAATCTTTGAAACTACGGTTATGTTTAAAATGCTCTTTTAATCTGCAGTCACTTGGTGATGCTCTTGAGTTGTATTTCAGCTTTGGAACAGATAATTGGCAGAAGGGAATGTATTACTTAATTGTTCTTCCATTTTAACTCCTCCTTCTCAGCTGAATCCTGAATTTAGGATAGGGTCCCGTCGTACACTCCTGATATGTCTCCTAGGTCTCTCCTGCGTAGACTCAATGAACAAGGCTAAACTCACTGTGAGTTCTTCTGTGCCAGAAATGATCAGCCCAGTAGGTGGAATGCATCTCACTATTTCCAGCCATCTAAAAATATTAACTAAAAATTAGTTGTTCAGACTCTCTTCATTGTTGCTAGACAGAGGCCCTTCCAGAGAGTACTTAAACTCAACTCACCATAAGCCAGGTAGCCAGCTCTCCTTTGACCACGGAAAAAACCCACATGAATATTATATGCTAGACTCCCATTTTTGGGGTGCCCCTTCCTAAGTTCCTTTTCTCCTTTTTTGACCGTGTGGGCTAATCCAGCCCCATGTTACATTCACAGTACAGCACAGCTGGGATCTACCTGAGATACAGCAGAGAGCAAGTCATGCTACAGAAACCAGCATGAGGCATACGATCAAATGTTCAGAGATTTCTTCAGGATCTCAACTGTAACAGGAATCTAAGGAGCTAAACCATATCTTGAAATGATGCTAAAAATAACTGCATCAGCTCTGCCCTGGTATTTCCGAGACTTCTGTTCATGTCAGCCTCCATGGATGCACTGGGGACCTAAGTCTTCTGAAACTGCAGTTGCTCAAGATCTGGTCCTGGGACTATTCAGACACATTGCTGCTCATTTGAAACACTTAAAAAGGGTTATTAGACTGATAAAATGATCTAGTCAATTCTGACTTGTATACAAGGGACAGAGAACCCAGACACATTTTATTTTTCAACATATATATCTTTCTGTAGCAGCTTTTCCCTCCGAAGGGTATGATCTTTAACATGTTGACTTCTTGAACGAAAAACATTTTGTAAAGCATAAATACTTACATGTGTGCTTTATGTTTTGTGTTTTAACAGTGTGTAACAAAGGAAGCTACCTTTGTGATGCCAGAAAATATGCCTTAAATAACTGGTGTTTATAAGAAAAGAGCTGCAAGTTACACAACTGATGATTTTGTATTTATGGGAACTCAGTAGGAAGTGGGTGACTTTTAAACCAGACTCAGATATGGAGGTCTTTTTATTGTAAATGTCCTGTCTTTGCAAAGATTAGGCTTGAAAGCTGTGAGTTAGATGTTATTTGTTTCTTTGGCCTCATGATGTGACTAATCAGACAGCTTAGAATTTGTGAATGTTGAATTAGCACCAGTTTTCCTTAAATTCTGGGTATGATGTTGATGTGCCATTTGTCTAGGCATGATTTTTCAGAGTTTGTTCTTGATCAACAGCAATTTGAACATGATGTAACAAACAGACCCTGTCTGGACTGATCGTTACATTTATGTTGCAGTGAGATCTCAAGTAAAAGCTATTGGAAAGTTTTATCTTCTGTGAGCAGTGGAAACACCAACAAGAAAAGTCAGTTAATGTCAAACATTATTTTCACACTTTCATATCCTGAGGGTTGCTTAAACCTGGTCAACTGTATGGGGATGTAATGGAAATAGGGTGCAGCAATCAAAAAAACTACTGAAGAACTGCTGACACTCCATCACCTGTATCTGAGGAATTTCATTCTTACAGGCAAAAAGATGCTCTAAGGGCAGCTTGCAAGCCAAACGCAGCCTCCTGTGGCTCAAGGGGTTGACGGCTGAGCCACTCTTACCGTCCAGCTGTTGGTGAGGTTGATCTGGACTTGGACTTGTTTTGGTTTTTGTTTTGTGTTGTTTTGTTTTGTTTTGTTTTTCCCCCAGTCTGTAGTGCATTGATCAGTGTTGCTGGCAGATTTACCACTGTGGTATTTTCTGATCCCAGTGCCCCGAGGCCCCCCACTGCTTGTGTAGAACAGGTTGTCCTGTCACCACAACGGAAGGGCCATGGCAGTTTTATCCCTCACTCTAGGAACAAAAAGCAAAATGAGGAACCCAACTAGAAATGTTCCTAAGCTTTCAAAAACAAAATTCACATGGGTCAGAGTCCTCGGCTTGTGTGCTTTATCTATGGAAAGAAATAATTAACTTCTGAATCCGTGAATTCCTCTCCAGCAGATTTCTCAAGCACTATAAAAGAGACTGGTACATTGAATGAGACATCTGTGGTGAAGAATTGAAGAAATGCTTATTCCTGTTTTGTCTCAATCTGCTTTTTTTCTTTCTATTTATTTTTCAAGAAAAGAAAATATTCTTAGTAGTAGTCGTCCTGATATCTTTAAAATATTCTGCTTTTTCTGGATGACAACAGGAAAAAGTCTAAAGTTGTATGTTTACTGGAAATTGTATGAATTATATGAATTGTTAGTCATACAAAAATATTTTTATAAAACAAGGCAGAATGTATGTTTCCTATTTGATGTAAAATACAGTCATCTTACAAAGAGACAGAAAACATTGAATTCCATACAACAGAAGAAATAGTAATCCAGAATAGTATTAAATTGCCACAGCCTATGCCAGTCACTGAAGGTGTTTTCCACTCCTTCATCTACCTGTCATTTTTTTTCATACAAAACCACACTTCGCAAGAAGAGGGATTTTGTATCAGGACTTGATTTGTAACTGAATGTAAGTGGTGTTTTTCAACAAACATGTTTGAGTATTCAGTATCAGCCATTTCTGGCAGAATGGGTGCCTTTAAAATTTAGATGGTTGTTCTTGCAATGATTGGTCATTTTATTCACAGGATTCTCCATTTTAAATATAGCTTATGCTGCAAATGACATAGTGAAACCAATGATTTTAGTAACCTCAGAATATAAGATTATTTGTAGATTGTTGTTTCTAGGCTAAATGCTATAAACAGACATCTTTTTACTGCATTCTAAATTACATCTATGTAGTGTCTCACTACAATTTAACTGATGCATCCAGGTAGGATAGAGCTTACTGAAAGATAGTTGAGTGATACTTAGGTTGGACTTTCCTAAATTTGAGTGATCACCAATGAATACCATGGAAGGTTCTGCAAATTTCTGCTGCAGAAAACGTAATTGTTTGAGTCAAGTTTGGGATGAGTAGAATGGGAAAGAATGGTAAAATAATTTTTTATAACTTCTGACTGTCTTCTGGAGGTTCACTTGTACACCACATAAAAGCATTCATTAATGCTTAATGAACTGAAGAGTGTGTGAATGAGCCTTAGGTACAGTTGCATCTGACTTACAGAGTTCTTTAGTAATCTGGGAATCAAGCTGTGTGGATTTCATTCCTGACTTGCTTAGTGAGTCTAGCCATATTCCCCATGTGCAAAAATGAAGGGTCATCGGGTCTGCGTCTGAACTGTGGAGTTCAGGGTACTTCATAGCTCCCAGCAGCAGGTAGACATCACTCGTGGTCCAACCCCATTT
Organism: Nyctibius grandis; assembly: GCF_013368605.1. Taxonomy (NCBI): domain Eukaryota; kingdom Metazoa; phylum Chordata; class Aves; order Nyctibiiformes; family Nyctibiidae; genus Nyctibius; species Nyctibius grandis. The sequence continues at coordinate 96,754,043 of NC_090658.1, read as the reverse complement.
AGGACAAGGTCTGCATGATCGCTCCTTCACCTTGCTTTTCATTGGAATTGGTGACTTGCTAGGGAACTATGGATGACTGGGGCCAGGACTGTAAGGCATTGAGGTGTACTAAATATATTAGGACTGGAGCCCAGACAACGCAATTCTCTACTCAAATGAGTCAATAAAACTGCATTCTTTGAGCTTTGAGCTGCTATTTAATAATTGTTAATGACAGATCTGCTAAATAGCTTGGAATATACTGTGTAGTCACTAAAACATGTAATTTTGTGGCAAGCCAGAAGCTAATGGTGCCTCTGCCAGCAGATATTTGTGCAGAAGACCAGATATGGTCTGTAGTTACCTACGCTTCAGTTTCCATCTCTTGTTCAAATGTTGTGGGATCTTAGAGACAGCTGGGTCTAGTGGAACCACAAAGCTGCTGCACATTGAGGATGGCCTGGCAAAGTGGCATGAGATACTGGCTCAAAAGCACAGATGCCTGAAAGGTGTTAAAGGGATCAAAGAACAGTGGGTAGGCAGTAGGGAAATAAATGCCTTGAAAAGGTAACTATGTCGAGAACAAAGGTGGCAGAGGGTGTTTCTGCCCAGCAGATGGAGATCTGGTCTGAGTGCCTCGGCCAACATGGCAGTATCACCCCATGTTGTACTGGGTCATTTTGTCCCAGGGTCCCTCACAGTGGAGCATCAGGACACAGTGGCCTGGCTGTAAGTGGTGTGGACTCAGAGATATTTTCCTGAGACTGACCCTGTCTTTTGCAATTACTGGGTGGATGACCCTGAACATAAATTTGCATAATTGGTGGGTCATTTTAACCTTCACATTCTTTTCTGTAGAACCACTGCCTAGCTGAGCTTCTGTGCAGCTTGTTTTGCCTAGTCAAGAGCATAATGACATTCTTACTGAGTTGTGTTGTATTTTTTTCAGGTCGCTTTGTTAGTGGTGGGATGTTGAAAGAAGCCTCTGAAGAAAGTTCAGTGTAGTGGCTCTTCACACTGTGATATGCACTCGTATTAGACATTTCTGTATTGTTGGTTCAACATTGCTATGAATCTGTATGCTAAAATGATTACAAATCCCATCTAGCTTGGCATTAGTTACAGACTAGTAATCCTGTTTAAGGCTTTCAGCTGATGTCATGACACATAGCTGGACTGAAGAAAGTAAAAAATTTTCAGTAATGCTGGGCTTGTTTTCTGACGTAGGCTTGGTTTAAACAGCTTTCAAGATCTGTCACATTTTAGTAAAATGGCAGTTGGGAACCCTTTCAGAAAGCAGAGAGGTGTCTGATAGCATAAGCCACAACAAAATCTGGTGTTGCTAAGAGAAGAAACTGCTAACAGGCACTCTTCATTGTGAAGCAGATAATGCATGTAAGGCAGCACAGTACATAAGTCAAGATTTTGCTCTAAGGAAACCTCTGCCTGACATACATTACAGCACTGGTGCTCAGTTTCAGCACCAACTTTTACTCCTTGATCTGTGGAGAAGGACTATTTGTGCATTTTAACATCTAGCATGCAATTAAATTGACGAGGTTATGAATCAAGGCTGGTTTAGTAATAAGCTGGGGTATGGTTGAAACAAAGATCTCTGCAAAGCAAAGCGGAGAGTATGTTTCTAATAGCTCTGAGAACCTTCAGGTGGCATTGATAGCAGTAGCTTTGGGTTGTTCCTAGAGAGGAATGATGTGCAGGAGGTGTCTGTCTCTCTGGGCTGCCCCGAGAGTGATGGAGTTCCACTGCAATGTGTAATGAATTCCTGCTAGGATATTTGCCTGGAAAAGAATGTGTTTTTACCAGCTCAAGTCTGAATAGATGAAATGTCTCAACTTGTGCAAGAGCTCATCAGGGTTTGGAGAACAAGCACACAATTTTCTTGAGCAAGTAACTCTCTGAACAGATGACTGAAATCTGAAATTCTTGCCATGCTGTTAATGCCAACCTCATTTTAGGAAAAAAAGTGTGAAAATACAGGGTTATAGTGTTGATAAGGAACAAAACATTTCAGAGATCTATTAATTTACACTTCCCAGTTTCAGATGACAGATTTTTCTTTCATGTCTCTTGAGCTGTTCTCCACTTGATTTCCATGTTTCTACTTAATTCTTGCAAATTTGCTGTGTAAATGACATGTTTTACTATGTCATGGTATTCAGAGGCTTCTTTTCCCCAGATATTCCCCTGTCTATGTTATAACCTGCCGTCACTTTCAAGCTACATTTGGTTACAGGTATATCACTTGTATTTTCGTGTACTTCTACCACAATACCACAGATAACCTCAGAAAAGCTACACTGATGAGAGACTAGACTGTCTGTAGCACATGGTCATCCACCTGTGAGATCTCGTGTGTGTACAATGTAGTTTTTAAGATTCTGTACTGGTGGTGGTGTGAGACTCTTTTTTTTTTGGACAAAGCCCTTCCTGTATTGAAGTTAATAGCAAAAATATCATTTCATCACAAATATTTCTCTAATATCCATGGTGCCCTGTGAAGAATTTACAAAATCTTGTTCAAGGTAACAGTCCTGACCTATCGTGTCATGTCATGTCAGTGAAATTTGGCTCAGATCGCTTTGATTTAGTCATAGAATCATAGAATTGTCTTGGTTGGAAAGGACCTTTAAGATCATCAAGTCCAACCATTAACCTAGCACTGCCAAGTCTACCACTAAACCATGTCCCTAAGTACCATATCTACAACTCTTTTAAATACCTCCAGGGATGGTGACTCCATCACTTCCCTCGGCAGCCTGTTCCAATGTTTGATAATGCTTTCGGTGAAGAAATTTTTCCTAATATCCAATCTAAACCTCCCCTGGCACAACTTGAGGTCATTTCTTCTCATCCTTTCACTTGTTACTTGGGAGAAGAGACCAACATCCACCTTGCTACAACCTTCTTTCAGGTAGTTGTAGAGAGCGATAAGGTCTCCCCTGAGCCTCCTTTTCTCCAGGCTAAACAACCCCGGTTCCCTCAGCCGCTCCTCATAAGACTTGCGCTCTAGACCCTTCACCAGCTTTGTTGCCGTCCTCTGGACTCGCTCCAGCACCTCAATGTCTTTCCTTTAATTTCTTTGATAAATTGGTGGATTTACCATCCAGATATATGGCCAGACATATAAAAAGAATTAATGTAAATCCTTTCATTATCACAAGCTAGAAAATACTGGAATCTAGATGACATTTATGGGAGAATCAGCAGTTAGTAATTATTCAAACAGACTGAAACTGTAGTTTCAGAAGGAAGCTGGAGTCCAGTTGCTGGTGAACACAAAATCCAAATTTAAATTAATGTTTCATTCCCACAGATATGTAAGGTTCCTGGTATAAAATTATTTCAAAATCATTTTATAGAACCATTACTATTTAAGTCTTATAAGGTTGTTAACTTTGTGCTTGAAAAACAGAGGGATGTAAAGAGTTCTCTGTGGATTTAATGGTAATTCCAGTGTCATTAAAGTGCACTAAGCTTCATTCTTGTACTTTAAAACTCTTGGCATCAGACTGCTGTGTGTGTGCCTTGAGTTCAGAATGTGTGCGTGTGATAGCCAGGGGACAATAAGCATGCCTGGGTTAGCTTGGACACTGTTTCCATTCCACAGTTATAATCAAATGAAAATATGTAGAAATTTAATTTTAAAAGTACCATTAAATTGTAAAACATAGTAGCGCTAGGACACAAGCTGTGTAACAAACCACATGGGAAAGTGATGATTACAATCTTGTATTTCTTCTTGTGGTCTCTGTTGGGTTCATATGACGTGCACTACCGAAGTATGTCTGTTCTCCTTTCCTTTCCTCAGCAGAACAAAAGTCTTACAATTGCTGCTTTCCTCTGCGTTAGCCATGGTGTTTCATTTTGCTCTGTGGACATGCCATCAGTCCTGTCATTTAGTTCTGTTTCAGCGCAATGTTTAGGTTCATAAGGTGTCTCCATCAAGGCAAGCAGGACTTTCCTCCATCCCCTGCTGTGTAGCACACTGGCTGGCAAAGGTAAAACAGCGGATCTCAATATGTTCATTATGTGTGATAGCTAAAAGCACTTCCCTACATGATTTATTTATAGATGATAATTGGTAGAGGCTGGACTGTGTAATGGAGTAGATTACTTGGTCTGTTGTAAACAATATCCTATTTCTCAAGGGAAGGCATTGAAAAATTACTGGTTGTAACTCTGCAAATTGGCACCATTTCATCAGTTTTGGTCAACTCATAAAGTTGACAGCTTCCAGGGGCAATGCAAGCAGCACCTTCTATTTTTCAGCATTTCCCCGAGCCTGCTGCAACTATAAAGAAAGGCTATGAATGGTTTTATTATGAATCACTGAGCTGATGCCAAGTAAAGATAGACCAGAGATCTCTTCCACCAAAGATCCTAAGGGCTTGCTCAGGAGCCTGTAATTCTGGCCCCTTGCAGACTTGGCAACTGTCAAACTGATCTGTCTCACTAGTAAAGGGTGGGAAAGTGGTGGGTCATGCAAAATGAGATACTTCACCACCCAATTCGTTCATGTGACAAAATGAATTAAGCTGTTTCTGAGGTTATCTGAAGTCTTAGAGAGGCTCACAGCAGCTCTCCTGGGTGAGTTTCAGGGTGAGTTGAGGTCTAAATCCTGAACGGCAGAGAAGGGAGCTGAGGACAGGAAAGTCTTGTGGTGTCGGTGAGAGCTTAAGCATGAGGAGCACACCTCCAGCTAGGCTGTGTTAAATGGGTCACTAACAGCTATGTTGGAAAGAAAAGAGGCCACCACTCGGGTGGCAAAATACAGGGCTCTGACAAGTAGCTTGTTAAAAAGCTACTGGGACACCTGGACACCTGCCTCAGTGGGACGAGGGCTACCAGTGTTTCTCTCACTACCAAATAAGTGTCCTCGCTCTTTTGGGATGCAGCCTGCGATGCCCAGCTCTCCCTTACACATAGGTGTGGGAGGGGGCTTGCTTGCTTCTGGGCATCGCTTCAGCTTCCCTAAAACCTGGCCCATGAGTCTCTTTTCGGGGAGCTTAAAGACCTGTGATGCACCGAAAGGTATTTTAATGCCAGCCTTGTCTCTATTGGTAAAGTAATTATTACTCTTGGGGGGAAAAAAATCTGTGTATACTGACATAAATCCATGCACTGTAGTTTAGATTTCTAAACTATGTAATGTAGCCATTGCATTGATTACACTGTATTTTTACGTATAGCTATTAGTTGTCTCTCAGTAGGATGTGTTTTGGTACGGTAAAGTCTACACAGAAAAACAGATCTGCATTTTCTAATTCGCAGGATTACTAGTCTGTTTCCTCAGGAGCCTAAAAATCATGAATGTGTTAAACAGAAAAGCCATAACATATGCAAATTTCCAATAGATTTTTTTATTTTACAAACTAACTAGAAACTAAGTTGGGCAACAACTGTAAACTTAAAAATTTGTCTGTAATTGAAAGACTGCATTTCACTCTGCTGTATATGTGTAAATTCAGAGTAGGTCCAAATCCTGGAACTTCATTTTCAGCATGTATAAATGTAAAGACTAGAGACATCGGTTTTGTCTTGTGAATGGAAATATTATTATGTTAATTAAAAAAACATTCAGCTTTCACATAAGTAAGATTTCTAGCCACAAGAAAAAATAATAATTAGAACAAGACCCACATGCTTTTTCTTTCATGGTTAATAATTGGGAAAAAGGGGAAATCACATGTGTATTTGTTCCACAGGGAAAATGAACCTTCTACACTGTTTAGAAAGAGGTCTAGATACTCATTTTTGTAGCTGTGCACATACCCATCTTACCTCCAGTTAATTGGTAAGATGAAAACTGATCAATTTTCACACTCTATCACAATTTTAAAAAACCCCAAACCCTCTATTGTTTGCTTCATTTAAGCATCACAATTGTCATATCTTAGTGAGGTACAAAATTGAAATAAAGTTCCCAAGAAGCTTTTAAAGAATAAGATGTTTTACTCCATCACAAGCAGAAGTTAAAACCTTGGACAAATCTCTATTATAATTTACTGAAAAAATGTGGTTATTTTTATGGCTGAACAACTAGGAAAATAAATCTCTCTAATATGTTTTGACTGTAGAAAAGTTGCTTCAGCTGTGCTCTGCTTATCCCATGTCTCCCAGTCTTGCTCTGCAGAGAACAGGTAGTTTGAAAGAAGAGAATTCATCAGCTGGCACGTGAGAAGATGCCAGACCACCGGCAAGATCTCATCTCAGCAGGTCTTTGAGTTTTGAATGTATCAGATTATTCTGAAAGAGACTTCGAGCTGTTATTTAATCCATCTGCTTGGCTAACTGCAGGCTCATGAGGTTCACCATCATTCTTGACTCAGTTGTTTCACCTGTTCTTACCTCTTCAGAGACAGAGATTCCTTGACCTTGGAGGTTCTCTAGTTGTTCTCTAGTTGTGTTTTCTGAAAATAATCCTGGTTTTATTTTCTTGTAGGCTTTTGCAGATCTTCAGTAAATTTGCAGATTACACCAAGCTGGGTGGCAGTGTCGATCTGCTGGAGGGTAGGAAGGCCCTTCAGAGGGATTTGGACAGGTTAGATAGATGGGCCGAGACCAACGGCATGAGGTTCAACAAGAACAAGTGTCGGGTCTTACACTTCGGCCACAACAACCACATGCAGCTCTACAGGCTGGGGGAAGAGTGGTTAGAAAGCGGCCCGGTGGAAAGAGACCTGGGAGTGCTGATGGACAGCCGGCTAAACATGAGCCAGCAGTGTGCCCAGGTGGCCAAGGCGGCAAATGGCATCCTGGCCTCTATTAGGAATAGTGTAGCCAGCCGGTCTAGGGAAGTGATCGTCCCTCTGTACTTGGCACTGATGAGGCCGCATCTTGAGTACTGTATTCAGTTCTGGGCCCCGCACTTCAAGAAAGATGTTGAGGTGTTGGAGCGAGTCCAGAGGAGGGCGACCAAGCTGGTGAAGGGTCTGGAGGGTCTGACCTACGAGGAACGGCTGAGGGAGCTGGGGTTGTTTAACCTGGAGAAGAGGAGGCTCAGAGGTGACCTTATTGCAGTCTACAACTACCTGAAGGGAGGTTGTAGTGAAGTGGGAGTCGGCCTCTTCTCCCAGGCAACTAGCGATAGGACAAGAGAACACAGCCTCAAGCTTCGCCAGGGGAGGTTCAGGTTGGACATTAGGAAGCATTTCTTTTCAGAAAGGGTTATTAGACATTGGAACGGGCCGCCCAGGGAGGTGGTGGAGTCACCATCTCTGGATGTGTTTAAGAAAAGACTGGACATGGCACTTAGTGCCATGGTCTAGTTGACAGGGTGGTGTAGGGGCAGCGGTTGGACTTGATGATCCCTGAGGTCTCTTCCAACCTGGTTGATTCTGTGATTCTGTGATTCTCTCCATTTGCTTGAATGAAATACCCTAAATTGCACTGTGTGGTGCCTAGAACAAAATGTATTTAGGTATAGTTAATTTTAGCTAGCAACAAAATTGGAAAAAAACACTACTTTGTGTTTTCAGTAAGAGTTTCCCTGAAATATGGTTTAACAGGATTCTCTCTGTCACTCTGTTTCATATTACATTCTCCCTTCCAGACAATAAAAATCAGTTTACATCTTGGAGACTATAGTTGAGTAATCATAAAATAAAATTTATGATGTCAAGATTAAGATAAACAAGCTGAGGGCAATCTGGCATTATGATAAAGGACTGGTTTAATTGTGAGAAATGGCCAAACAGATAAAAGGGGAAACCCAAGTAAAGGTAAACACAGATGAAAGCTCTAGTAATGGAGTTTTTGCTAACTTTTTAACTAGAATAAGCTTTAGCTATGACATAGGGTTTTTTTTATGATGTTTTCCAGAAAACGTAATAGAAAAGTCTTTGTATATCATTAGCTGATCTAATGACCACTGTAGAATTATAATTTCCCAGTTACTCAATATAAATTATAACTGAGAATCCAGGTTAAGTTGTGTAATTAACTTTTTATTGTTACTTATTCCTGAGGAAATCATTAAACTACACAGAGTCCAGAGAAAAATACACATAATAATGTTTCATGTATTCTAGCTACTCTGTTGAGGAGTACCTACGCATTTCTAGATAGTTCTTGGGCAAATAGGCTTCCTCTCAAATTTTATCAATGATAGAGCTCTTGCAGAAATCCAAGTGAGTGAGGGTGCTCTGTAGTCTGGAGGAGCAGTCTGACACCGTCCCACTCTTCTTCTTCTCTCATATCTGGTATCTTCTCCTCTGTATTCATTGGCTGGAGATCACCTCTACTTGATCAGAGAACCTATTTCTGACCACTGTAAAGAGCTTCCATGTGTCCCACTACCTTCTCTTACGTTACGGGTGGATGCTCCTCTGCTAAGGGCTGACTTGCTGAACTCTTGTACCAGAGGACATTTTTGCAGTCATATGGAAACATGAGAATCAGGAGAGAAAGGGATTTCTCCCTTCTCCTCTGAGACTGTTCACCTGCTGCCACACATAGCATATCGTAGATGGACAGTCCTGGTGGGGTTCCCAGAAAATCTATTCCCCACACCACTAATGGCAAGTCCGCTTCACAATCTCCTCCAGCATTGTCAACATTTGATAGTTGAAGACAAAGGTGAGACAAGCTACAAAAGACTCTAAACTGTTCTACCTGGGAGTGATGGGTCTAGCCACAGCCACATCCAAGCTCACATCAGTGCACCCTCTCTAAACTCTTGGTTCCACAGAAATGAAGCTTGGCTGTGTAGGCTGGAAAGGAGGTGTGGAAGATTGTGACTGCTTGCCCTGCCTGGAGGCTTGAAAGATCTGGAGCCCAGAGCATGATCACACTCATTATAAATATAGCCTGTGCCACTGGATTATACTGAATGTCGTGATTTATTTTGTGAACCCTTCAGTCAGTATTTTTGCTGTAATTCTTAAAAAACATAATCAGGCAGAAATCACAAGCAGAATTTCTTCGTTAAGGGGTTCTGCTGAGATCAGGGATTATGGTAATAGCAAATCTGTACTGTATTTTGATTTGCTGTTACATCAGATAAATGACTGCTATTACTGCTCTGGTGGTTGTTTACTCAGCAAATGAACTTCATTCCAATTCACTTTATTGTACTTCATGATTATTTGCTTAGCGTTTACAGTGTGACTAAGCTGACCAAGTCTTTATCATGTTTGCATTGAGAATGCCTTGAAGAAAGCTAGATTGGTTGGTGTGTGTCTCATGTATAGGGAGTGTTCCACTGTGGCAAGCCACTAGCCACATGATACATATACATGGGAAAAAAAACACTACTCGAAACTGATGACCTTGTAAAACCACAATTTTTAACCTACACTTTTTGTTTTCTCAAAATAAATCTAGTAATCACAGATTCCATCTGTTTTTTAGAACTTTTTGTCATTGCCAGATGGGTTAGGATAGTCTTATGATTGAGCATGCTCCCAGATCCAGGATGACTCCATCCCTTTCTAATACAACTCTGCACCTCTCTATGCCATTACGTTTTTGTCCTGTCTAAGCACAGGTCTTGATCATACAAGCCTTCTGGTAAGTTGTAACACGTGATGCAGGGTTTAATTCTTCAGGCTCTGCTCTTTCACAAGTTCATATCCACATGCAGTGACTTTTCCAGCCTGCTATGATTTGGGAGAAGAGTCAGTCTGTACCAGTCAGGAAGGGAGGTTTGCACTCTTAAATCCAGCTACAGCAATGAGCAGCACCAAGTTTCACCCCAGTCATCTGGAAAAACAGCTGCCTCCCTCCTACCAAGTCATCGCTGTCTGAAATGACCATGTGTTCCAGAATAAACACTTAGAGATGGCATTTTCAAGGTTCAAACAGAATCTTATACCGGTGTTAATATAGCTGGTTGTTGGCTCAATTAGGGCCATAGATGCCTCTGTTAGGCTGGAGAATGTCAAATAATGTAGTTTAAGTCTGTGAGTATCCGTGCTCATTTGACTTTTCACTCATTGAACTCTCATTCTGCTGTAATGATAAACACAGAACAAATTGGAGCTGATTAGGGAACATGACCTGCAAGAGCAAACATATAATAAAATACAGCAATTACTGGAAAATGTCAGAGTATTTTTATGTGGAACCTTTTGGATGAATTTGGTGGCCGTTTAGAGAGCTGAGCCAATGTTGGAGCTAGAGGACAGGGGCATGTATGCATCCAGGATTAATCATGAATCAAAACACATGAAGAATAAAAAATGGATGGGATGTACATACTGTGGAGCTGCATCGCTATGGGCCTCATTAGTCTGGGCAACATGGTTAGCTGAATGCTATCCCATTGCTACCTCTGTGGCTCCTGCTGACCTCATTTTCACAAGAACCATGTTTTTAAAATACTCTATGCTTTATTATGTACTATGTTTGAATCTGGTATTGTTTGGAAAAAAATGCACTTGTCAGTGTTGTATTTAATATGTTTATTTAATTATTTTTAAAAATGGCTGCTGTAGGAGCACATAGTAGGCAAATCTGACATTTTAAAAATAGAACTTGTTCGTTAAAATCACTGTTCATTCACACTATTAACTCAACATGTTTTGCATGCAAACTTGGATGGCAGAAACTGAATTTTATCTAAATAGTTTTTCCTCTGTCTCATGGCACTATTTGGGGTTGTGATGCATTAACATTCTAATCCTGAAAAGGATGTTATGAAGAAGAAACATATTTGTCTTCATAGTACAAGTTATTTACTGTGCTTGTCGTCTTAGGGACTAAATCACAGAATCGTAGACTCATAGAATCATTTAGGTTGGAAAAGACCCCTAAAATCATCAAGTCCAACCATTAACCTAACACTGCCAAGTCGATCACTAAACCATGTCCCTAAGCATCACATCTACTCATCTTTTAAATACCTCCAGGGATGGTGACTCAACCACTTCCGTGGGCAGCCTGTTCCAATGCTTGACAACCCTTTCAGTGAAGAAATTTTTCTTAATATACAATCTAAACCTCCCCTGGTACAACTTGAGACCATTTTCTCTCATTCCTCCATTTCTTATCATTTGCAAACAACAGGTCCAGCAGGGTGCCTTCCCTAGTTGGCTCACTCACCAGCTGTGCTGAGAATTTATCTTCCACACACTCCAGGAACCTGTTTCCTCACTTCTGTATTGGATTTCCAGCAGACACCTGGTAAGTTGAAGTCCCCCATGAGACTTCATGTGTGAAGACTTACCTCATGATCAGGCTAGTGATCGTGAGACTTCTCTCAACTGCTTATAGGATATTTCACCCATCTATTCATCCTGGTTGTGTGTTCTATAAGAGAGACTGACCATGATATCTGCCTTGTTGGCCTCCCCCCCTGATTCTTACTTATAAACACTTGATCCTTTCATCACCGTCAAGCTCTAGACAGTCAAAATACTCCCTAACATACAGGGCTACTCTACTGCCTCTCCTACCTTGACTGTCCCTTCTGAAAAGTTTATAGACATCCATTGCAGCACTCCAGTTGTGTGAGTCATCCCACCACATTTCCATGATGGTAACTATATTATAATTTTGCCACTGCACAATGGCTTCAAGCTCCTCCTGTTTGTTGCCCATGCTGCGTGCATTGGTGTAGATGCACTTCAGTTGGGCTATCACCTTTTTGGGGGAAGATTCCCTAATTCCTACGTGACCATTCTCAGGTGCTTCCATGGTTCCTAACACATCAATAACCCTTGTGTTGTTGCTGCCACGTCGATCTCCATCCCCTACCTCCACGGAGATGGCAGACTGAAGGACCTTGCTAGCACATCGTCCCTTAAACATTGGTGAGCTGCCCCAAGGCTTATCTCTAGCGAGCCTGAAACAAGGTAACACTATGAGCTATACAGCTCAGTCGGTTATGGTAAGAGAATTGTATTCAGTGACAAAACTATCCCAGCAGATTTATTTTATTCATAAATTAAACCAGAGCAGGCACTAGAAAATATGTGAATAATTTTGCCATGTTAGGATTGACAGTAATTAAGGTTTGCTGATTTTGCTGTCATTCTGTCCATTCTTTTTTAAGTTTCTGGTATTTTTAGAATTTTAATGACCACATTTCTAACTGCACTGGGTAAGTTATAGAGTAGGATTGATACACCTTTTTTTGAAGTTTCTGTACTGTATATATGACAGATATGAAAGAACTTTTATTTTTGGGAGGATAAAATGAGCAGCACAAGTATGTAGAGATTTTTTAATTGAATCTCCTTGTTAACTTAAGAAATGTGCTAATGAATTGCTCAACAAATGCAGTGCATACACCAGTACCTGAGACTCACGGGAACAGATTTGCTAACTTGCATCTGTTGCTATTGTTAGCATGTTTTTGGTTTGTCTTGTGTACAGAGCAATCTGACAGCAAATATGGCTTGTAACTTATTTATCCATGTTAGTGAGCGTATGTGTATAGCTACGTATTACTCGTCTGTGGTTGTTTCTGGAAGAAAATTATTTTTCCTTGTGCTAAACCCACAAGAACAATGTGTGTACGGCTTTCTGCAGCAAAAGACTGTTAATGCTATATTTCACTTTCCTTGCTCTTTTCACTACAGTATGATATTACAATATTTCAAAAATAATCCTGTATATTTTACATTGTAGTTCATAAATCACTCTTGAATTGTTACTCAAACATTTCCTTATAAGGATACATAATTCTTGGATTAACATCTGTCCAGTAATGTTTTGGGCTTGTATCAGCAATACAAAACAGTTACAGCAGACATTAAATTTCAATGATCAAATTTCAATTTCTGGTACCTGCATGTAAGACCTTCTGCTAACACAATCCATGTACTGATTATAAACAGCTTGATGTGCTCAATATTATGACTCTGTTTCTTCAAGAGATGCCTATTTTTCTGCTAATTTGTGCTGTTTTACACAGCCCAAATAACTGAAAAATATAGTGGGATATTTGCAAGCAGAAGCACCTGTTCTCCAAGGGCCAGAAGAGACTCAGGTGTTGCTGATTTGGACAGTCAGCACATCCTTAAAGAAAATACATAGCAGCAATGAAATGCTTGGTGTCTGGCACCTCAATGGAGATGGAAACTGGCTTGAGGTTGTTGGCTATGCTGGTGTTTGTGATGGCAGAGAGGCTTTCTCTGCTGACAGCAATCCAGCCCCTCTCAGGCTACTCCCATGTGAGCTTTTACAGGCAAGCATGCTCTAGCTCTGCTATAGACCTAGCAAATGTGAGCTGGCTCTTGTGTCTCGTCATCTCAGAGCACAGGCAAGTCCAGTCCACAGGAGCTTATAAAAGGTGATGTTGATAAACCATTCATTTCACTGTCCTTAAAAAATCCACACACGTGATTATCCTAAGGAGAAGGGAAACCTTCAGGCAGAAGGAACTGGGAAGTTAAAGCCAACTGTTTGCACCCAGTGTGGGTTTAGTATGTGATGGAAAACCTAACTATCAAGCACCCTCAGGATCAGTTTTATCTGCCATTCCCAGTGTAAACATTTGAATACACATTAAAACAGCCTAGATCAAGCACTTGGCACCTTGAGAAGGAGAATTCAGGCATGCATGACAAAATATTGCAGCCCAAGCTCTCACTCAGGCACTTTGGATGCACCAGGTGCAAGGCAGGATTACTGCAGTCCAGTCTATCAGCAGCCATCTGTACATGACTCTTCCTATGTACTTGGTAGATATTTCTGTTGCTGGAGCCAGGATACAGCTGAGTTTCAGACATCATGATGTTTGGCAGGTATAAACCTTAGCTTCACAACACAGACATGACCTAAGGATGCTCAAGTAGCAGGGATTCTAAAAAATTCTGGGAAACAAGGAAAAAAAGAGACACAGAACCAATCCAAATAACCTTTGAGAAGCTACTATGAAATGTAAATCCATTTCTTTATTGTCTTCTTATTCTACATCAGTAAATTTGTATTTTGGAGATGAAAGGTGAATAGAAATGTACTGGATTTTCCAAAATACCTCACTGTCTGTTTGTATGTACTTTGAAGCCAGCACACAAATTAATAGCTATGGCAATTTCTATTACAAAGTATATGGATTCTCTGTCATACTAACATTTCATTTGCCTCAGTACCAGTCTTTGCCAGTGGCCAACAGTAGGTGCTGGAGAGGAGAATAAAAATATCAAGCAGATGGTGATATTCCCCAGAATAATCTGATCTTCAGAATTCTGACTTCTTCACTTGAAGTAGTTTCATAGTCCTTGACTAATAGTTCTTACACGAACATGTGTAATTGCCTTTAGACTTTTGACTTTAAGTGGATGTTGTGTGAAGAATACCTCTCCTGTTCACTCAGAACTTGTGATGTGCTGACTTCCTCTGATAGTGTTTCATCCCCTTATTGTGGGAGAGTTCAGAAAGGCCAAGTACTGGAACAACAAAAAAAAACAAAAAAAAAATTGTAGACTGATATATTTCTCAAAAGCCCTTATATAGTCTAAGGAAAAGCCTTTGGCCACATGTGAGAACACTCAAACCTGAAGGTGTTTGAAGGTGAATCCAGGGTCCAGCTTTTGCATTTTGGACCCGTTTCTAAGGAAAACACAGTCCCCAAGGCACGTTTGTGAAACAGGGCTGAAGTTACTCTCTGGGAGGTTCCCATGAACTGCTCTGAGGAGTTGGGTTGTATGTATCTCACTGCGATCTCCCGCTGCTGTCAGAGGCAATTCAGAAGGCAGAAGGCATGCAGACAGGTCAGAGATCGATTCCCTCAAAGTATATGAAATAGCAGACACAGATGTGGAGCATTTCCTTTTCCAAACAAACATCACAACCTGATCTGGCTCTTCAGACACTTTAAAATCCCATTTTCTTCAAAAATTCATCCAAAGTAATATATTAGAGAAAAGATCTTAAAGGCGCTATGACTAAACGGGCTCTAGGGAAACAAGAAGAACTGATTAGACATTTTTGTGTAGTTTGATAATTTGGCAACTCTTATTCTCATATTTTTGGGACATCTGAAAGTAAAGTATTCATTACTCTATAAATAGCTTGTCAGCTAGAGAAGCAGAGTGACAGACCATGTATTACTTGGTTGCTTTTATTTAAAAGATGGGCTCTATTCTAACTCCTACAGGGTATCCATTTGTATGTGTAGCTTTTGAGGGACAGTCTAGTGACTGCCTCTGTCTATTTGTTCATCTCAGGATCCCTCAAACAATAATTTTTATCCACATGAAGGAACATATCAGAGAAGGATGTGACGGCAACTGGCAGGCCAAACCTAAATCAATATTCCTTGTTTTATACTGAAGCTGGAATGAATCTATGGAGAGACACCAAGGATGATCTAGGAAGAATGATAGCTGTAAGGTCAATAAGCATTTGAAAGACAACTGTTGTTAAAAAACATTGCTAAAACCTATTTCCATTGTTAATGCTCCACTGTCTTTGAGAAAACTCTGAAATGAAGTCCTGCTGCAGTACCTCTGAATTTAAAGCTTTCATAGCTGAGCTCTCAAAGCTGTAAGTAGGGATGGTATGTAGTCCACACCATACCACTGTAGATCTTCCACCCCTTCCTTAGTCTAAGGTCATATAGATGGATATATTTACTTATAGAAGTATGCTACTTTTAGGATGTACTAGGCAAACACTGTGAGAAGACATTGGTTTTCAGTGGATTTGAACTCCAATTCAAACATTTCTGAGAATGTTTCCCTTAGTTTTGTTGTCTTCTGTTCAACATCTGGGAATATCTCTTTTAATCAGCTGCTGTGATTTTTGGAGTTCATCACCAAATGTTTTTGTGCTACTCAACTTGAGTAAGCCCATGGCATCATCATACCATGGCTGGCCACAAACTGAAACAAAATGTAACAGAAAATGGATTCTATAATTTTATCCCCACAAAACCAGGACACTTTGAAATACTGGATAGCAACAAAGTGAACAGGCATCTGAAGAAGTCAATAGAAATCCAGGGACAACAGCTGCTGTAGTATACTTACAGGCAATCTGTAGCAAATGTTAAATGCTAACAGCTAGCATGAAGGCTACGAGGGTAATGTCCCCTCCGCATGATGAAATAAAAGTGCCCAATAAGCTGTACTTGTTTTTGCCTTTGCAAGCCTTATGTTTGCTTTAGTTTTCAGCAGACAAATTGTGGGAGTTCTGAATGTCCATTTGTCGTCTTGCATCACAACACTTCGGTTTAAAAGGAGCTTCAGGATTCAAAATACTGAGCAGAAAATTCTCATAAAATGGAATAAATTGAAGGTTTTACACAGATATTCCAGAAAAAAAAATTGAAGTTTGACAAAATTACATCTGCAGATTTGACCTTTATGTCTCCCTGTTTCCTGAGTGTTGAAGATATGATTATAAATAATAATAATAACAGTAGTAATAACATAGGGTGTGGTCTCTGATGAAATAGCCATGCTCACACAGAATGGTGGCTGCCCAATTGCTTTTCCAGCAGGGTGAATCCTTGGATAATGCTTGGCAGTGCTTTTCCACTGCTTCCCCACATAAGGCTTTGTGTTTCTTATGGATATGAGGGACTTGTAGTTGATTGGAGACATGAAAATAACAGGAATTCCTTTAGATTTCACAGAATTTTTCACTTGCTTCCAACAAATGAGCAAGACCTGGAAGTTTAATGCATGCAGCTGATGTTTGCTAATCCTGAATAGGATGACATTCCAGGACCTCTACGCTTTTGGGCTCGGTAACACATTCATGAGCAGTGTAAGGTCATGGCTGACACTGAGCAGCTGGGCCTGTTTTGAAAGTTTGTGGTCTGGGAGCAGTAAGATAAACAGCAGCTCAGCAGAGTCCTACTAAAAAACAAATAGAGCATGTTTTCCCCAACTTTTGAACAATTAGGAAAAAGTGCCATCATGTTGAGCATAGACTTTATTAGTTATAGTTTTAAAAAATGTCCAGAAGGCCCTGATTTGTGGGAACTTGGTTTTGATCTGGAGGAGGAGAATAATACTGTTCGTAGCAGTTAGGTTACATATCTCATGATGTTTATGAAAATAGCAGATTGGTTTTCACTTGAATCAGCTTCCTTTATATTCAGCTGATATCCAAAGTTCAGTTCATGGAGCTGACTGTGTGTTCCAGCTAATTGTGCTTAAAGATTCATTATGACTGAGTTTAAAGGCTTATTCTGCATTATTCTGTTTATAGCTTCATACAAAAATGGCATCCACAGAGTGCTGGTCTTAGAGCTGAATGTGAAACTGGTGGTCCTGAACTAGACTCCTGTAATTTACCATGTACTTGGCCCCTCTTCTCTTTTTTAAAAACAAATGATAACATCTATTGGTTTTCATTTTAATGCACTAGAATTAGCTGTAATATAAGTTTTCCAAAGCACGATAAGCAGAAGTATATAAAGTTGTGCCAAAAAGTCTATGAATAATAGATCTGAAGAAAATCCTGGAAGTGCATGGGTTCCACTATCAGACTGCATTAGGCAGAACTCATTTGGCAAATTTACTAGGTTTTAGGGAGTATTTATTTTTATTTTTCTTTGTTCCATTTTTGCTTTGTGGAACCAGAAATCCACACACTATATATCAGCCATTGGATGGGAAATTTGTAAGGTTTCACAGAAGAAAATAGATTAAATTTTTTTTTTTTAAATAAGAACTTGTCGGTTGCTTTGTTGAATGTGAAAGAAATACCTCGAGAAACGCAGAGCGCCTTGTTGGTTTCTTCTACACACACCCTATAAAAGTGTGTATCTTCAGGCGTTCTCCACAAATAGCTCCAAACCTTCAAGGGACTTCAGAACTGTGTTATTGCATTCAGGAGAACTATTAAAACTTAACTTTTTCTATATGTCATACCTTGAGTGGTTTGGCAAAATGAGGACTGAAGAGATGAAAATAATAAAAAAATTAACTGAGTTCACTGTCACTTCCCAAGCCAGGTGCCTGTTTGTTTTTCAAATTTAAGGTTTGGCTTGACAATGAAGAATCACTAATATTTGTCTAAGGGGATAAAATAAAATGTATTTACTAGACTGGGCTTAAATGAAGTACCTCTTAAAAAAATTTCTGGAAGGGGTAAGTGTTTGCAGATGTTTTTTCCTCTTTTTTTCAGCTATGACAATGTGTACACTTTTACTTTTAGTGTTGTTGAGTGCTCCCATGTGTTTCTTTCAGTTCTTAAATGCAGGTTTAGCCTAGAATTACAAAAGTTCTTAAGGGGTAGTGTTTTAAATATTAAATATTTAAATAGTGATATAATGACCTAAACCAAACAACAATTTACAAGCTGAAACTAAATATAGCCTTATCTTATAAGGAGCTCCAGGGTAGAGGTTTTCAATTAGCCAACTTTTATCACAGGTTGCTTGAGGTATTTAAATGTTTTGTTTGTTTCGCCTCTTAAGCTGCTGTAACTTAGGCTTAGGCAAGTACAAGGAATGGCCGTATTAAGAAAGGAAGTGTATATTTTCTGAGGCAGGAGAGGTATAAAGATCAATATATCAGTATTGTGTAAATAAAAAATCTTTATACATTTATTGCCTGTGCTCTGCTGTGTTGCCTGTGCATGTTGATTGTTGACCCCAGGGTTATGAAGTCAAGCTTGATGTGCTCCAGATCTTCTTGGCAGCATTATTGGTGCCTCTGTAGAAGAGCAGCAGGGGACAGCAGTCCTAGGGCCAGACAAGTCTTAGCAGCCTCTCCACAGTATCCTTGATCCAAGCCCTTGTCAAGTAGCAAGACCTCCTCCCTAGATGATGGGTCAGGTGGGCAGATGGGAGACTCCATCCTTGCAGCAAAGAGTCTCCCACAGCTACCTGCCAGTGCTGCTATGGTGCTCTGGCACTGCTGGCTTGGAGGCTTCGTGGATACATGTCCCAGTGCCTCCTCTACTACCAGGGCACTGACTCCCTTCTGTAACTGCAGATGGGATAGGAGCCATCCTCCTGGTACCAGACAGAAGTCACCATCTTTTGGTGACAGCCTTTGCTGTCACAGTAGTCTCCATTTCCCAGTCCCACAGGCACGGACCCTGCCTCCCCTTCTGTTGGCACAGCCAGGGGTTCAGGACTGGTACCTGCAGGTTTTTGGAGAAGCTCCAGCCAATCTCATGTTTGCCATCCCTGATGATGCACAGCCTGTGGCTCGCCTCCTGCAACTGCCTCAGTTGGCAGCGTGGGCCCTCTCCAGCATCCATGTCCTGCAGGTGAGGAGCTCTGGACCAGCCTTGGTGAGAGGCTCCAGGCAACCCTGCAGCCTTCAGCCACAAGGCTGCATTCACCCTCGGGATCTCGCTCTGAGCTGTGGTCCCTGATGTGCTGGGGGCAGACACTCCTGGGGGGCTGGAGGCCATGCCCTGCCACATGTCACCACCACTGCCTAGCACACAAAAACCACCCCCAGCAAAATTTCTGGCCCACTTCTGATCTAGGACCAGCAGTTATATGGACACCTCCAGCAGCTGCTGACAAGGTGTTTGGCCCTCACTAATGAGGAGCCAGCTGGAAACAAAAAGCTCAAAGCTCCCTTTGATCTGGAATTGCTGATGGAGCTGGTGAGAGGCTGCTAGAATTTGCTAGCAGGCAATGCCTGCTGCAGAAACCCTCACTCAGCAGCATCAGCAGCAATGGTAGAGGTGGCTTCACTGAGGTCCCCAAATAGCTCCCAGGAGTCTTCCAGCCATCCCAAGAGAAGTTCCAGAAGATCTTGAAGCAATGCCCAGAAACTGCTGTCCAAACTGCTGTGTGTTGGCTGCCTCTGCTAGCTATGTTCTTCTGTGGGCCTCTGCAGCACTCATAGTTTTAGACTGTGCTTCAATGAGGACAAATGGTCCAGGGACTTGCAGATGCAGATCCAATATGAAAGATGAAACTGGATGCAAGTTAGTAAAAAGTGAAGGGGAACTGCACTGTTTGGGGGGCATTTAGTAGAATAATTTACAATGACAGCAACTTTATAGAAGGAACTTTAGTTGCCCATGTGAACCTGGTAAAAGCACAACACTGAAGTGTGCAAAGATTCCTTAGATTTGGGCAACCCTGACAGCATACATATGGGCTAGAGTTTTAGCTGCCTCTAGGAACAGGAAGTGGCTGCTGACTGAGAAAGGGTTTTGGAGTATTTATATTTTGCGTTGTTAAGATGATGTTAAATCTTTTATTAAGCACTGAAGTTCTTGGATTTTGCTCCATGCTCATAAGCCTTGTTCAATTAAGGTATCAATGAAGCTTACAAAAATACTTCTATTGAAGTCAACACACGTTGGAGCAAGCCCTGTGCATTCAAGTCATTAATATCAAGCACATTCCTGTTCACAGTGCCTTCCTGCATCCTTGCAAATGTTGTGTGAAAAGATTCATATAAACACAAGAAGAGTTTGTTGGACTTTTAAATTTCTAGAAATTCTAAAATCTAGTGAATAAACCATATGCTTACATAGATGGAATTTGTAGCAACGTGAAGTGATCTGTTGCTGCTTTTTATGTATGACACAAAGTTTTTTAAACTATAATGTGTATATTCTACATCTCAACATAGAAAGCAGTTTCCAGGTTGTCTGCTAGGTTAAATGGCTCTCTGTTACAAAAGCGTTTGTCTTCAGACAGGAAAGGATCATGACCAAACCATAACCAGTCTTGCTTTTTGTCTTACTGGGATTCTTGTCTTACTTTGTGGAATTATGTTTGTAGTTCTTTCTTGAACCCTTTCCAGTTAGTCAGCATTCTTCTCAATGTCTTGGCAACAGGGTTAATTGTGATACTCAAGTAATGGCCTACTTGTAATTTCCCTGATGCTTCTAAATATCACTTTAGTTTCCTTCAGAATTGCACTCTGACTTTTTTCAGGTTGACATATTTTTTAAATCAGCTTAATGCCCTAGACCATGTAAAGGCTTTGTCCTTTAGCGGCAGTGAAGGATTTGGAAATAGGCTGTCTGAAGTTTTAAAATAGGGCTATATTTTGCCAGTTACAACAGGTTTGAATTCAAGTCTTATACTGGTAAGGTGCTTTTTTCCCAAGGTTCTTAAGATAAGTACCTTCATATACTGAAACTGACTGCATCATAGACAAGAATAAACAGGCACATTTAAGAAATTTGTACAACCTCCAGGATAAATCACCAACATAACATTACTTGGAAGCATTTTCTTGACTCAGCTATGTTTTATCACAACAGACATCCAAAAGATGTCTATAAACACTAAGACAACTTGCATTGTCTGAACTTTAATGACAGAGTAGGTGCTTTTCCAGAATTCGTCTTTGCAAGCTGCTTCAAGCAGAGGATTCAGGAATAAAAAACATATATATTCAGAGTTGTTCAAGTTGCTTCTGCACGGTCGTGTTAACTTTCAAGTTGGGCAACAGTAAGTGCATGGGGAACCGAGATAAACAGCAGAGGATCTCCCATACTCTTGCAGTTTCTCTATTCACTTTAGGCTGTGGTTTAGCGATCAGCTTAAACCAGCCTAAGCTGGCATGGCTGCCAAAGGGTGACATTCACGAATGTGCTTCTGGGGTGGGTGAAGGACGAGGGTGCACTGTCCCTTCCAGTGGCAGCATGATTGTAGGTGTTCTTAAACCAACTGTGAAACCATCCCCTGGGGGGACTACAGTGCGTAGGAGAGGGGATGTGTGTGACTTTAAAATGAATCGTGAGTTCAGCCTTTAAAATCCCATAACAGAACTGGTTGCTGGTAATGCAGACACAACGTCTTCTTCAGACCAGGAATGTTTTGCGTAGGTATTGTAATTTCCATGTCCCCTCTTGCATTTCAAAACTACTAGAAATTATTAGATTGATTCCAGATGATCGGGAGATAGAAATGATTTACAGCTCTGTTCCAGAATATACTGAATGGAAAAGAGTTACATCAGGTTCAATCAAAGTTGTAGTAATTTTTTTATTCATCCTTGTAAGTGTCTGCTTGTTTTACTTTCAATATGTTGAGCAATATATTTGCTCAATAGATTACAAATATGATTGACTAGATATTTCTGATATGAAATAACTTCTGGAAAAAGTACACTGGTTAGTTTCCATGATACATTTTGTATTGCTATTCTCTTGAAGTAGCTCTCAGAAGGGAAACCATCACTTAAGTCATTTGTCCAACCTGGCTATAAATCAGTGGAGACTACACTGCAGAAAATATTCCTTCATTGGCAGGCCCTTCGATGGGATGACCTCATCATTTTTTCCATCTCCAGAATGGAGATGTCTAAGACTTATTACAATCTTAATATAAATTCAAGTATATGGATATGTTTTAATGCCTTATTGTTACGACAATGACAAAAAAAAGGTCAACACAAGTATAAGATAGCTTTATAGGGTCAGGATATTAAAATATGTCAGTCCAAGTTTATGGCAAAATTTAAGTAAAAGCATCTGAAAATGGGATACTTTCTCATCTCCGTTCTTTTCTAATATACTAAACTAATTAATTCTACAACAGAGAAACAAAGTTTTTCCTATCAATTCAATACCTGACTTAAAAAGAAAATTGTAATTTCAGGATGATTTTAAAACAATGTCATTGGTAATCTTTCTGGATCAGGTTACAGATAACCACAGCCCATATTGTGATAAAGGATTAGAGTAGGGGCCAGATCTAAAAAAGAATACAGGCCTGAATAAGAAGATCTAGGTAGACTTCTGTTGCCTTGTTCAAAGGTGTATTCTGACTGCTTCTTACCTAATAGTTCTCTCATCCTGAGGTTTTAAAATGTCAGTAAGAATGCCCTTTTCACCTTGAAAACTCCCAACATTTAACCTAATGGCTAGATGCCTACCCTCCATCTAATCATCCCTGGAATCCAGAAACAAGACAGGGACAAATTTAACATCCTGAATTACTTTTCTGATATTACTGGGCAAAGTAAGCCCCAAAAAGACTTTCAGAAATGCTAGTGCTAGGGTAACAGGAGATACTACTGAAGGGTTACTAAGATAGATAGAGAAAAGCTCAGGAACAACAGAAGAACTAAGGGTGCGAGGGGAACCCCTCAGATAGGGCAAGGAGGTCAAAAGGACACTCCTTAGGAGTGAGAAGGAAGGCAGGGCAGGACCACAGAATAAAGGGTTTTACCAGGCAATGGAGCAAAAAAGGGAATCTGGAAGCCATCTGCACAAAATGGGGTTTGCAATACCATCTATATTCTGTAGATCCTGCTAAAGATGAGAAGGGGAAACTTAACATTGAGGGAACAGAGTTGCCATGTAAAGCCCAGCTGTAGTTTTTCAGCACTAAGCTGTGGAAGAAGACACAAGATGTGGGCACAAACAAGTGCGTGCTGTGTCCTCAGCTAAACCTCACTCCTACTGCATGTACAAGCCATGCACTGAGTGTGAGTCAGGACCGATCTGGCCTTCCTGGAATCCAGATCTTTTCAGTGGGTGATAGATCAGACCACTGAAACTGTCCAGGCTATGATCTACAGGATGTTGGACCAGTTCCTGAGGTCATAGCTTCTCTTCTGACTTAATCACATTTCCTATTGGTTCTGCCATGTAACAGGGAAATAGGTTTAACTGTCATTTTGCAATACCCTTTCTTAAGTGTGAGCTCTTGGGCACATTCTCATTTGCATTTGTCAGCAGATGCCACAGTTACACAATGAATGCAAAGGCCATGGTGCTTATTTATGTTTAGATTCTGCAACTGTGGTCTCTAGGAAGAGCTTTCTCATGCCTGGCCTCTGGATGACAGTTTGGACAGTCCTTCTGAGCCTCCTTTAACCATGACCATCAGATGGACCTTTCGAGGCTCTTTTAATGATACACACTAGATGATCAAGACACAAATACTCTCCAGCTAAGTCACAGAAGCCACCCCAGACTACTGACATCTCTTCAGACTCTCTCATTGGACTACTTTGTGACAGTGTCTCTATTTTTCCATGCAAATTTGATAACTCATCTTTGTCTTGTTAGATTTTTCATCTGCAATGGACCAGCTAGTCTTTGCAATCAAGTGACATTGCAAGCCTAGCCACAGAGTCAGGGCCACTGTCAAGAACCACCTGAAGTGGGAGAATTCAAGCATCTCTTCTCCCAAAATACCCTCCAAAGGCAGAGTCTGTGTGGATAGCAACAGCAGGCAGACTCTCTGAAGTGTATGCAATGTCTTTTTTTTCACTTAGTTAGGATGTGAGAATGATACAGAGACAAGAAATAGAAACCCAAGTCAACAACACTGAACTTCCAAAACGGTGGCAAATCCCATCGAGCATCCCACACATCTAAAATTCTTTTTTTTTTGCCTGTGGTTGCTCTGTGATGATGTTCTCCAAGCAAACAGGCAGGAGGGATCAAGATGAATATGCAGTGTGCAATGTCATGATGTCTAGGGTAACTCACCAGGGAATGGCTGATTGCATCAAGCTGGGTAGTGATTCCCCAAGCACTCTCCAGAGAAGGACTGTTTGAGAGCTCTGCATTGGTTAGAGGCACTTGCCTCTACTGAGACCATGAGTTTTTGTCTGGTACATGGTAGACAACTGAGAATATACCAGGGAATATCACATCTTTGGCATGATTTGGCACAGTTGCAATGTCAACATGGTTGGCAAAAAGGAATTTTGGGCTGGGAGCAGGCTGTTTGTAGGAATGATCTGGGAAGAAGAGTGGAATCAGGTGGATGGAATAATTGTCCTGAAGCAAGCGGGGAAAATGATAGACTTGAGATGTCTGGTGATCCATATGGCTAGAGTGTGTCAGAGAGAAATGGGAACATGAAAGGCAAAAAAACATGCCAGGGACAACAAAGTAGCTGAAGAAGGGTGTATGAGCAGTCATGAAAAGGAAAGATGAGGAAGAGGAAGTTAGAAGAGCAGTAGGTCATCCAGGACTTCTGTGGGGAAAAGAGGTGTACAAGGGTGAAAGGAATGTGTGGTGAAATGTGATCCCTATAAAGATAATGATGAGGAAAAATAACTTCTTGCCCATACTATTGCATTTTCAGTTTAAAAAATGATTATTTATAATAAATATCATATTTGACTAACTTTCAGATAAAGATGTTTAGAGAAATGCCAAATTCGTATGTCAGTGAAGTCGATGGCAAAACTCTAGGTCAAATCAGTCCAAAGATGCTACCAATACAGTATAAAACACTGCTAAAGGCAAAAATTCTCATTTTGGCTTTATATAAAGTAAGTAGATTAACTATTGGAAAAGTATTTTTCCCACCTTCACCCCTGTACTTTCCACCATCATTCCAATGCCCTCACCCCTTGAAGACTTTGGAACTGTCTACCCATTCATGAATGCCTCATTAGTTATTTATCGTAGTCATAAGTGTTGGCCAAATGTTTTTCTTGGACTACCAGCATGCAGCAGTCTTTTTTAAGCAGTTGTTGCTTCCATTATGTTATTTCCTCACTGTTGGCTGCTGTTCTATGATTCAGACTTTTTGCTGGTGATAATTTGTTTCAGATCACAGTGTTCATTGGCTTAGCCTCTCCAGAAGATCAGGTATTAGGAAGGTAAACAGATATTCACTGCCATTGAAGACGGAAGGGACACTTTCACACTTGCAAGAATGCAGTTGCAGAGGAAGAAATCCCATAGATTCATAGCATAGGAGCTCAGGAGAGACCAGTACGTCTAGTTTGTTTCGTCTGACACAGACAGTATATTTTTGGAATGTCTTGTAAAAAAGCATCAGAACTCAGTGTTAGCCATGAAAATGAGGACAGTACTTGATCTTTCAATGCTTATTTTGATAAGAAGGGTCTTGGAAATTTCTGTGTAAGGACACACCTGTAATATAAGTTTGTGGTTCCTCAAGGCTAGAAAATTTAATTAGTGGACAAATGAAAGTGTGGTTGTTAGACATAAGATCACTCACTGCTTAGGTGAGTCCTGACAGGTTTTTGTCTTGTTTACAAAAGGAAAGGAATTTCTTGATTTGGTTATTTTCCGAAATGACCTTCTTGGTCTTTCACAGTGAAAGAGGAAGAGTATCAGCTCCACAAACTGAAAGTTCAGTCATGGTTCAAAACTGATTGATTCAATGGAAGCAAAATTGGTTTTGTACGTCTGTATATGTGTTACAGTTGTGGTAGAATCTCCACTTTTAAGGTAATGGTTGAAACACAAGCCTGTGCTCATACACGGAAGATTGAATAAGTCTTTTGATGCCTTGTTGCTGCTGACAGGTTTCTTTTTCTTGTGTATAATTTCCTGCTAAGACTGGGAGAAGCTTGTGGCTCTGTGAGGCTATGGCAGAACCTGGGGAGTGTGGAAGGTGGTGGGCTGCAGAGCTGGAGGCACTCAGAGGGATCGGCTCCAGCTGCCCTCTCATTTCCTGCCTCTTTTCTATGGGGCTGGGGGAAACTGGTTTGCTCTGATAGGTGTATTTAGCGTCTCCCTGTCTGCACTTGCATAACGATAGCGATGGAGAGGCTATGGAGTCTCTCTTGGATTTAAAGATTCCACATCTTCCCTTGCTGCCCCAGATCTCCAGGCTGAAAGTGACGCAAGTTATTTAATTAGAGGAAAAGTCTGTATTTCCTCTCTATGCTCCATTTGGAATATAGCTGGCAGTAATGCCAACTGCAACACTTTAATTAAATCGCCGTTTTTTTTCTGCTGTAATTATTATGCCTTGCAGGATAGGTGTGTTTTTTTACAACTTGTTCCCAAGCAAAGACTTTGTCGGTGTTATTGCTTACTTAAGGGCACTTTTTTTTTTTTTTTTTTAAGTAATGGAGTATGCTTTCTTCTTTGCAAGAGTTTCTGCTTCAGAACAAGATTTCTCTCCCTTCTCTGATACCATGGCTCTGAATTCCACCTTCACCCTGCCCACTGGTAAGACAGTCTTTTTGGAAGACATTCTTTAAGGATGTTTAGACTTCTGTCATAGGGTTTCATCCAGTCTATCCTCCTCTGAGTGGGATCTTTCATGAGATCTGTCAAGTATACTAAGAAGATGGTTTATGAAGTGATAACAGCAACTTTCAACACTCCCAAATTATTAGTCATCCAAATACATAGCACTGTACTTTGTAAAAGCCTCTGTTTATAGTGTTTTGAACATGAGTGCTAAGTTATGTCATTTAAAGAGTATTCCCTAGGGTATAAAAGGAGGGAGAAAGTACTTTTCTGATCTGATAATTTTGCTTGACCTCCTGAGGAAGAGACACCTACATGAGATAAGTGAAAGGTAATTTGCCAGTAACAGATTAGATCTTGTGTTGTGATCTGTTGGACTTTCACCGTGCACTTCAGCAATTTTTAACTGAGATTAGATGATACTTGTGAACCCAGGAGGTGTCACAGACTAACTTGAGGAGAACACGTTGAAAAAGAGGCCAAGTGCAGTATGTGAATTAGATTTACATCTGATACCACAGACTGGTTAAATGACAAAAAGCCTTAAAGATCGGATTCATATATGAAAAGGCTTATATATTCATGTAATATATTCGTAACAAAGAATTACTGGAAGAGTTCTGTAACTCCAGACTTCCAAATATGGCCTGATTTTTTCACACCTTATGGGCTCACTAGCTTCCACACTTTCCATGTAGAACGCATAGAGCCCCTAAGGCATCAATGAATTTGAAGCCCTGGCATGGATGTGCAGCTGTCCACCTTGATGGTGTATTCTGGGTATCCTATGGTCAGAGAACTGACATAAAGCAGAGACAGACCTGGAGATCCTTAGGACAGCAGTTGTTATAGTCAGCCTGGCTAAATGTTGCAATGAGTGCATTGAAATAAAACACTTTTAGAGTATCCTGGGGAATGGGAGTTTTAATTCTGGTAGATAAATTAAAACATTTTAGGGTTCTACTTGAGTTTTACAAATGGATTCTTGATGATTGTAGCCTTAACAGGCTTGTTAATGCAGCTAGCACTGCAACTATATACATCTGCATTTTATCAGTCTTGTCCCTGTAGATCTAAGGGCATGAAGGGGCAAACAAAGGTGGTGAGAATCAGCCTAGGGGCTTGCTTCCTAACTTGCATATATAAAATCTTCTAGGTCAGAAAGAGAAGGGATGGAGGAAAGGTTAAACTGTTATTCAGAAAGGACAGACAAAGCTCACTGATACAGAGACGTAGGCAGTTTTTTGGTGTTTTGTTTTGTTTTGTTGGATGGAAAATAAAACGGATTCTGAGCTGTTACACCCAAGTAGCTGTGGCAGCCAGTGACCTGGCTTGCAGGGGGGTACAAACAGCCCATGTGGATATCTCAGTTAAATTTTCAATGCAGCTGACATTTCATTCAGAGGAAATTGAACTTTCAACTAAACCATTCATTCAGACCAGCAGATAAAGGTTATGCTGGAATTTTATAATTTATGAGACAGCAAACCAATAAGGTGAGTGTATATACCCTGAGCTGTGATTGGTTATTATACAAATACCATCACTGTTAGACAAATAGACAAATGTATTTGGACAAGCTGTTTAAAACTTTTCCAGAGTCAGCTGAGGGCTAACCCACTGAAGTGGAGCTGCCTTAAGATAGTCAGAGGCAGGGGCCTTGACAAGAAATATATATGTGGTGGTTTCTGGTGAGGTTTTCTGGAGGAGGCTGATGAAATTCATCTGAGCTCTTTTGAGGAGGGATCCCTATAAGGAGAACTCTGTCCTAGTACAGAGGTTGCTTTCAGATACGCACCTTTGTGAGATCTCAGTTAGGATATGAATGAAGCTGGACTCACACATTGATTTTACATATAAGGTATCAGGGCTTTTAAATCTGCTTCAAGTAGTAGGTGATGTGCATTTAGCAAAATGTCAAAGCCAAGAGCTCATCCATTTCATTTCATGCATTCTGTTGTGCCTTAAAATGTCATAAATACCATCACTTGGAGTAAAGGAGTAACTACATCAATTACAACTGAGGAAGAGAAGTGCATTAGATGAATCTTGGTCTGTGGGACCTGAAAGTGCCTTGCTTTTCTTAATGCAATTTATAGACAGGAAAGTTACGTTCCTAATTTAAATTAGACTTCGTTTATTGCCAACAGACAGAGAGACAGACAGGTCTTAAAGGGTGATTAATCTGATTCTAATATCCTAAGATACCTGTTTCTTTGCAACAATATTTTGCAGATTTCAAGACTGGTAGGAAGTTTTCCTTCAACCTTCTGTTCTTTAAGCTAAAAAACTCAATTTCTTTCAAGCTCTCCCCTCATAGCATATATTTTCTTAAGTCTGTCCAATTAGTCTATGGTCAGAGAAAAAGAATGAGCACAATAATTCAGTTGAGCACCACATCAATTCTGAGTAAACCAGAAGGTTTACTTCACATGTGTTAGCATTGACTCCTGCTCAAGTATCCCGTAACATTTTTTGCCCTTTTTGCAACAGCGTGACAACATTAAGTTATGTTTAGATTGTGCCTATTTAGACTGCTCTTAAGCTAGTTGTCCCCCACCCAGTTGCTCATTGCTACAAAAATACTGAAAGTTGCACTTGTTTTTATTAAGTGAGTCTCTCACTTTTCCCTATCATTAAGATGAAGATACTGACCAGGGCTGGAACCATAACATAATCCCACTGAACACGTGCTTCCATTTTGATACTGAATGTTTTAAATCTTCTGTCTGAATACTGTTTTCAAATAAGTTTTGCACTACCCTCTAATGGTTTCATCTAGACTACATTCCCCTATTTTGTTTCCAAGACTATTCCCCTATTTCACTTCAGGAAGGCAATGTCAAAATTCTTACTGAAGCTGAGGTATATGTTATGTATGCATTCTCCTATCCCCAGAGTCACTTAGAGAAATATTTTAGTTGATCTGAAACACAAAAAAACCCTGTTATTCATACAAGAAATGTATGAAGATAATCTGCTAAAATGACAGTGAGTAATGCTACTTGAAGTGATCTGTGCATGACCTTTTATTAATAGTGTTAACATAGTGGTCTTCATCAGATTATACTTAAATATGGCCATGAATTTTGTAACTGGAAAGAACTTTCCTGTGACTACTATTTTTGGCTATGCATTTTTGTGAGATCTTTTTACTAAAGGGAAGTGCTCTCCCCTCGCTCCTCTATTTCCTTTTTTGTGACACTCCCAAATCCATCTGACTTAGGGAGCTAGTTAGAAAATTAATCTCTCTCTCTCTTTTCCTCCCATTGAAAAAACAATGGAAACCACTAAAAAATTAGACCACCGGGTTAGCCCCTGCAGGCCCTTATATTTAAAGGACTTGTTTTTCAATCAGTGAAAGGCAAAGATGTATTGTACTTGGCACATGCAGAAACAATGGAAAAACATTTCCTTGAGAGTAGGTTTCCCGTACTTCAGTACAATCTTCCTTTCTGTCAATTTACATGGTAAACCAGTGACAATTTAGGAAAATAAAGGAATAAATTCTCCACAATAATGTTTGCCAAAATATCTCTGTAAATAAACTAGAGTTCATGCAAATGAATGGGAAGACTTGAACATTGATGTTCACATTGTATTTAAGATTCATGAATTATACAGAATTAGTTGCAAAAGCTTGGTTGCCACACAATCTTATTTTTGTTTGCAAAGAGTTTTGAGATACTTTATATGAACATTTATGAAGAAAATTAAGCTGCCCTGAAGTGAAATATAATTACATATTTATTTTGAGCTTTTAAAACACATATTGATCAAAGGAACCCTGGTAATAAACCAAACAGCACTCTGAAAACAATTCTTGTAACATCTGCAATATCTGATTAAATCATTGTGGATGTTCGTGGTATGTCTTCTAAAAGCAGCACAGAATATTCCTCAATATATGAAAAACACCATCTTGAGTGATTCTATCATGCAAAACTTCTCGTTTCTTTCCCAAGAATATTGTAGTATTATGGTAAGTGGTAGCTGTGTTCTGGTCCCGTAGAAAAGATGGTTTTCCCTTAGTCCTGAAGGACAGTGAAGACGTCATCACAGTAAAGAGGAAAGGGTAGGTATTTGCAAGTCTGCTGAGGCATTAAATATGTTCTGATTTATTATAAGTACATTAGGGTTTCTGAAATTCCATCTACAGGAAAGAGTATCTTAAACTTAATCCCTCTGATATTGATTTTTCATAGTTTATATGTGCACATATTTATCCATATGTAAGCATAAATCTTAGAGAAATGTGCATGCCAAATAATATGCCTGATGTGAGACAAAGAAAGAAACACTTTATTTGACCGTATCTTAAAGTAAGGTTGGTTGCCCTTGTTTTCAAACCATAGTTCTTTCCTCTGTGATAATTTGTCTAAATTCCTTCTTCATCGCATCACATATGGACACTTCTTTGTTAGGAAAGTCGTCCACAAAGTCTGAGGTAGACTACTTATAATTTCTTTGTTTCCTGACAAAAAGCCAGCACTTCTATTAAAGTGATCTTGCTGTATAGGTTAACTTTTCATGACATTAAAGAAATATTGGCTAAACTTATACTAGTAAGCTAGCACTCACCAAGGCTGGTCCACTGCCACAGGGCTATTTGGCACAGTCTGGTCATCTCCCTTCTCTTCATCTGTCTCACCCTACAAAGCAGGTGGCTGCACCCAGGTGTTTGCTGAGAATGAGCCCTGTCCCAAGCCAGCTTCCTGGCCATGCCCGATACTCATCTGGGAGAGCTGCTGTCTCGCCAAAACCATGCTGGGAATCATCATAGAATCATAGAATGGTTTGGGTTGGAAGGGACCCCAAAGATCATCCAGTTCCAACCCCCCCGCCACAGGCGGGGACACCCCCCATCAGACCAGGCTGCTCAAAGCCTCATCCAACCCGGCCTTGAATCTTGTAGAAGAACAAGTTCTTGTGTCTGGAAACGTTCCCTGGCACCATTTGTTTTACTTATATAAATGTAGCCATGATGTCTAACTTGAGCACACTCTTAAATAGGGCCAATAGGATAGTAAAAGTATGTTTCCTAAACTAGATTTAAAAAAATATATATATTTAGATCGTGATGATTTATAAACATATAAAAATTCTGAGACAGATGGTTTATTTATTTACAAAGGTAACAAGTATAGATTGTTATAACTGTTGTCTATATGCAACTATAGCAATGCAGCATATGTGGTTGATACACGCCGGAAGCAAAACGCTGACATGCAAAATGCTGACATACAAAATGAGTTGCAACACCATTTTGCCTGCCTGTGTGCGCACCCTTTTCTGGACCCTTATGAGACTGATGGCTGCAGTGAGGGACAAGACACAGGAGTGGTTTGGCTGGCATGGCTGTACTTTATCTTCTTATTTTATCTTCCTTATCTTCAAAGCCCCTGGCACAGGACCAGATCAGGTCACCCAGGTTGTAGCCTCTCCTTCTCTGAAGGTATTCAAAACCCGCCTGGACACGACCCTGTGCAATGTGTGCTCTAGGGAAACCTGCTTTAGCAGGGGGTTGGACTAGATGATCTCCAGAGGTCCCTTCCAACCCTAAACATTCTGTGATTCTGTGACTCCATGTCAATCCCCCCCCCAGGTCCATCAGCCCCTGCCCCAGCAATGCTGCAGCAGGACCAGTCTCCATCTCTCCTGTCCCGGCTTCAGTCCACCCTTGCCCCAGGGAGGTGGCCAATGTCTGGAGCTGGGGCTGCCCCGGTGCCCCCAGCTGCCCTGCTCCTGGCTGTAGGACAATAGCATAGCAATTCCTCTCTCTTGTCCTTATCTACCTCAATAACTCCGTGTTCCAGCTAGAGTCAGAAAGACATCTCTCTTCATGGGAACGCACCAAAGCAAAGTAGTCTGAAATCTCTTCTTGAGTATTTTAAGTAAGTATCAACATCTGGTGTTTTAAGTAGTTCTGCTCTACCAGCATTGCTCTAGGAATTAGAGAAAACCAGCTACTGCAGACAAAATTAACTCTGTCTCCGCCAACACCTGCACACTCCCGGATACAACTTGCTGAGAACCCTTACTTGACTTAACGTAAATTGCTCAGCCGCTATGATTACATTAAGATCTTTCCAAAGGTTTCAACCTCTCATCAAAAGCATGTACTCAATCTAAATATTGTCTCACTTACATCAAACAGCAGGACATGTATAAGCTTTTACACCAAAGATGAGGAATGCCATGATGATGACTTAAGAAATCCTATTGAACAGAAACATATAACAAATCTGGGAAAAGAAAATTCTGAACACTTTAATTTTCAGGAGAAATGGCACTGCCAATTTTATCTGAAGTTCCTGCTATATTTAAAATTTGTGTTTCTATTATTGAGATCAAGCTAATAGGAAAAATGAACAAGCCCCAGCTGGAATTTTAAAAGCACAAAAGGTTTGCAGAATTAATACAGAATATGCACCAAAAAAAAGCATAATAGCCCCACAAATAATATAATGGAATTGTATTTTGAAATGATCATCAGTTAGAGTTTTATTTTAAATTGGCTCAAATAGAGCCATGAGGCAGGAAAATACAGCATGTGGTTATAAAATAAAGATGTTTTATGTACATTGGTAAGCTCATTAATACGACAAGCAGTGCAATATGAAAAAATCAACATGTGAAAAATCAAATATTGTTTCTGAATTCCTAGATCACATAAAATTCAAAATTATTTAGGTTACTCAGATCAATAGTAGAATAAATTCATTTCCTGTGTAATGGAATTTTGTTTGCTGTCCATCCTTTAATTAATTAGCACAGGATGCAAATATATTTTCTACATATTTTCAAGATTTTAACTTTACCATCAACAAACAGTAATTGTTACAGAGAAATCTTAATATTTTTAAGAATATAACATTATTCCATTTCTTGAAGGATTCTTAATTTCATTGTCTGCAAATGAAAAATTGCTCATGGATTTCATGCAGCCTTTACAAATAGATTTTTATATATAAATATTTCCCAATTTATATAGAATGAATAGAAGTGCAAGAAACTGCAGACGAAGGGAATCGATAACGTATTGAATATGGAAATACTTTAGCCCTGCTTGTGCTAAACAAAGACAGGATGTATTGAGAAAAATAGCTTTTATGGGTAATTGGTATCTACCCTTTTATGTGTTACATTTTTCAGTGCCAGAGTTGGTCATCTTTCACAAATAAAACTATCATTCATCTGACTTTCATAACCTTGCCTAGACATTGACAGTCATTGTTGGTAAGTTTGAGGATGACAGAAGTAGTTCAGGGGACATCAGAAGATTATTTAGTCCAGAGGTCTGCGCTGAGGGATTCTGAACAGATGTAAAGCAAACCTGCTAAAAGTCTTTGAAGCAGTCTAGCAGCCTTTTTTTTTTTTTTTTTTTGCCAACCCACTGGCTGGAGTTTTTGCTTCATGTTCAACACCAGCTCTTCCTCTTTGGAAATTATATCAATTTATCCTGAATAGCTGTTGAGTCTGAATGAGAACAACTGATTTGCCATGGAAAACAGCTGGTTACAATTCTATAGCACTGGAAAAAAGTTGTCCTGTTTTCTTTCTGTCTTTTTATAGTAATCAAAGCTAATTTCTTCATCAGTCATGTCTCTTAAATCTCTTAGTGTTCCTGCTACTCTCATCTGGATTATCCCAAATTGTCCACCTTTTTCTTGAAGGATTATGCCTGGACTGGACCCAGCAGAAGCTTTCCTTCTGCCATGTACACTCAAATATTCACCTGTGCCCTGCGTTGGATGCTTTGTTAATAGAATCTAGGAATTGCTTTCTTTTCTTCTTCTTCTTTTTTTTATTTTTTAACAGAAAATCTTCATTGTTATTCCTGCCTTATATTTCCTTTGTGAAACACTAAGTCCTCTGGATCTTGCGCTGCCAGTCTCTACCACTTTTCCTTTTTAGAAAATTTTTCATTCCCATTTCTGTTGTATCAGCCTTTACAGACCATTTCTCCATTTCAGCATTATTTTCAATTATAATATGCTTGCAAATCTTCCCAGTCTTGTATCATTCACACATATTATCAGTACAATTTCTACTCCAAATTCAAGTTACTAATTAAGATACTGACTAGATTGGGTGGGAACAAATCTTTGAAAAGACTTAAAGAACATGTTATTCTATTTGATGACTATTTTTGAGATAAATTTTCCACCATTTTATACCCGTTTCTGTGTTATTCTAACTAGATCATATTTCCTTAACTGCCTTATAAGATAGTCATGCAAGACAGCGTCAGATGTCTTATGAATTAATTTATAGCACAGCAAAAATTTTGAGAGAAATATGGGGCAAATTGAAAAGAGAGAATACTAAGAAGAAATTAGCTTTGTGAATCCCTAATGAAACATAGTGAAACATTAGCAGCTCTACAATGTGGAAATACAAGATGGATAATCACAGAAAAATAATATTTGAATGTGGGTGATAATTGCATGCAGAAGCAGCCTTGTGAACCCTCTTTAAATAAATGCCAGGCAATGACAAGAAGAATAACACTGGAAGTTGCCCAGAGAAGTTGTGTCTGCCCCCTCCCTGGCAGTGTTTAAAGCCAGATTAGATGAGGCTTTGAGCAACCTGGTCTAGGGGAAAGGTGTCCCTGCCTGTGTCAGGGGAGTTGGAACTAGATGATCTTTAAGGTCCCTTCCAACCCAAACCATTCTATGATTCTAAGTGCAATGAAACTGGCCTTTCTAGTCTAGGAAATCTGTGTAACAGCCTTGTTTAGGCTGTATCACAAGCTGGAAAAAAAGGGAATAGGAGACAGCAGTGTAATACAGACATCTTTCTATGTTGATATGTAAATTTTCATGGCTTACTTAGGGCATCCTATGCTAATGTAGGTTAAAATCTCTCAAATAGGGAAAACTTGCTATGAATACCCTGCACGGTGATGTCTTAGTGCATGTTATGAACATTTCTCCATAATCTGCCCTTTCAGGCCTAGCAAAGAAGTGATAAATTGAAGACTGTGGTTTAAAGTAAAAGCACGCAGCTGTTTTGTTTGCATTTGCAGTCTCCAGCTTCATGGCCTTTTCACACAGTCTGTGAGTGTCTAACTGGACAGGATTATCACATTTGATTTCCCTGTACTATTGTACAGTTGAAAATGAGGTGGTGGCACAATACTTGCTTAATTTCTTCCATTTTTAGATATTTCACTATTTTTGAACATTTTCTCTAGAAGCAATCATTCCATGTTTTTTTTGTGGGCTCCATTCAGCTGCACTCTGACTGATTCTGTACCGTAATTCTGACTGATTCTCCCTGTTGACTAGAAAAGGAGAAGTTCTGAAAAAGCATATAAGAAGTCTAAAGCAAGTTATATGTACTCTTGAGATACAGTCTATGCTGTTCGACTTTGTCTGAGAATCTGGCCCTGAGCCACTGTACAGCTTTAGAGTTGTATTATAATTCTATTTTAGACCCCTAGGAAATATGTAACATTTTAAAAGTGTATTATCCATTTCAAAGCATACTAGTGCCCTTCAGCTGGCAGTTTTGTGTCTCTTATGTGAAGATTTTTAATCTTACAACACTGAAGATGTGAGAATTATGTTCCTACTTTCCTGTTGTGTACTTTAGGAGTTACCGTCTGCAAGAGCAAGAAGCTGCAGTTAAGGACAAGTCCTTTACCAGACATGATGAGGTGAGGGGGTGAGAAATGTGGCTTGAAGTTAGTGTTCTGCTTCCAGAGCTGAAAGCCAAACCTACTCCTGGCATGTCTTCGAACAGCCTGAGGGATGCACGAAATAATTCTGGCTTTATGCCTGCTAATGACTCATGTAAGCATTCTTATCACAAAGGGACATCAGCAGAAGCCAAGGATCAGACCTTGTTTGTGTATCTGTGTGAGTGATAGCAGAAGGGAACGAAGCAATTCTTCATCTTCTTTTTCTATAGGTAAATGCTTATCTTGTTCTTTAATGAAATGTCTTGCATGGGAAGCAGCTAGGCATCAGCTATTCGTTCTTAAAATACTTTTGGAGTTGTAAACAACTTACACATGCAAGTCTTCTGCAAGTGTATCTGTGAGAATTGAGCAAAGCATGTCATTTTTGGAAAGAATGTGGACTTTTTCTAAATGGGAACTATTACATTTTAAGCCATAAACTCTTAAAATACCTTCACTTTAGAAAGTGTTGGATATTGCCATCCCTAAGGAATGGAAATTGAAAAAAATGTGCAACTCTGCTCTACAGATGTAATATTTTGTATCATCACAGTGAGTATGAAAGACCTGGCACATCATTTGGAGCTAAGGAAAATTAGCAGTATGCACAGCACTGTTTAGCTTGTTCTCATAACTTCCATGCACAAGCCAGGTAGGATGGTGTTTCCTAAAACATGGTTTTCAGAACTGGAAGGTAGGCTCAAAGTAGTGTTGGTTATGTATAATGAAAAAAATCTTATTTTATATATGCCCGTTAGCTAATGCAGAGTTTTTTTTGTATAGCTGAAATGCAGTGGCTTTTTATGATGTTATTACTCATGTGAAGTTCAAAACTAGAATCCAACACTTTGTTTCTAGATTCTTTTTTTTTTAAAAATAGATGGCTCTATTCTAGACTGTAAAATAAATAGGGTTTTTGGAAAGACAGGCCCCACATTTACTTTAAAATTTATTTTGCATCTTGGTTTAATTTGGATGAGCCTAGAAGTCAGCTTCTTCCTGTTGCAATGAAGATTTTAGTGCCTGAGAGAAAAGTTTTCTTTAAATACTAATTTTCTTTGAAGGAAGAGGGAATGCTGAGAGTGAATATAGGTCAATGTTTCTTAATTTTAGTGGTGAATGAGACCTGAGTGGTTGCTTTTTGTATAGATTTTTTCCAATCATATTTTTATACAAATTTTTTTTTTTTCCACTCACAGTCTTTCAGAAGTGATGTTATATACCTGCACTTTTGTTATATTTTTTTTGAAGATGAACATCAATTTCTATTTCATATAAAATATAGACTATTTTTTAGTTGCTAACTAAAGCAAAGCATTTCTTTTTATTACTGTCCAGTAATGACCTCTGACTGGGATAAGCTGCATGATTCCAAGGCAAGCCTTAAGCCTACTTTTTCCAAGACCTTGAAGGAAGGTGTTGTGAAGCAGAATTAATGCAAGTCTCAAGCTATAAGAACAGAGGGAAAGCAACCCTGTCTCATCCTCCATGTCAGAAAGTCACATGAGAGGAGGAGGGCATCATGGAAGCCAAAGACATGGGGAGTGAAAGTCATTCCAGTCCTTGACAAACCTCTCTGAATCTCTGGGAAGTTAATGAAGGTGAATTTGGGTGACAGCGACCATTATGCCCTGGCTCCAGGTTATAGTTCTACCTCTATAGTCTACCTATATTCTGCTAGTGTGAGTTTTCAGGCTTTTTTTTTTTTAATCTTCAGGTGTTTAGCTTTCTCTTTTGCTGCTTGACTTTTAAATTGTCCATAAAAAAGTAGCATATGCAAACTTTCTTAGGTTTTTTTTGCATATGCAAGTAAATGCATAGCTGTGAGCATGCACCAGATTATATCCACAGAAAGATGCCTTCAGCTTTGCACAGTCCTGTATATTGTGCCATTAATAGAATAAAATTTTGTGTTAATCCTTATAAGACCTAGAGAGCTGAAGACAGCAAAATGTAATTTCCAATAAATAAAGAATTGTCAAATCTCCACTTACTAAGGAATTTGATCAACAATACTATGTGTCCTCTGGAGGTAAAAGATGACCACAATGTTATATCACATAAAAGAAATTCCAGAAGAAAATTTAAAGCTTGAACTTAAGGTCATAGTATAGACATCTGCTTTTAGATTTTTAGCACTTGAACAGCTTCAAATGACACTTAAAAAAGAATAAAATCATTCTTTGCTGTTAATTTGCAGAACTTCTTAAAAACTTCTTCAGACACTATGGATTATTTGAATCAATATCTTAAACTTCTGTTTCACTTTGAACCTAATGCTCTTCATGCTGTGATCTAGTTTTAGTCAGATGTCTTACCATGTTCTCAGTTTAATTTTATGTTAGTGATAATAGGTTATAAAGAGTGTATAACGAGAACGAGAGAAGGAATTGTCAAAGCAAGGTTTGGGAAGGTAAAAGAAGGAAAATTGTCACCTACAGGAAAGAAATTCATATTTTTGTTTGTAAAAGGTATTTATCAAGAGATAATGTAAAATTTGAAAACTGAGATGTGTGAAAATTACAAATGTTTGCAGTCCCTGTAGATACCTTACCTAACAAAGAGTAGCATCAAATGATTATCTTTCTAATTCCTCCTCCAGTAAAGACCTCATTATCACTCACTGACATTTAAAAAAGTGACTGAAGTGCGCAAATTCAGGTCCCATTCTAAATGAGCATAGAGATTCAAAGGTTGTGATTCAATAGCAAATTTAAATAGGAGGTTTAAGATTTCATTTAACTTCAAAACTTTCTGTTTCATTCAATTCCAGACTCAAAAGAAAGTTGAGAAGCTTAATAGAAAGGGTATACTTTCACAAGAAATTAAATAAAATATACAGGCAAACCTTTGTTCATGTGAAAGCTCCTGCCATTGTGGTATGATAGCTCAAACAAAATGATAAAATACTGCGCGATGATACAATGCTTGTAAGAAATATAAAACACCTGCAAGCAGCAGGGCAGTTGGTTAAAGCTCCTATTCAAGGCTCAGAATAAAAGTGTATGACCAACTGGAAAAGACTCTTAAAGGACCAAACCAAAAAGATTCAGTGAGGCAACAGAAGAGACATCCTTTGTCCAAATGAAAGAAATACAAGAGAGAAAAATTGAGATCTAGTGGAGCAAATTGCTATAGCATAAAAGCGAATTATAAGATGTTGGTGCGTTTTTAAATACATTGGATGTAGGAAGACTGGCAGAAGTCTGAGGTATAAAACAGTTGTCAACGTCATCCATGGTGGAAAAGCTGAACAAATTCTTTATGTTAGTGATACCCTTCCTCAGATGCTCTGTAATTATCTTCCACCCTGAAGTCTTTTAAAATCTTGAGAATTAGGGCAATGTCTCAAGTGTCAATGGAAGTATCTTTGAAAAATTAGAAGCAAATAATGAAAATAGTACTCAGTATGGGATGACAGTCAAGTATGTAGTTAAAATGATGTAAAACCCAGACTACTACTAAGCTATCTGACATTGCGGGGGTTGCTGCTAGGTGAAGGCTTACTTCACACTGGCTTTGTTTCTTGCACTCTTCCTCAGATGTGTTACTAACCTCTGTCAGATATAGGATACCGGGACAGATGAAACTGTAGACTTAACTGGTAACAGTTGTGACGTACTCCTACATTTACCTCAGAAAACACAGAAAATTATTACAGCTACTTTGTTATTTAACTTTTTTTCATATTATTCATATTACTTTGTTATTAGGATGACAAAACCAAAAAACTTCACTTATCTGTGCTGAAGAACATCTCACAAGGCAGTAAGCCTGTCAGTTGTTGCAACAGCCCTTAGGGTGGTGTTTACAGTATTTTATCTGTAACCAGAAAGAAAAATAAAGAGAAAGAAATAAAAGGAAAAGAAAGTAAAGGTGTGTAAGTAAGCCTTATGTAGTGGTGTATAGTTATTTGGAGCTAGCTTTGTGCTAGCATATTGTGCAAAGATCAAGAACACAACTTTTATGAAACTAATTAATGAAAAGATAGACATTTGGAACTTACATCTGTAACAATCCTAACTTTAATTTTTGTTCATTATATGAAATTTAAAGTTTCTATGTTACAAAAAAAGAAAAACTTTTGACTCATAAATCAGGGAAATATAAGTCTGCTGAAGTTAGAAGAAATTCACTGTATACTTTAAATATTAATATGCTTCAGGTTGTTTTTTGGTAGTTCAACGGTAGCTCAGCATGCCTCATATCATTAATATTAATAAAAATTTATAAATACCTTGAAACCCTTGTTTCTGGTAGGCCAAAAATTTTTATATACGAAAGCACTGTCCTTGTCTTACGCACATGATGAATCCTTTTCCTGTCTGCGTTGCTGCCTGTATCATAGTGAATGGTTAAGATTGCTGTCTGACCAGAGCAAACTGTGATTAGTAATGGCCTTTTGCTGTCAAAGACCCACCCACACACTTAGGAGTAACAATATACGAGCTGAGAAGCGCTCCGGAAGAGTAATGCATATTTGATGACTCTTGTGTTCCTCACAACTCTGAAAATGCTTTAGTTGAATGTTAGCAAGTTATACCTCATTGTACGAAGCAAGCCCATGGGATTAAATGAAAACTTTTTTGTGAAAGAAAGGAAGCCAGCCATTGCCAATAACTGTTGGATACAACATAAAAAGTGCTAATAGTAACTTGAAATCTGAATAAAGTAAATTTGTGATATTCATTGAAAAAATCTGTCTGAACCTTGCTTCAAAACCATTGAAGCATTTTGCTCATCTCAGTTTTTCTGCTGTGCACACATACACACTGTCACAATGTAGGAGGGAATCTTTGAAATTGCCTCCTAAATGGCACAGTAGCCATTAAAGTAATCTACTCAGCCACGAATGTAGGGGGTCTGTGCTCAGTAAAAATAATTTTTTAGTAAGAGCTAGAAATAGGCAAGAGCTCTGAAGAAGGATGGCATTCTCACTATCTGCTGCAGAGTAACTCCAGTTGATGGCAGGAAGAGAAAGCTTTCTCTGTTGTACCTCCC
Organism: Nyctibius grandis; assembly: GCF_013368605.1. Lineage (NCBI taxonomy): Eukaryota > Metazoa > Chordata > Aves > Nyctibiiformes > Nyctibiidae > Nyctibius > Nyctibius grandis. The sequence continues at coordinate 96,712,597 of NC_090658.1, read as the reverse complement.
ATCAGCCTGCTGGTGAGATGTCCTTGGCATGAAGTGTCTCAACATGTTGTATGGCTATGTTAAAGAGCAAGTATGCGTCTTGGTAAGTGTAAAAAAGGAAAATACACTGACCTGTTAGAATAAGGTTACTGTGCTTTATACCAAGACCACTCAACTTTTACTGGGGAGAGGAAGGGAGGGTGTCTGCCATTTTTGTATAACTGGGATATGATATTTGAAAGCACAGCAGGAATATACCCTCAGCCAGAGAGTAACTGTTGGTGGTGATGTCTGTGATGTGGAGAGGGAGAAGGGGAGCACTGACACCTCCAGACAATGCCTTCCTCTGCAGTGGCTCTGCTGCTGCAGGGCTGGGAGCACCTCTGTGGAAGGCAGTCCTGGAAGAAAGAGATGGTCCCACATCTGGCTGGCCAGCAGGACTGTGTAACTGGGATGGAGTCTCTCAGTGAGAGGTCACCAGTGGGCTACGGACCAGGAACACCCGTCCTACTCTCACCTGTTGCTGCGTGGAGCAAGGGAGGTAAAAGAGCAGAGGCAGCCGAGCCTCTCCTGTGAGCCTGTAACGGTGAAGGAGCCTGGGCATGGCTCAGCTCAGTGCTTGCAGTTCTGGAGATCCCTCTTCCAGTAGCTAGTGACTTCCAGACAGCTCTGCATGTAGTTTTCCTGCAGCTTTTTGACATCTCTGTAAGACTGGACAAAATGTGTTCATAGTATGAATCTGTACCAGACTTCCATTTGAGTAGTCTAGTGAAGACTCAGATTTCACCTGGACACGAGAAGGAATTAGATAAGAAAGTTATAAGAAATGGAGAAAACCATCAACACATTATAAAAAATATTTTCCAAATTAGAAAAATATCAGAAGAAGTAATATCTTCTGAAAGTTAATTTATTGGGAGAAATGACAGAGTTTTTAATGAATGTTTTTGGTGTCAAAGAAGGCCAAAAATTCTTGGAGGACTTTGGAAGTGTCTTATAAGTATTTATATGTGCTATATTAAACACAGGTAAAAATTGTTCCAGTAGATTCTTTATAATTTACATAGAAGCCACAGATAAAGACTTTGGGAGGAAACTTGATGCCACCTTGCAAGCTTATATACAAGTTTATATACCACTTCAAATAAAGTCAAGAAGTATATTGCCATCAGCTACAGCCGTATAGCTTTGTTTTAGAACTGAAACATCTGACGCTGCTCAAAACTGATTTTTTTAAAAGTATGTTAGTACTGTTGAAGAAAAAAATTATAACTAATCACTCCAGATTTCTTTAACTGTTACAGTTACATCTAAAATGCTAGTAGAAAGTCCTTGTTTGGAGAAAGATCATCTTGTAAATATTGTGTAAGAAAGCTGCACAACAATAAATATAAGAAAGCTAACAAGATCCGTTCCATTAAGTTCTCTAAACTGTGAGTAGAAATGCAGTTGCTTACAGCTGTTTGAAGGAATATAGCTGTAATTCATTAATTACATTCCAGCATGTTAATAAAGTTTGATTAAAGCTATCTGTTAGTAGTAACTAGTAGTGGATTTTGATTTTCATTAAAGAACGATTAAAATATTAAAACACATTAACAAATCTGCTTTGTTTTCATTTACTTCTTTGATTGGCTTCCAGAAGTAGAGTTCTCTAAATGTCTCTGGAGTTTTTGTACTTGCTGGTAACTTGGTTGTCAATTTTAGCTATGGATTATGTAAATATTCACTTTGGTGTGCTTTGGAAAACAGTACTAGAGTACCCGTAAAAGCTAAAAAACATACCTTTATAACTTTCCTATAAATCAGACAATTAAAGCTGGAAAAATAATTATAATTCTGAGCTTGATATGTGCCCTTGAATTATTAAATACTGTGGCTTTAATTGTTTTCTATGTAGACAATGTGTGTTTTGCTGTTCACATCACAAACGTATAGCTAATTTGAAGGCTGATCTTCCAAACTTCTGTCAGTACTTGGGGTACTCTAACATCTGTAAGTACTCTTTTTCTATTGCTACAGTTATCTAGGAAAATCCACTAGTGAGCATGTCCTGTAGGGCCTGTGGTAATCATAGGCCCTAATAATAATCATAATTACTTCAAGTAGCCATGTACTTAATTAAAGCCCACATGATGCCTTAAGGATCCAAAGAGTTGTCTGTGCCTTATCTGAGTGGATGTGAATGTGCCAGTTGACAGCTTATAGATGCTGTCACCGTTTGAAAAACAGTGTGGAACCATCCTTCGTTTTAGAGAGAGGGTGTAGCTGAGCATGGGTAAAGGTTTGTTCTCTTCAGGGGACTGTTTGCAAGTGAAGCTCCTTGGTGTCTCCTTTGGAGGTTTTCATGACCTTAAGAGTCAAACCCCTAAGTAACCTTGACTGAATTCAGTGTTGACCCTATTTGGAGCAGGAGTTTGGACTCGATGACCTTCTGAGACCTTCTGAGTTATGCAGGAGAGGACTTTCTGCTGTGCGTCTGAGAGGTTGTGACAGCTTAGTCCTGGGCAGACAAAGGATGCAAGATACACCCCTGTTTGTACAGTCATACTGGCTAGATGAGGCTGGTCCTATAATAGTATGATGGCTTTTATGGGTCTCATTCTTGGATGCCTATGTTTTCTTTTTAACATAATGAACTGATGTTATTTATGATGAAAACCTAACTAAAACAGGCAACATAAAGTTTTCCCCTTGAGTAGAAGAACCCCAGAATGGAGGGCTCATTAATTCAGTTTGCGTCAACCCCATGGCTAATCACTGTTAGCATTTTTATGATTACTTCGTGGCAAGGCTGATATCACTGAAACTTACTTTGGATGAATCATTCAGATGAGGTGGGCCAACATTTGCCTTCCTTTTTTTTGTTCATAAATTTTATTTAATAGGGATTTTATCTGCCTCATTTACTTCAAGATATGTATGTGGATGAACATTTATCTTCCACAATTATCTTGATATCTCACAGTCACTTCCAGATTTTAGCTTTCCACCAAGAGAGATGAGAACAGCCATCATACTAAAGAGGATGGATGGAAAAACATGAGTAGATTACATGGCCATAGCCTTATATGGTGATCAAATAGGAAATTTTACCTTAATCTCTGCAAATCCACTCAAATAAAGGAGCTGACATAGTATGAGTGAGAACGAACTCATAGGCTGTCTAATATCCTGTTTCTGATAATGAGTCATATCAGTTGCTTCAAAAGAAAATACGGAAAAATGAAAATAGATTTATAGGTGTGGAAGATTATACCAGAAAAGTTTCACCCTAATATCTAGTAGTTACAGATTTGTTTAGGCTTCTAAAGTATTTTTTGGATGTTGATAACTATGGTAACTCTTAATCTACGTAAGTATCTGCTCACTCTTTCCTGTCTGAGAATAGGAATGTGAAATATTCATGAGGGAATCCTGAAGCCAAATGGAAGACCTTGACTTCCCCAGTCTTATGGGAAATAACAGCAGCTTTCCTTAGAATTTACAGACATTTCCCAGTGCACACTAATTTTAAGATGTCTTTAATACAAGCCTACACAATTTAAAGAAGTACAGCTATTCACAACTTTACCTTTTACAGTTTATGCATTGCCCTCCCATATAAATAATCAGACTCAGGTGAGACCAAAGCACATGTACATACACGTAGACATGCACATCCACACCTTTCCCTGAAGTCTAAATTTGCTGATCTTCCTGTAAGAACTGAAAAACATCTGCTAAATATTTTCTGCTCAAAGAGAAATGAATGGTGGGTGTTTCAACCTTTGCTTTTTCAGCCATTAAGTGATGTTTATTACGCATATTGTTAGAACATGAAATCATGTTCTTATGCATGATTTTAATATTGCTTTAATATCTGATATAAGAAATACTATACCAATTAGTCACTATCCTCAAATTGCTTCCTTCTTTGCACTGAGTTGTTGAGTCAAAGACTGAGATAGATTAATCTAACTGTAGGGGGAAGTATTAAAAAAAGAAATCAAAGACAGAGACTCCTGGGAAATCTGAGATATTGTTCAGACTTGAGAAACTTGCCTCAAAATACTCCAGTCTAATGATTTTACCATTTGCATTTCCCTTTTTCTAAGAAGATTGTGACATCTCTGGCTCTGGGCAACAGCTTTGGGGAAAGGTGAGACTGACATAATTACACTTGTGACGGTGCCTGTTAATTCCTGACCTCAAGTTACCAGCATACATCTGCACTGATAGACAGAGCCTGGCATGCACGATGCCTGATTTTGCTCCCTTAAGGGCTTACTGTTCCTCAGTCATGATGAGCAGTCCTGACAAGTGGGGACTGAGATAGCAGGTATGTTGCAAGTGGCATTGAACTGGAATCTCCCTGAGATACAAGAACCAGTGTCAGAACTAGGTAAAATACGGCAGAATTTCACCTTTCCAGATTAGCACTACCAATGCCTTATTGATATGCACAAAACAGTGCAATAACTGGCAAAATGTTCTTAATGCAGGCACATCTATAATATAAATGATAGCTTTTCTACTGTAAAATTAAGAAACAGCCTGCAAGCAGCAGGCACAGCCTGCGTGAGCCACGTGCCTCTTTCTCCTCTCCTTTGCGCTGGATCTTCTGAGCTGCACTGGAGTCTAGAAGCACTGACAGTCCGGCACATGGTCCTGACTGATGTGAAATGGGGGCAGACCCAAGACACTGCAGCTGCCCTGATCCCTGCCCTACTTTACATAAGGGCTGTATCTGCTCCTGTCTTTTGAACAATACAGTTTCTTGTTTAAACACACACCGAAGTCTGCCCCTTAGGGACCTCTGAATTCCTGAGAAGTCCTGACTCTTTTGCTCTTTGCCAGAGGCAGAAAGAAACTAAAATGTCTTGCAAAGCTCTCTGTAGTGAGGGGAAGCAACTAAGCCTTCCAGATTATGCCAGTATTTTGCACCATCTCTGCCATTTTGCTGTAAAAAGGCAGAACTCTGTGTCAGTGGCTGAACAGCATTCAGGTCAGTGATGCCTGCCAAGAGGAGGATGCAATTAGGAAAGTCTCTGATGAGCACTGACCTTATCATGAAAGGCTTTAATGGTGTTCACCTTGAAATGAAAAAGGAGTCTAATAGGGAAGCAAGACCAATAGTCAGTCTCCAGCCTAGGCAAATCATCCTTCCCTGACAGAGGAGCAAGTAAGTGGGAAGGACAGAGGTTAGCAAAAGGATTGCAATAGGGGTTTGGGGCAACTGAGACAGGATGCATGCTGTGTGTGAAAACAATGAAATACATTTAAAAAAAAAAACAAAAAGGAGATTAGCATACTGTATAAAACCCTCAACTAAGAGACAGTATATATAATGCTGCTCAGGAAGGATTCAGAAATCGTAGAAGTATTAAATCTTTAACAAAGGCCTGTTACCTTCCAACTCTCAAGCCTCTAACTGTGAAATACGTGTTTCAAAAAATGAACCAAAATGGTCTTTAGGCAATTTAATTAAAATTTTCTGCTCTATTAAGTAGTTCCTCTTGATAGAGCCTCTCTTTTTTGTTTGCTAAGGTCACCTTTTTCTGGCTTTCCAGTAACTACATTTTCTCTCACAGTTTAATGGCCTGTGGTGTCATATATAAATTAAGTTTTAAGTGGAACGTGAATCTTTCTGTCAAAGAAAGTCTAGGTATGGATAATGTATGTTCTTAAAAGGTAATTATTTGGTACATTTATGAGCTGAATAGTCTAGGAAAATGGGAACTGCTGACTTTTTTTAAAAAAACACAAGGTGAAGGTGAATACAATACTGCTTACTAAAAAGTGTCCTATTAAATTAATATTTGAGACACTAGAAAGAAATTAAAGGCTCGATTCCTGAAGTCCATAGGATAATTTATAGCACGTGATATGGTGTTTTGCTGAACTGGGCTGCAAAGTTCAGCAGTCAGCACCTTGAAGTACTTGCCTAGGAAAAGCAGCAGGCATAATTCAAAAAGTGAATTATTTTAATTTCAGTTTACCTTGCACAAAAAAGTTATATTTTGGAGGTCTATTAACTTTTGGGCTGATATCTTCATTTTTTTTTATCCTTTGTTTCAGCTCTTTACCTACAGTCAATTGTAAGAAGAGAAGTTGAAGGGAAAAGTGCCATTCTGAGAAGTTTCTCTTGAAATACTGTAGTCTACAGCACACGACAGTAGTAGCAAAACTTTTTACTTCATGGACTAAGTGCGTGTTTCTTGGTTACTCTGGAAGATGCACGGTAGGCTGTTCCCCTCTGCATGATGCCATCAGAGGAGGGCTGGTGCTGTGCAGCACCCTGAGGAGCTCTCCTGACCTGGTCCCAAATGCCTTGTACACCAATGCCTGTGGCTTCCTGGACTCAGCATGCATATCCCAGATACTCCCATCATCCTTCATTGCTCCTTCGGTATTCACTCAGGTGATGGCTTCAGACCCCACCTATATTAAAGACATTGACTTTTTCTATAGTTCATATTTTTACAGTAGCTGGCTCAAGGTTTCTTACCAATGCTGACAGAATTTCATTCTGTCAAATATAAAGTGAATGCTTCAAGCACGATCCTCTGTGAGCCATTCACTGGCAAACTGCTTGGACCATTAAGTATTAGTGGGCCTGATTTTGTGTCTGCCTCCACTCCCATTCCCCTGCCACTGCTAAAAGCTAAATGTTTTGGTGGAACTAGTCCCCACGAAAGCAGTACATCCTTCCTGACAACTTTATCTTCACGATGATTGAGTTCCCTGCCATATGCCTGAGGGATGAAAAAAATGGGGACATTTGGGGCAAGTCACTCTGCTTTTACTGCTGAGCTAGCACTGACCATGGAGATAACACTTCAAATGTGAAACCCAAAGAGCTTCTTGCAATCAAGACCATAATTTTTCTGTGTCCCTCAGTGTGCTTTCATCCAGTGATAAGTAAGTGAAGTCTACAAAATAAGTCACCAAAACTTCAACCACTTCTTATACTGATCAAGAGGAAGTCTTTCTTTTGGTATTAATTGATTTTAGATCAGGCATTTAAAGCAAAGAAGTGGTTTGTTAACTTAAAGAATGTTCCAGTTCTAAGTATGATTGATTTTAACAGGGCTCACATAGAGAAACCACTGTAATGATGAACTCTGTCAGCTGTTATAGTGTTGTGAATAAAATGTTCTGCTGAGGAATTGAAGATCTGCCCTTTCAAAAGGTTATCATCTTGCAGAGTCCACAGTTTTTCTTTTTTTCAGGAAAATTACTTCACTTGTATAACTGTCAAAGATTTAATATATGGGCTGTAAAAATGAGACATTTTCCACATTAATTAGCCTAAAGCAGAAATAAAATATTTTTGCCTTTATAGCAGTTCCCCATTGTTAGCCATATTTCAACATAACTCAAACCTTGAACGATGTTCAAAGATTTTTTTTTTTTTGGAGCTAAGCAAAAGTACAACTACTCTAAAGAATCTCACGTAAAACGCATAGCATTATTTCTCTGGCTCAGTGATCCAATTTTTACTGTTTTATATTTAGGTGCACAGTACATAGGCTCAAAAATCTTTTGGCAAGAAAAGAGCTAATGTATGTGTGGTACACTGTAAAACTTCACTGGATGGATGGATCTTTTCTCTTATGTTACAGCTATGATTTCAACTATTATTCAAAATTATTGCTATATTCTTGTTTCATAACACAGAAATGGATACGCACAAATGTTAACACACAAATTCAGTTTATTTGTTCTTATTTTAAGTGGTTCTTTTAGGAGTTGTCATATATTAGCACCAAAAAGACCAGAATCAATGTTAATTCATCTGAAATGCTTTTATTTCTGAAATTAAATAATGCATGTCATCTCTTTTTCTGTCATTATTTTTCAGTTATATGAACAGCTAAGCTGCACTGCAAAGTTCCAAGCTTCTGTCTTTAAAAAAAACCCCAGTAATAACATCACATTTGAAAAGAGATGAAATTTTAAAGTAGATTTTCAAAATGTTAAAGTTAGATATAAAATGCAAATCCTTTCCTTTTCCTTTGCTTTTGCTTTTTTCTTTCTACTGCACAGATATATGTACTGTGAGTGCTGTTCCAAAGTAGAGTTTCTGGATAAATCAAAGCTACACAGCAACAGAAGTTATACCTCTATTGGTGATTGGGACAAAGTGCTTAGTTTATTTTCTGTGCAATTCCGTAAGTGAAAAGATAGTCTTGTTAAGCTGCACTAATCAGACATAGCAGCTCAGCACTGTATCCACAAGGCTACCTAAAGCAGACTTTGGCAGGTCTTAATGAATTTTGTAGTTGTTGCTCAAATCACTCTTGAGGTCCATTGCAATTAATGTATGGCTAAAATACTCACAAGGCAATTACAATTATTCAGGTTTTGGAAAACTGGGCTCACCGGAGGTAGAATCAGATATTCAGCTATTATAAATCACTTTGACTGCACTAATGTCAATACTGATTTATACTCTACAAGGGCCTGATAATCTCATTTTGTAAGAAGAGAGTTCCCTAAAGAGGTGATCCAAAGACCAATGAAGTCATTGGGAGGTTTTCCATTAGTTTCAGTGACTTTTAGATCAGTCTGCAAGTATTTAATGTTAATCTGTTCTTAAAAATAAAATATAGGTAACCTTGGAAGCAAGTACAAACACACATATATTTAGGAAAAGACATATCCAAAACTTTAAACTTTAAATAAAACTTCAAATGAGAATCACAGAATCACAGAATCACAGAATGTTAGGGATTGGAAGGGACCTCGAAAGATCATCTAGTCCAATCCCCCTGCCGGGGCAGGATTGCCTAGACCATATCACACAGGAACGCGTCCAGGCGGGTTTTGAATGTCTCCAGAGAAGGAGACTCCACAACCTCTCTGGGCAGCCTGTTCCAGTGTTCAGTCACCCTTACAGTAAAGAAGTTTTTCCTCAAATTTAAGTGGAACCTCCTGTGTTCCAGCTTGCACCCATTGCCCCTTGTCCTGTCAAGGGATGTCACTGAGAAGAGCCTGGCTCCATCCTCATGACACTTGCTCTTTACATATTTATAAACATTAATGAGGTCACCCCTCAGTCTCCTCTTCTCTAAGCTAAAGAGACCCAGCTCCCTCAGCCTCTCCTCATAAGGGAGATGTTCCACTCCCTTAATCATCTTCGTGGCTCTGCGCTGGACTCTCTCTAGCAGTTCCCTGTCCTTCTTGAACTGAGGGGCCCAGAACTGGACACAATACTCCAGATGCAGCCTCACCAGGGCAGAGTAGAGGGGGAGGAGAACCTCTCTCGACCTGCTGACCACACCCCTTCTAATACACCCCAGGATGCCATTGACCTTCTTGGCCACAAGGGCACACTGCTGGCTCATGGTCATCCTGTTGTCCACTAGGACCCCCAGGTCCCTTTCCCCTACGCTGCTCTCCAACAGCTCTGTCCCCAACTTGTACTGGTACATGGGGTTGTTCTTGCCCCGATGCAGGACTCTACACTTGCCCTTGTTATATTTCATTAAATTTCTCCCCGCCCAACTCTCCAGCCTGTCCAGGTCTCTCTGAATGGCTGCGCAGCCTTCCGGCACATCAGCCACTCCTCCCAGTTTTGTGTCATCAGCGAACTTGCTGACATTGCACTCTATTCCCTCATCCAAGTCATTAATGAATATATTGAATAGAACTGGTCCCAGAACCGACCTCCAACTGGACTCTGTCCCACTGACCACTACTCTCTGGCTTCTTCCCTTCAGCCAGTTCACAATCCACCTCACTACCCGATCATCCAGACCACACTTCCTCAGTTTAGCTGCGAGGATGCTGTGGGAGACCGTGTCAAACGCTTTACTGAAATCGAGATAGACCACATCCACAGCTTTACCATCATCTATCCACCAGGTTACATCCTCATAAAAGGCTATCAAGTTGGTTGAGCATGACTTCCCCTTGGTGAGGCCATGTTGAGTGCCCCTAATGATCCCCCTATCCTTAATGTGCCTAGAGACAGCACCAAGAACAAGTTGTTCCATCACCTTTCCAGGGATGGAGGTGAGGCTGACCGGTCTATAGTTACCCGGGTCCTCCTTCCTGCCCTTTTTGAAGACTGGAGTGACATTCGCTTTCCTCCAGTCCTCAGGCACCTCTCCCGTTGCCCATGACTTAGCAAAGATGATGGAGAGTGGCCTAGCAATGACTTCCGCCAGCTCCCTCAGCACCCGCGGGTGCATCCCATCAGGGCCCATGGATTTATGGACGTCCAGGTTGCTTAATTGGTCCCTGACCCAGCCCTCATCAACCAAGACAGATTCCTCCTCTATCCTGACTTCTTCTGAGGCCTCAGGGGTCCAGGGCTCCTCAGGACAGCCTCCAACAGTATAGACAGAGGCAAAGAAGGCATTCAGTAACTCCGCCTTCTTTTTATCCTCTGTCTCCAGGACCCCCACCTCATTCATCAGTGGGCCTACATTGCCTCTAGTGTTGGTTTTACCTGCAATGTATTTGAAGAAGCCCTTTCTGTTGTCCTTGACCTCTCTTGCAAGGTTTAATTCCAAGGAGGCCTTAGCTTTCCTAGTTGCCTCCCTACATCCTCTGACAACAGACTTATATTCCTCCCAAGTGGCCAGCCCCTCCTTCCCTGAATCTGAAACAGATTCAGAATCCCTAATAACTTTAGGCAATGAATTCCACAGATTATCACCACTCTTACAGGCTGTGCTTTACTCTCCCACTATACCTTTCTTTAGTTTTTATCTCCACTACAAAGTGTGTGTAAACACATGCACCAGTATAGCATAGTACAACTACAATGCAGAGAGAGGGATTTATAGCAAAGACTGGGAGCTGGACAATTAATGAGATTAATTTTGAGTGGTGTGTTCAGCTGATTCTACTGTGATCTATCCCATTTCCAGGTTTTTTTCAGTGTTTTGTGGCTGACCACTGGAGGCCTGAAGTGACATGTTTCAAAGTAGTATGTGTGTTTGTGAGCTGTTTGATTGACTTCATACACAGCTGTATGCATTAGCACCTGTAACAGAGTAACAGGGATGAATGACTGCAGGAGGACACAAAGAAAGACGCCATTCATTTTAGCAAAAATACTGTTGGCTGGTGACAGAACAGACTGCTTGTGGAACTATAGTGTAAAATAAAACATAGACACTGATCTCATGAATAAAAATCCAGGTCACTAGGTCTTTGAGCATATAGCCTTGAGAAACACATGAGCGCTCTTGTCATTAGATTTCAGCCATCTACTCCTGTCATATTTGGGTCCTCTTAATTCTCCCTTTTTTCCTCTGATGAGAGTTATTTACAGCAATATTTATGAGAAATCAAACTGTCTTGGCTATAGCAAAAAATAACTCTTTGTATTTGTAATAAAAATGATCTTATGACCATTTAAAAAAGTTATTTTTATTAATATTGCAAAACATTTATAAAGAATGTACAAATTCATTAAAATCTTGACCCAGACATGGACATTTTATGGGCAGGAAAAGGTGACTCCTTCCATTTATGAAAAATAGAGTCACAGCACAGGAAAAAGCATTATTTTTCTCACACAGCCAATCACATATGAAGAGTGAAGTAGTGCTGCTAGTACCCAGTTTATAAAGTCATAAAAACTATGACTTCATTATAAAAAAATAGTTAACTGAAAATGCTTGACAAAGTTTTCTAGTCTTTGTCCAGCATAGGAGGAGAACCGATATGTGTAAAACTATTACAATAAATGATTTAAGGAAAAAAATGAGACCTGGATTTTAAAGAGACACTCTGGTTTTTAATTACTAGAGATTCAGGGCCAATTTCAGACATAATGAAAGAAAATCCAACTTTGTTGAGGTTAGTGACTGTAAAGGAGGCAGGAACAGTCCATCCTTACCTCACATTATTTTTTCTACTATCACTAAATAATGTCTTCAGGTTTGGAGAAAGAGCAATATATTGTAGGTATTCTTGTATGATTCATTTACGCTTTTAGTTGTTTCAAAGTGCCATTTTTTTGAAATAAAGATCTATGGAGTTAGCATAGGAAAATGATACAGTATAAGCTTCTATAAAAAATCATCTTGCTGTACCATATAGTGTGTTCAGCTACGCTGAAGTCAATATGGTCTTTCGGCAACAATTACTTGTTGTTCTGTAAACAAATCCACATTTTCAAAGGACCTTTACCCTCTTGCTGGAGAGCAGCATGTAGCTAGAGTTTTGCAGTGTTTAACTGACGTGCATCTCTGCGTTTATACTGAGGAAGTAGGTGGTATGGTACCAAGCAGCAATGGACCTTTGCTGTCCTGTTTGAAAAATTAAAATCATCAGCTCAGCTGTAATTTTGTCATGCCATTTTTGCCAGGTTCCAAATGGCTCTGAGTTATTGGTGAAATTATACATAGCTTTAGACAAAATAAGCTATATTTACAACTGGTTTCTGCTATCAGACTCTTTTCCTGGATTTAATATTCAACAGTGTCATAGTAAATTGCTGAAACAAAGTTAATTTTTTTTTCTTCTTTACCAGTGTATGAGTGGCATTGATTTCAGAGGTTAACAACCCTTTTGATGTGGTTATTACTGTATACCAAAGGCACTGTCATAAAAATATGACTTAAGGTCATGTTTAAATAGGGTACTTATTACAGGAAAGTCTGTCGTGATTGAGTGAACACATATATTACCAGGGAAACATATTCATATTTGATTTTTCAACTTGAAATTATTGAATCTATTTTCAAAATTTCAGTGCTCTGTGAAAAGAAAATCTGTGTATGGAAGTTTTGGTCTCAAAAACATTCTTCCAAAAGTTGTAAAAATGAAGCTGAATTAGAAATAAATGATTCAAACCCATCTGGGGGCCTGAGTTATACTGTCTGTTTCTTGGCATTAAGTGTCTGTTCTTGGTGGAGTGTGTCATAGTTTCTGTTAGAAAGTGTAAAAAACCTGACCAGATGATGTCAGCACAGACAAGGTGGCTCCTGGCAGCAGATATTAAATAATGGCTGGGCTTAAACGCTGTGAAATGCATTCAGCTAGCTGGCAGCAGGCTGTACTGTGTGACCTCTCCTTCGTGGTGCTTTAGCCCCAGCCAGCAGAGTCCTTGGCACAAGGATGCGACCACGAGCTTGGAAACATGTACTTATTTCAGGCAGAGACACAGAGGCAGCTCCTTGCCCACTACTGGATCCTCTTCGCTCTCCTCTGGCCGGAAACACCCCCCTAAGGCTGCTTCCTGAACTGGTGCATGTTCTCCTCTGGAAGGAGCAAAAGGTATTAAAATAGGGGTTCCCAAAGTCTTCTTCCTGGAGGGCTATGGGATAGCTGGGAAGACCATAATAAAAGCCAACTGCACTCCAATACCTAAAGGCTTCCCTGTTCCCTCTCTCCTCTGCTCCAGATGCTATGAGGCTGTATATGAAGGCAGATGCCTGGTTCTTTTGTTCTCCCAGCTGCTGTGACTATGCTGGACTATTGCCCAGTCCTGGCAATGCCCGTGGAGCAGACCTCGCTGAAGCTTCTTGGGGTTGTCTCCTATGAAGACAGGCTGAAAGAGTTGGGGCTGTTCAGCCTGGAGGAGAGAAGGCTCCAGGTAGACCTTCTAGCAGCCTTCCAGTACCTGAAGGGGGCTTACAGGAAAGTGGGAGAGGGACTTTTTACAAGGGCATGTAGTGATAGGATGAGGGGGAACGGTTTTAAACTGAAATAGGGTAGATTTTTATTAGATCTTAGGAAGAAATTCTTGACTGTGAGGGTGGTGAGACACTGGAACAGGTTGCCCAGAGAAGCTGTGGATGCCCCTTTCCTGGCAGTGTTCAAGGACAGATTGATGAGGCTTTGAGCAACCTGGTCTAGTGGAAAGGTGTCCCTGTCCATGGCAGTGGGTTTGGAACTAGATGATCTTTAAGGTCCCTTCCAACTGAAACTATTCTATGATTCTATGACAAATTCAAAGGCATAAAATAAGTTGGGACCTGGAATATGCACTGAAGTCTCCAGGATCCATCAGGTGGTTCAGTGCCAGCCTCTGACCACTCAGAGACTCACCTAGGTCCTGGTATGAGGATTTCAGCTCTCTTTTGGGAGTCTTTGCACTAGAGGGGACCTGCCTCGCACCCACTGCTGGGACTGCCATGCTGTCACTCCCTTATTTGTTAAAAAATGCATCTCTGTACTTATGCAACAAATAAAATCAAAGTGTTGTAAAACAAGGAAGAAAAACCCACCTGCAAATCAACAGACAAACCCAAGAGTGCTTTGCCAACTAGGCAGCTGGATCTGTCTTCTGAATTTGCTGTCTGTAAGTACCTTTAGGTATAGTTTGAACTCCTCACCTGACACGTTTGCTGCTCCTGTAAGAAGTGACTCAGCTTCCCCTGCTGCTGAAGTGGGGATGTTAGCCTTGCTTTCTTCTTCTAAAGAGGCAAAGCAAATGCTGATCCATGTTTCAGGTTTTTGCATCATCCTGTTTCCACTTATCTCACCTGGAACCAGGCAGCACTGATACTTTAAGATACTTAACCTCTCTCTTTGGAATTACTCAAAATCGGTGTCTTTCATATGTCTGAAAAAGAACTGGTTAAAACATTTTCTTTTCCTTGCCCTTGTTTGGTATCATACAGTGCCCCTACCAGCCTGTGTGCAGCTCTAAAGAGTTCGTGTTCATACTGGTGGTGTTATCTGACTACCCTGCAACACCAGTCTCTCCCTCAGACTAAATTGGCCACGTTACAGAGGTGTGGGCATCCTTGTGACACAGGAAATGGTTTTCACCTTTTCCTCTTAAATGAATTTTTATTGCAGAAGGCTCCAACTCAAATGAGCTCAGAGGCTGCTAATAACTTCTACTTCCTAACACTCATCCAAACACCTTCTGCTGCCTTTCCAGCTTCGTTCATTCACTCCAATGCCTGTTCTCTCCCTTTTCTCTGGTTAGCTCAAGCTGTGAGACACTGTGTGATGTGCTGCCCAGGAGGGATAAGAGGGGAGAAGAAGCAGAGGGAAGTGGCCAACCAGGAGATATGAGTCCTCTGGCAGGGCCAGTACGTGGCAGAACTTTCTTCTAGGCCATCCAGCAGTCAGGAGATGTAAATAGTCTGACTAGCACCAGCTGGGAAGTGCATAGTCAAAAGGTGCATGTTGCCTCACCCCTGGTGGGCAGCAGAGAGTGCCTTATGGGCCAGACCTCGCCTGCAAGCTGGCTGCAGTGCAGGCCTGCCTTACAACCTAAGCTGGAGAGTATAATTTTCCTTCTAGAATAACAAAAAAATTGCCGTTAATTTACTGAGCTATTTTGGAATATGAGACGCAATTACTAAGTTAGTTACTTGGATCGGTGTTGCTCCTTTATTTGAGTTTTCCAGAGGATGACGTGCATGTCATCAGAAAGGCATGCCTTTCTGGTCCCCCCTTCTCCTTGCCTCATTCACCTCCACAGTGCTTTTTAGTCAGGTATGATTTGCTGTTCCTGCTTCCTGGCCTGGAATAACAGCCTCTGTCCCATGGCTTCATTCTCCACTACAACGATCTTAAGCCAGGGGCTGCGTTCTAGAAAACAGTAGCATTTTCCAGTTAAAACATGTAAGTTTTCTTCCTGTTGATGAAGAATGCCTTCTTACTTTCTCAGAAGATCGGTTCCAAATAGCACTCCTATGCCACTGCCCCACTCCCCTCAAACTCCTTGCTTATTTAATGTTGTCTGTTATACAGTAGTAAGACATTTTCCATTAATATTCTTCAGCCACCTTGGCAGGGCACCGTTTTCTACAGCCCCCCTCTAGAAGGGAAGATTTTTTCCAGCTGTTCAGGTAATATAAAAATGAGTTCTTGAAAACTAACCCAGGCCTCAGGCTACAGCCCTCAGTCCTGACTGACAGACAGGTACTATTTGATGGAGGAAGAATGTTCAAGGGCACTGGTGGCTTAGAATTTGCTGGTAGGTGCACGGCACTGGTCTTTCCAACAGTAGTGGGAGATCCCATTTAAGGTGCCCAATCCTTCTTCTTTTCATATGAAATAAAATCCTGTGTGTTATGTACAAACTAAATCTGATTCTCTGTTGTTTATTTCCATTAGCTTGCATAGATTAATACTTTTTGTTGCTATTTCCCTTATGATCATAAGCAATGCTCTCCATGACACACCTTCTTCGGTGCTGATTCCACACACTTTTCCAGCCTGCAGACCAGCGCACCTTTGCTGTCTCGTCTGATGGCTTTGCTGAATGTTACAGGTTTGTCATTCACTATTGTGTTCCAATAACTCTTTGACCTGCATTAGCAATGATGTAGTTTTGTTCTAGGCTAGCCTGTACTGTCATGTCCCACACTCACAGATTTTTTTGTGGCTTGGATGCCTGAGATGATTTTCTAAATCTCTGCAAGCTTTTCCAACTTCTCATTTCTATACAGGTATTTTGGTACAAAAAAAAAGTACAGAGGAAAATTCTAGTTTCTCTCTGTTCCCTGATTCTCCCGTCTAGTAGGAAGCACTTAATGATCATTTCTTCTAAGGTTACTTCCCAATTTGAGCATTTTCCCTGGATATTCTGTTAAAGAGAAGGAAAATAAATGCCTCCTAGCAAAAGCCATGGCCTTTTGGGACTACCTATGGATGTACTGCACACACAGAACCAGGAAACACAGTATTATGCTACAGGATTTAAGACATACCAAAGTCACTATGTTCGTAGAATAGGGGAGGAAGAGTTAGAGGAATCTGCCTTCAATTCCTCCATGAGAGTCAGCCTTGGAGTACAAAAAGAACTTCATCAATTGCTTGGGGAGTTGATAAAATAATAGTAATGGATGCATTTGGACATACAGACAGTTGTTAACACGCTCCTATTTTCTGGCAGCAGGAGTGTGGGGGCTGGAGTCAATGTCATTTCACTCTATCTGTGTTCAAGAAAAGAACACAAGAGAGTCTGATTTTTTATTGTTAAGCTGGCAGTACACAGACTCACAGTTTCTGAATTCTGGAAAGTCAGACATTCTTCTTAACTGAAGAATGTTAAAGCAAGACATCTTGAACTCTGCTTTAGGCTCAGGAGTGTAAATCTGGAATAAGTTCACTGGTTTTGATGAGGATACTTTGGATTTACACCAGTGACTGAGAATAGAACTTGGCTCTGTATCTTATCCTTCTGGTGGTAGTGAAAAATATGATCCTAATACAGATGTGCAACTGATCACAGGAGTATTCTCATACTGATTCTACACTTTTAGATGCAGGATTTAAGACTGTGGAACAACATCCAGCTTACATAAGAGTACCTTTGAGGAACCTGGTAAAGAGGATCTATAAGAGGAGTAGCAATCTAATGCTTGCACAGGTCATACAGCTTTCCTGTACAGACCTCTCTTGCCTCATGAGAGAAGATTCAGAAAATATTGTTGTGTTTCATTTTTTTATTTATTGAAGTTTATGGGCATAACACACAAAAATAGTCTATGCAATAATTGTTCAAAAAAAAAGCTATGTGAATTTGGAGGAACTGAAGAAGCCCTAGTAGTTTTTGTTGTCACGCCTTCACAGAAATGTCAGTTATGGAGTAGATCTTTATAGACACTGACATTATCAGTTTTTGAACTGCAACATTATTTTTTCTAGTCCAGACTTTTTATTGAAAGTAACTGGTTTGCAGATGAAAATGTTGCAAACACAGTAAAGCTGCATAAGCCTCATATGTTGTTTTGACAAGATCTTTTTTGTGAGTACGTGTATGGAAAGTCTTACAGTCATAGAGCTAGAACCAGTTTTAGCCTTCAAACATTCATTATTTTTTTTCTTTTAGATCATATTCCATATCCTGCTATGACTTTTCAGTTGTTTGCTTGCTATAGTGCAAAGACTTCCTGAGACACCCTTCTTGGCATGATAAATACACAGATACTCTGCTTTAAAATGATATGCAGATGGGAAAGTTTCAAAGCCATTAGATTTCTATTGATTTTCCTATTGTTTGGTAATCACTGAAAGGGAGTGGATCTCTCTGTGACCTGACTAATGGAAATGAAAGTCACAGAGTATTAAAAACAAATGGGAAGATGGAAAAGAAAGTTGCAGTAGGGTTTTCAAAGGAGTTTTCAATCTTATGGACATTCATTGTCACTTGAGTGCCCAATTGCCTCAGGCTGCGTTGGAAGTCCAATCATGAGAGCTGGAAAAAACAAAACCTCAGCTAACCTATACTTCCAAACTTAAAAAGAAAAAGAGAAGCTGCAGTTACAGACTAAATAGATCATGATTTGGGGCTATGCTGTGCTTCTGTCACTGGCTTTGATTGGGCAAGCATGTTCATGTGCTTTGATTTTTCCTAGAGACAGAAAAGAATCAATAGAAGTGTCATAAAGCAGCATATTTTGCACTTTATTCACTTTGATAGTCCCTCTCCTTAGGTGGAAACTTCTGCCAGCGTACTTAAAATATAACATCTTAATCACACAATCCCTTAAACTCAATAAGGTGATGTTCTTTAAAGTTTAAAGAGATGATATGAGAAAACCCAAACACTTTTGGCGCTGAACGTTAATGAAACACAATGTCTCTGGCTTTTCTCCCATTTCTGAATACTTAAGATTTGAAACCAAATGATGTTCCAGTCCAGTAAATCACTTACTCTTTGCATAATAGTTGAGGGATATGAATGGCTCATATGAATGGAAATCAATTAAACCACTTATGGAGTTAAAATAACTAGATAATGCTTTCAGATACATTCTAACATAGTTTACTCTGAGTCAACAAATATATCTTCAATTTTTTAATTGTTTAATATTTCTTCCAGCCTTCATTTTCCATTATTCTCTCATTGCATGAGAAATTGCAATAAACCAATAGACTGACTTCACTAGCGTGGGCTTCTTTTGAGGCAGAGAATAATTCCTTGATGTTGTAAAAGAAGTGTCTAAGCAGATCTCATGGGGCATAATGAACAGGGCTTTTACTGATGTCATTAGTGATGTCTACTTTCTAATGAAGAGTATGTTCAGTCACACAGATGGCACATCTGTTTTATATGACATTTCTTGAGAGTTATTTACATGAAAGTCCATTACTGTTATGGATTATGTTTATATTTGTTGGGGCTTTCCCACATGGGGTTGTTGGAATACTTAATGCCTACGGAACCACAAGCACTGCACAATTACAGTAAAATACATGCAACTTCCTGGGTAATCAAAGTGTGACATGGGTGAAACCATCACAAATGAGTTCAACATGCCTGTCTGTCTTTTTTTTTTTTTGTCTTTCATTTGCTCTGTTAATAGAAAAGACCCACAGAGTAGATCCAACTATTACCCAGACATTACTGTTTTGTTTTTATGTTCTCGATGTTTTTTGGAACATCAAGAATTTTTACCAGTGGTCACTGTGTTCTGCTAGTGGTAATGCAGAAATATTGCTAGGGGTTGACAAAGCCCTTACCATCCTTCCTTGACTTTTCTGTAATAATGACACTAGACTGAAAGGTTTTATCATTGCTATGCTGATTGACAACTGTATGATTTCATGCTAAGAAATCTGGGATACTGCAGTGGTGAGAGAGTCTTAGGTCTACAAGGGAAAACTCTAATTCAGTTTTTCTCCATAACCTTCAGAACAAATATTGTTCGATGTGCTCAGACTGTAGCTCAGGTAATTCTGCTGTTTTCTTGCTTACTGGATATGTGTTTAGTTAATGTTTTTTCTATCAATCTAGATATTAAACACTGCATGTAGTACAAGTCAGTGAGCCAATTAGTAGTGCTGCTTGCAATACAAGTTGCAATATGCCTATATTCAATTAAAGATGAATGGAATCAAAATATAATCGCCAGTAAATATTGTCATGATTGTTAGCTGATCATTCACGAGTTAGATAGAGGAACACAGCACCAGAAAAAATGGGCATATATTCTATTTGCCCTTAAAATACTACTTTTTGACATAAAAACTGATGGGTCTTCTCCAAAATTCTTCTTCAGTTAAAGCTTTGTTTCATTAGCCTGACAGAGTTCGCATTAAAACAGGATACCCACTTTTACTCCATATTCTGAAAACATAAAATAGGATACAGTAAGGATAGGATAAATACCTTATTTCCTTGTCAAAGGTTCCACTAGTACAAAATACTATTGGCAAGCTGATATTAAGGAGAAAAACACAAATCTTATCAAATACTTTTGTTTAGAAAAATGACATCCAAGAAGGGAAAATTAAGTTTAGATATGGTGAACCTGCTTTCTTAGAAGATTGTCTAGCCAGCTACTCTTAATTTTAAAAGATTTGTAACAGTCTTAGTGTAAGGCTTTTCAGAAATTCAGTAATGAAACAACAGTAACATTAAAAAGACTGAACACCACAAGTAATTAAGTATACTTAATTAATTTTACTGTTGATTTCCCAAGCTTTTTAATGGTCTAGAGAGACAGACAAAACCCCTGAATCTACAGGATTATATAAATGATCAGGCAATTAATAAAACTTAAAGTACAGAACTATTGCTATAGAAAATGTTATAACACTTCTGAGTTGGTAGAGTATTTATGGCATCTCAAGCACTGACACAGCAGGAGTGCTTTTCATATCTCATTGCTGAAAAACATTCTTAATTTGAAAGTCCAAATTTATTATCTTTTCACACTGCACAGCTGACATCAGTCAGGGTGTTGAAATCCATGGTTTTACATGAGGTGCTTTGAATGTCCTGGGAGCATGGAAAAATCTTTGCCCTCTTTCAAGTAAGTCTTTCATGCACAGTTCTGGCATTACATCAGCAAAGCTTGGCCTGACAGTTATGACCAGGCTGGTAGGAGGCTTTTCTTCTTTCTTTCTTCTTCTCTTCTTTACTGGTCCATATGTAGCCCCATCGATTCATCCTTCTCTTCTGTCTCCCAAACAATCAAGAGAAAACAAAGAAAAGAAGCAAATTTGTGACACATGTAACTAAGAAGGCTGATTGGACTTTTAACCTCATTTATTTGTATTTTTACTTGGTAAATCCTTCACAGCAGGAACTGTCTCCTTCCCAAGTTTGTACAAGATGCAACCCTGGAGGGTCCCTTTGGGAATGACTGCCATCAATCTTAAAATAACAAGTGCTGAGTTTGATCCAGAATGATGTGTTTGCAGAGCATATGCACAGTATATTCTAAGTTTCCAAACTTACTGCAGTTAACAGAGTGAAAGGGAAAATCTTTCCACCTCTTCCTTATACGACTAAACAAACATTTAAAAATGGTTTTCATTAGAACTAGTAGGCAAATTTTACAGCTCTCGATATGATACAACAAAACTGAACGATGCTACAGATTCAAATCTTCAGCTGTATTTCTATATAGATCTGAGAAGCCCCCGATTTCTTGATGGCCTGAACCAGTTTCTGACACCTAACTTATTCTTTAAGATGTCCATAGGGTAGATCAGTATAGAAATGCCATAGCAAGTTTTGTATTTTAAATTGAATATACCAATATACAGAAGTTATTATATAACATAGGACAATAGCTCTTGCATAACTTATATCAATTTTCTGAATCTCTTCTGCAACTTGCATTTCTTCTACTAATTCTTCCCTTTCAAGATTCTGAATGCCTCATTGATTTCACAACTATTGTACCCACTGTTGACAAGTCATGCCACTTTCAGACCATGGTAACTAGTAAGCAAAGCTACCCAGTGTGTCACCCAGGATTTAACATAGTAAACTTTGTGGTGATGTGAGCTACAGCCCCTTCCCTGCCAGGGAGTGGCTGAAGTCTCTACCAAAACTTACTGACAGCCACAGGGGGGCTTGCAAAGGTTGCTGCATGGGACAAACTCTTACAGGGGTCTGAGACCCACTGGTGACTGTCAAAGGTGGGTGTTCATGACTCAGTCACTGCCTGTGGTGCAGCATGGGACCTTCTGGTCTGCGTTCTCCAACTCTGCCTCCTGCTGTGCTTGGTTTTTCCAGCTTGATCTGTTGCCTGTTGTTGTGCTCCCAGTTTCAGTCGCTGTTCTGTTGATTTGGCTGCATTCAGCAGGGTTTATGGCTGCCTTATACGAGCCCAAAGAGACAGCTTTGTTGGTGTGAATAATTCTCTCTCTAAGTCCCCTAATTACTGCTAATATTTGTTTTGTTTTCATAACAGCTTCAAGACAGATTTTCCATGAGGATGTTACCAGTAATGCTGCGTACCCTGAGGATTTCATGTGCATGCTCTCCTGCTGTGTCAACTTTTTACTCATTCTTGGTAAACAGATCTTGTCTGGGACAAGTGTGGCCCAAAGATGACATGTGGTGCACTGATGCTCATCTGGGTTTTAGAAAAATGCATGACCAGTTGATGTCAGTCCCATATCTGTGACTGCTGGTGGTATCAGATTCGCCTCACACACTGCCTCCTCTGTGTGAGCAGCCAAAGCCAAACTGTTTCAAGGTACAGGCCAGATTATGGCAGTGTTGTTTAATTTCCTATCCAGCATTTAGATCCACACATTTTCCTCATGGATTCCTCCAAGCTGCCAGTCCAACCATGTGAACCAATGTGCAGCCAGCTGGCCGGAGTACAGTCAGAGCATGGTCAATATTTGGAAAGGAGTACACATGCTGCCTGATTTCAGCTGAAATAATGGAATATCCATAAATACAAGACAATTTTTTAAGAGATTGAGCAGCTAGCCATTTGCCGGATTGATTAACTATGCCCTTAGACTATCCATCAAACAAATTAAAGTGCTTCTACAAAAGCAAATCAGAAAACAGGGTAGTGCAAAACTGTCTCAACCACCTTGCTGGTCGTCCAAAACCTAGCTTTGCCTCTCACAATTCAATTTCTCAAAAGAAGCAGCAAAAGTTGGTGAGAGAGGACAGGATTCTGAACTGGTTGCAGGATAACGTGTATGTGTTTTCACAAAGATGTCTCTCCAACAATTTCCCTCTGCATTTCTGTCTGACCTTTTGAGCTCCAGTGACTTGGGCAGTTTGGACAACAGCAGCCTTATGCTACAAGGGAAAATAGAAGTAGGAAAAAAATCGTTCCAAGGGAGGAAGGATCTCTCACTTTTGCTGCCTGATTTATTTTAATTTATTTAAGAATTTACAGAAGTGCACTCTTATTTCTATTCTACTTTGGAGTTTGAGTTTGGTTTATTGGTTTTTGTAGGAGAGTTTTCAAAAAATGCTGATCTTAGCTTTCACTTAACAGAACAGAGCTTTGTAAGTGCGAAGCTTTCATTGTTTGTTTCCTATTCAGTCATACAGGAAGTTATACAGGAAGCCTCAACCAAGATAGAAGATATTATGAAAATATGACAGAATATTAATAAACTCTGAAGAATGGTGAAATGGTATCTCATGACCCTAGGTCAACAACAGAAGAAAGATCTATTTAATTCAATACTTAATTACATAGAAAAAAAAATATTAAATCTTTCTCCATCAATAAAAACTAGGGACAAAAACCGTTCCTGGTTGTATATGTTAGACATGTAGTGATCCTAGTGTGTGAAAAAAATAGCTCAGAGAATTGAAAGTAACCTGGACAATGTGCAATAAGGAGCTGTGCAATCTGCCAATGAACAGCTATATCTGGTATGAGTACACATCTCACCTGTTGTCCTGCTTTGAGATTTATGAACATGTTATTGTGTTCCACGAGGCCCTGGATAGCAGGGGCTTAGCCGTGTCATATGTATCAAACCACACTACCTTAACAATGAATATGAGTGCATATGTAGAATGAAACCACAGGCACTGAGGTCCTGATGCTCACCCTGTGAACATTTCAGAGGCATTCACTTTGGAGTAATTCTAGTCTGTGTTCTTGCGCTGTTGGACCACAGTGGTTGGAACATAGAATCATAGTCGTTTAATGATTTGAGATGGACTTTTGAAGATCACCTAGTCCAACCCCCCCTGCAAGGTGGACATTAGGGGCATTTTTTCTTTTCAATCTTTTTTTTTCAATCCAACTTGTGTCTTGATGCCACCTCACAATGTGAAATCAAGCATGCTAAGGGGAGATGACATGAAGACCCATGCAGCAGTAGGGTACAGTAAATTCATGAGACCACTGAAAAAGTTCAGACTCCACCAGAAGATATGCTGAAGATGATTCCTGGCAAGGCTTCACTGCCTGGACATCAGAGAAACCATGAACACCAGATCTAGATCCAGAAGACAGTAACAAATTACAAAAACAATGCGGGTAGTTTGCATGGCTTTAATTTGCAGGGTGAACAAGACATGACAAATCTTGTTAGTGCAGATGCCCTGGGACAAAGAATATACCTAGGCTAGATTATAGCAGCATTAATTCTATATACTAATTTACTTATTTTTCTAGTTAATAAAATGGCTAATATTTTAAAATTTTGCTACAATCCCAAATGCAAGGCCTCTTAGCTCCCCGGCACCTTCATAGTCTGCTTTACCCTTATTTTTATAGACAGGAGCTGGCAGAAAGATTGGAGCAGTAAAAAGAAAAGTGACTTCCAAACAACATCGCCGGCTGCATGGGCTGCTGTCCTACTTTGGATACCTCTTGACTTGGTCTTATGAACAAGAAGAGGCAGGAAAGTCAGGTTGCAGACATCAGGTCTGAGAACTGCTGAGCAGGTGCTGTGCAGAGGAACTATGCAGCAGTTACTAACTTATTTCTTGTCATAGATATCTTGTGCTTTCTATGCGACAGTTACTTATCTTGCCCTTTAGTTAGTTTCTAAACAGTCTATATTAATCAGCCTGCTTATGGGGTAGGAAATTCGTGAATGCGTTTTTTTAGTAACTGGATGAGATCCTGGCCCAACTGTGATTGACCTCAGTGCAATACTTCACCCCTCACATCTTGAAGAAGACAGTGACTTAGGTATCGCTCACTTCCCTAAATACAAACAGATTATGCTATTAAATTACCTCATCACTTTTATATTAATATGGGATTTATTTATTTGTAAGGAAGAATACAAACATGAATGCTGCAACACAGCTGAGAAGCATAGTGAAAAATAAAAGTGGGATGAATGTCTTTCAGTAAATACATTTACTTTAATTTATGACTCAGGCCTAATTCTTGCCATGATTTTGTTATAATAAATTCTAAAGAAAATAAGATTACAGTGATAAAACAACATCTCTTACCAATGAGTACCTAGTGCACACATGCAAAGAGTTAGGCTGTCTGCCTACTCTGCCAGCTAAAAAACGCCATAGTCAATCTTTCACTATTATTTCCAAAACCATCTTTGAAGTTTTATCTGAAACAGCTCAACCCCCGAACAATGTCTCAGACTTTGCTGCCCAAAACAAATAATTCAATTAGAAGAAAAACAAACAATTCTATCATTCCCATGATTAATACTCACTTTTGCCTGAAACCTACATTCAGGAGATTTCTTCTGTCATAAACCCTTTGTTGATACACATCTGAGTTGCTTGAAGTAAGAGGTTTCTCAATTACAGCAACCCAGGAGTATAAAAATTAAAAATATAATTTCATTGAAAGCAAGTTGTTCCTCAGAAAGGAACGGTTTAAATTAATCTTTTGATCTAGAAATAAAAATAATTCTCAAATTTTTATGATGTGAAATTTTGGCATTTTTAAAATGATTTTTTTTTAATGTCTGTACAGGCATAATAAATCCACAGTTATTTGTAAGTATATGATGTTTAATGGTATGTGAAAAGTTAGCACAAGTAAGAGATGCTTACTAGTTAATTGAATGTTTACATTCAAGATGTCTCAAATGAAGAATGAGGAACAATTAAAATGGATCTTCACATGCAGTAGCCTATTTCATTGGCTTTTATTATCAGTCAGGAGAAACTGACACTATTAAAGTGTGACAATTTTACATGTTTACTTTAGGATGAAATTATTTACACTTAAAACTGCCTACAACTATGCACTTTATAACTTAGGGTCACTATCTCAACTATAGATATCTACAATTGGTGAGATAAATCAAAAAGAAGAATTAAAGTACACATATAGCCATGTTCCACCTTTTCAAATTTCCCCATAATTCCTGTTTCTCTGTACTTTATCTCACTATACAATTTCAAGGCTTTCTGATTCTAGAAAACTAGGTTACTGAGAGTAAAACTTCCTCTCCCACTAGTGTTTTCAAGCTGCATATAGTGATTTTAGTCACTTGCATATTGCAAAATCAGCAGCAGGGAAAAGAATGAACAATTCCTGTAATATGGTTTTTTTCATTTAGTTTTTTATAAAGTTGTCACACACAGCTACAGTCTTGCAACGTAGTGAAGTTGACATTATGAGAAAAGAGTCTGATTGGTTATAACAGGAGCAATAAATGGGAAAAAATTAATCTGTCAATCTTTTGAAAAGAAGTGAAAGCAGTAATATTTTACAATTTTATCTCTTTATTTAGTTAATATTTATTTTGCAATACCAAATTGTATCTCAATGTTCTAGTATACTTCTAGTGACCATCGGCTGTGAAATATCTTTATGCACAGATGATAGAACAGAATGGAATGGAGTGGAATGGAGTGGAATGGAGTGGAATGGAGTGGAATAGAATAGAATAGAATAGAATAGAATAGAATAGAATAGAATAGAATAGAATAGAATAGAATAGGACAGGACTAGACTGGACTATTTCAGTTGGAAGGGACCTACAACAATCATCTAGTCCAACTGCCTGACCGCTTCAGGGCTGACAAAAAGCTAAAATATGTTACCAAGGGCACTGTCCAAATGCCTCTTAAACACTGACAAGCTTGGGGCATCGACTACTTCTCTAGGAAGCCTGTTCCAGTGTTTCACCACCCTCTCGGTAAAGAAATGCTTCCTAATGTCCAGTCTGAACCTTCCCTGATGCAGCTCTGAACCATTACTATGTGTCCTATCACTGGATACCAGGGAGAAGCCATCAGCACCTCCCTCTTACTTCCCCTCCTCAGGAAGCTGTAGAGAGCAATGAGGTTGCCCCTCAGCCTCCTTTTCTTCAAACTAGACAAACACATGAAAATGTAGAGATTAGGAAAAAAAATCAGAAAAATGAAAGGAAAAGAAAATGAAACTATTTGTTTGTCTTCCCTTGAGGTAGCAGATAATCATCAGATGATTCCAAAAGTACAATAAAAATTCAAATACGATGTGTATGTGTGCCTGTGGATCCCTGTGCATACCTGTTGTTCCTAAACGCTTGCTGGTCCTTTTCCATTCTTGTGAAACTAGTTCTTCTCTCCAAACCTTCTGCTCTAATTTCAGACTTTCAAAATTGCTACTAACCAGTTTCCATTAGCACCAACGGAAAAATGTTACAGGTTTTTTTTTTTAGGATCTGAAAACTAGAGATTTCACAGGCCCATCTTGTGTAATTTTTTAGCCATTTTATTAATCTATTAAGCAATAAAGCCTAGAGGAATGTGTTCATAAAAAAGGACAGCTTTTCCAACATTTTTCTTAGGAAAAATACAGTTTAAATATATGACTCAGACATGCCCCAGCAAACAGTGTATTTTCAGGTTTTTTAACTATACCATGAAATCCCTGAGTGTATAAATTGTGACTAAAGCTGGATCTGTAACCAACTGCATTTTTCTGGTGAGATGCCATGAGAATGAGGGTGCTTTAGGTCTAACTAGGAAATGAACAGAAACTTGAACGTGTAAGTGGCAATCAGTAGAGTTACATGCCTGTTTCCTGATTATATATTGAAAATGGGATGTCAGTTTTCATGTCATTCTGATATCATTAAAAATTGTATCATAAATATTTTAAAGTTTACTGCTTAGGTGTGGCCGTAGTAGTCTCATAAATACATATATCAGACTAGCAGAATAGATCAAATTAGAAGATACAGTGAGGTACTAATTTTATTAATATTTGTAAATATCATCCAAAAATATAGCTTCATGCAAAGTAGGTGTGCACAGATACATATTCCCCACCATTTCATGACTTGTAGACATATAGAATAGTTTAAATTGGAAAAGACCCTTAAGATCATCGAGTTCAACTGTAAACATAACACTGCCAAGTCCACCACTAAACCATGTCCCCAAGTGCCACATCTACACATATTTTAAATTCCTCCAGGGATGCTGACTCTACCCCTTCCCTGGGCAACCTGTTCCAATGTTTGATAACCCTTGCCATGAAGAAATGTTTCCTGATATCCAATCTAAACCTCCCCTGGCACAACTTGAGGCTGTTTCCTCTTGTCCTATCACTTGTTACTTGAGAAGAAGAGACCAACACTCACCTCACTATACCCTCCTTTGAAGTAGTTGTAGAGAGCGATGAGGTCTCCCCTCAGCCTCCTTTTCTCCAGACTAAGCAACCCCAATTCCCTCAGCCACTCCTCATATGATTTGTTCTCCAGACCCTTCACCAGCTTCATTGCCCTTCTTTGGACTCGTTCCAGCACCTCAATGTCTTTCCTGTAGTGAGGGGCCCAAAACTGAACACAGGATTCAAGGTGCAGCCTCACCAGTGCCAAGTACAGACAGATGATCACTTCTCTTGCCCTGCTGGCCACAATATTTCTGATACAAGCCAGGATGCTGTTGGCCTTCTTGGTCACCTGGACACACTGCTGGCTCATATTCAGCCATCCATCGATCAACACCCCCAGGTCCTTTTCCACCAGGCAGATTTCTAGCCACTCTTCCCCAAGCCTGTAGTGGTGCATGGGGTTGTTGTGCCCCAAGTGCAGGACCCGACACTTGGCCTTGTTGAACCTCATACAGTTGACCTTGGCCCATTGATCCAGCCTGTCCAGATCCCTCTGCAGAGCCTTCCTACCCTTCAGGAGATCAACACTCCCAATTCAACTTGGCGTCATCTGAGAACTTACTGAGGGTGCACTCGATCCCCTTGTCCAGATCATTGATCAAGATATTAAAGAGAACTGGCCCCAATACTGAGCCCTGGGGAACACCACTTGTGACCAGCCACCAACTGGATTTAACTGCATTCGCCACAACTCTTTGGGCTTGGCCATCCAGCCAGTTTTTTACCCAGCAAAGCGTATGCCCATCCAAGGCATGAACATCCAGTTTCTCCAGGCGAATGCTGTGGGAAACAGTGTCAAAGGCTTTACTACAGTCCAAGTAGACAACGTCCATAGCCTTTCCCTCATCCAGTAAGTGGGTCATCTTGTCATAGAAGATCAGGTTAATCAAGCACGACCTGCCTTTCATAAACCTGTGTTGACTGGGCCTGATCACCTGGTTGTCCTGTATGTGCTGTGTGATGGCACTCAAGATGATCTACTCCATAATCTTCCCCACTTGATGAATTGCTAAGCCTACTACAGCCCTAGCAAAAAAATTGCTTTGGTCTATGGTTTTGATTATGAATTTATGCTTACATGGTCATTTGCATGGGAGTATAGGCTGATCGACTGCTCTTCATCCATAGCAGTTAGAAATGGTAAAATGTGGATAAACTGTATGACTGACAAGCTTTTTAAAAAAATTTCACTCTTATTTAACCAAATAATCATGTGTAAAAATAACACTATTGCTTGAACAAATTAGTAAATGTAGTGTAATTTTCAGGTTCTAAAAATGTAGATTAGGGTGTGTGTGTGTAAAATGTAAAACACATTTTGAAATTGTAGTATTCGATGTTGTTGCATCATTCTTTTCTCTTGTGATTTATTGCCCCAACGCTGGTATGTATCTATAGTATTGTCAGTTAGCCACACATTCCAATATTGCAGTTTTTTAATTTCATGAACTCGCTAAGGATTTGATAATCTTTATATGTGACTTAACATCAACCTCCATGTAAACTGAGAACAGCATCTTGGCCTGCCAGCATGTGTTTTGGATGTATATTAAACATACTAGTAGGCAAAAGCAATTCTTCCTAGGTGAAATAACTGCAGAAAAAAAGCTATGTTAAAACCCACTGGGGAAAGCAAACTGGTTAAGAGGTGGTGGTGGATAACCGAATTGCCCTTCACACAACACCCTGTGCTGCAAGGCTAAATGAGAGAGATGTGCTGTTCCTGGAGTGTTATAGTCCATGAGTTCATGCCAGTGATTCGGAATAGTATTTCCTCACATCTGTTCCTTTTTTTTAATGTCTGCCAAAAACATTGGAAGAAATTGTTTGAAACCACTTAAAGACTTGCATTCTTTTCTTTCTTTTTTTTTTTGAAATAAACCTTTTTTGCATTAATGGTCTATTTAAACATGACACGGTCTCTCATAACTCAAACTGCAGTCTGGTTTTCCTATAATTTGTCTTATACCACTGTGATTTTTTCTCTTGGACGCATAGCTTCCAAATAAGTGATCTTCATGGAGGAAGGTAATTGTTTGTCATGGTAAAGAATAGGAAAATCATGGAGAAAAAGCACAATAACTGTCTTTTTGAAAAAGGGAAAAAACAACACTCCCCCAAAACCGAACAGAAAATTTTAATTAAGATATTTGTCCCAAGGACAAGAATAGCCCAAACAAATAACTCTGGTTACACAAGGCAAATATTTAGACTCCTGTGATGGTAGTAAACCAATAATTTTAAATAATTTTAACAATTTGCACTCTTTTTTGAACTGTATCCTGTATCTTATTGTTCTAATAACTCCCAGTTTACAGCTTCTTTGCTACACTTCACTGAGCTACAAAGATCCTCTGCATTCCTGTACACCAGCTCTTTCATTACCTTATATATGACTGAGTTGACTCCCTTAGCCCCTTTGTTTCAGACTACGTACAGCTTTTTTTCCCATTGTCTAGGACACACTAAGGACCTTAGTACATGCTAAGGACCTTGCATTAGGGCTGTTTTCCAGAACACATTTGTATTTTCAATTGTCTTGAGACATTTTTCTATTCATAGTATCAGATCCTGGAATTTAATTGTTTGTCATCATCCAAAATTCTGATTTAAGCACATTGAGGGCAGGGTTCTCAGAGTTCTCAGGTGCTTTTATATATGGACTGTAAGATTTTAAATTAAAATGTAAGTGCCTTAAGTGGATACCTGTCTGCTTTTTGAAGATTGCAGGCAACATGTCAGTGCACACATAGATGTTATACCTCTGGCAGTTTTTAAGATGAAAGGCTTATAAATTCTTTCTTTTCCTTAACTGTGCAGTAAGCCAGGCTCTGGCTGGATACAAGGCTATTTGCTTATTCTTTTGAACTCAGACACAATAGCAGGGGCAATACCTAAGTCAGGATCTGGAAAAGGGGTCCTGAATATGGGTCTTGCACACTATACTATTACTTTTTCTATAAATGCCTTAGCAAAAGAGATTGGCTGGGAGTATCCATATCTCAGAAGAGTATGAAGGATTCTTCATCTGGATGATTGCAATATACTACTGTTTTTGTGTAAAGGTTGTATAATTTAAAACATGTATAACTCAACAATCCTTTTTGGAACTGTGATTTTTTGGTAACAGTTGTATCCTAACAAAGAGTGTGATGTAGCTAGTTAGGTTTGCTAGCTTTTAAATTTTATTGGCAATTAGATTTTAGGCATGTAGGAACTGAAATCAGTCTGCTGACTACACTTGTAAAACCCCTGTGATGTTGACTTAGCTGCTGTTTTAGTCAAAGTATGTTAAGAAAGTTTGCTTGTTTGTTTTTCTGGTTTTGTTAAGCAGTGTGAACATACCCCGTGACTGAACATCAGAAGGAATAGATGAGACACAGGGAAAGAAAGAAGAAAGAAGAGACAGAACTACAGATCCTGAGAGTTTAAATTTTTGTTGCTATATAGTATGTAACTATGGAAATAACTTACAATTTCTACTGGATTTTTAAAAATTGCATCTTGCAGTTCTATTGTGGAGACTTTTTTTTTTCCTTATTAACGGTGTTATCTTAAGATAAATAAAAATAAAGAAGATACTGTTTTCAGTAAACCAAAACTGTCATAACAGAGACTGATGCTGGAGGGAGAAGATACATAGTAAAAAGAGAGACAGTTAAAGTAAGAGGAGTGCTCAGGTATACAAACGGCTGGACTACTAAGTATGTTTGGTACCAAGGTTAGGAATATAGTTACTTAGAGTCTTTCTATAGTCAGTAAAAAAGGCATGTTTTCAGTGAGTGATTCAAAACTTCAGTGAACAAGAAAAGGCTCACCTGAAGTTATCGATACAATAGTGCTGTATACATGAAAACCCCAGCAACCTTGAAAGACAGGAAGGTTGTGGTTTTAATTGTTTTAACTGTTTAGTGAAAAAAAAAGAGAATGTGGTCTCACTATCTTTCATTGTTATGGGAACTCTAAACATGTCTAAACATCATTTAGAAAATTGCTAACATCTATGCATGATAGAAGGCTATAGCCACTAACAAAGTATAAGATAATGGTCAGTGCTCACAAATGAGGGAGCTTATAGCATGCGGTCTCTGGCTTTCAGATGTTAAATGTTTGGACTCCACTGCATTGAAGTTTTAGCAGAAATATACCCATGTCTTATTACTACTTTCCAAGTTGTCTAAATGAAGGTGCTGGAAAGTAGAATTCATTTCGTTTAGCATGTGTAGTCAATGAACACAAAAAAGGCTCTTTGAAGGTGTAAGTCCTCTCAAGTACTTTAGACAGCTGCCTCAGAATAAGAAGAATCAGCTTTTTCTATTAACTGAACAGAGAATTCAGAAATCAGCTTATAGGTTGAGATGCACATTTAGTAGCATGGATCCCACCCTGAGGGCTGAATTTGCTGCCAGGTGATATTTATGACTTTGGACTTGGTAAGTAAAATAGATTTTGGGAGCACCTGGCTGAGACCAGGGACACTGGAAGTATCTGTAAAGACTTGTGGTTGCTGCAAGGAGGACAGAGGAGATGCTGCAAGGAGGACAGAGGAGATGATTCCAGGAGGAACATCCATCAAAGGGACAAAAGTGGTAATTTCCCTAACAGACACTTCACTTGAATAAGGTGAATCCAGGGCTTAGTCTACACAGAGCTTTCTCTCATTAAAGTATGGATAACTGTTCAGGGAATGCCTCCACCTACTCAGGGGGAGGCACTATGAAATGAGAATTTTATGACTATTTTATCATTGACATCACTATATGGTAAAACTCCCCTATCACTCTGGAAAGAAAAAAAAAATTTCTGAGGATGTGAAAAATCAAGTTATAATCTCCAGAAGGGAAAAAAAAAAAGCAGTCTTTGGAGCCAATTCCAGTACTTCAGAGAACTGATTCATAGAATCATAGAATGGTTTCAGTTGGAAGGGACCTTAAACATCACCTAGTTCCAGTCCCCCTG
The DNA here is from genome assembly GCF_013368605.1 of Nyctibius grandis. Classification (NCBI taxonomy): domain Eukaryota; kingdom Metazoa; phylum Chordata; class Aves; order Nyctibiiformes; family Nyctibiidae; genus Nyctibius; species Nyctibius grandis. The sequence goes on along the minus strand of NC_090658.1, from coordinate 96,679,472 downwards.
CCACAGACAGGGACGCTTTTCCACTAGACCAAATTGCTCAATGCCCCATCTAATATGGTCTTAAACACTGCCAGGGAGGGACCATCCACAACTTCACTGGGCAACCTGTTCCAGTGTCTCACCACCCTCACAGTCAAGAATTTCTTCCTAAGATCTAATCTAAATCTACCCTCTTTCAGTTTAAAACCATTCCACCTCGTCCTATCACTACATGCCCTTGTAAAAAGTCCCTCTCCCACTTTCCTGTAAGCCCCCTTCAGGTACTGGAAGGCTGCTAGGTTTCCCTGGAGCCTTCTCCAGGCTGAATAGCCCCAAGTGTCTCAGCCTGTCTTCATAGGAGAGGTGCTCCATCCCTCTGATCATAATTGATCATTCATAATTGTTGAATTTTGGGGGTTGCTAAAATTGCTTCATATTTCATTTTTTTCCACATTCTGTGGCAGATTTCGTGGGGATGTTTGCAAGTATTCTGGATACCAAAGAATTTTGTGAGCCATCTCTTCAGGTTTCATAAGGAGCCTGATGGAGAACATCTCATGGTCTCCAGAAGCAGCTGAAATGATACTGCTGTGTTGGTATTCTGCTGTTGGCATGCTCCTTTTCCATCAATAGATCTATATGAGTTATCAATATATTTCTCAACAAGGCTGATCAGGAGAGATCAGATTGTGTTGGGAATCACTTGTCATAAATTTGGCATTTTCTTCTTTCTACATCATCAGTATATTTCTATTTGCTTGTTAGCTGATTACCTGTGTAACATATATTGGTGGTTTCAGTCTAGTTTCTGTTGTGCGGGGCATGTATCTGTACCTGTATCTGATACTGCTTCAGTTAATTCAGCTGAAGATAAAGACTTGAGTGGCTGGGTAAAATGAGCTTCTTTCTCCCACTAAAGCTAGTACCTGTCTATCAGAGATGAGTATAATTGGGAGACCAGCTATTTATATCATCCTGAACAGAGATGCTAAAGCACATGGCCTATCTGCAGTTCTGGTACTATAAATAGAAAAATACCATGTGAACATTATTTTGGACTTATTTTCCCTGAGAGCTAAAAGAGCCAAATTTATTGATGCTTAACTAGACCTACAGAAATATTAAGTTAATTCACCAGTAGCAGAAATGCTAATAGAAGTCTTACAGAGTGACTGAGTACAAGATGTACAGCAGAGAACAAAGATGCTTTGTCAGTGAAGACAAAATGTTCTTCATTTTGAGTGTGCTGCCAGAAAACTCTGTTGATGTAAAGATATCACCAGTAAGGAAGTGACCAAAGTGACAGACCGATTGCAGCAGCAAAGTAATTAATTTTCTCCAGCTCCCATAAAGCTTCCAGAGGGTTAATGGTGAAGTGCAGGCTTTGCTTACAGAAGACTCAAGGCTAGACATGTTTGCTAGAATGGAGAAATAACTTTTTTTTCCTGTCAAGAATGAAAACTATTTTGTAAGGTGTTTAAAAACTCACTGCTGAACGGAATCAAGCTCTCATCCTTTGTGTATTAAGTTTATTCCTTTTGTGGTATTTCCTGAACAAGAAGAGCAAGTGTTTCAACTTCTATCTGGTCGTAGTTCTGAAATACGTCAAAGACAGTGACCAGGCCTTGACATGGATGAGGTTAGTGGAAAAGAAGTTTCATAATCATACAAGTATTCTCTATCAAAGCAAAAGATTCACAGTCTAATATATTTTACAGTAAAATTTCCATCTGATTTTTCAAGATTAATTCTATGCAGAAAGAATTTGTTTTATACATCCCTAAAATAATCTTGCCATGGGTCTTCCCTTTCTCTTTTGGAACTCCTAGTAGCCTTTCCAGGATGAAGTTCAAAACTAACCCCCAAAGATCTCCTTTTAGTTATTGTATCAGGACTGGTTCCTGTGAAGGTAAGCTTACTGCAAAACTTCCAGGAAGAATCCTAAGAAACCCAGAATCTACCTTTAATAAATACTATGTGTGACCTCACAGCATTTCTTCATTATGGTCCCATGGTAATTTCAGTACAGGATTGTTGTTCTTCCTGTTAATCCCCACTGTATGTAAATGGACGATGTAGGACACCTCTGTCTCCAATCGATGCATTAGAGACATTCTCAGCGAGAAGGCATAGTCAGAAGCAAGTCCAGTAATTCCAGGGTACAACAACGGAAGCACTGGATCATCTCAAATTACCATTAAAAATATTTTCTTAACTTGCTTTTCCAGCTGGCTTAGATTCTTTGTTTTAGCTCTGTAGAAATCAGATTCACCTTGACCCTGAATGCATTGATGAGTTCCTGGTCCGTTTGTTATTACAAATGGTCATTTTTTAGAGAAAAAACAGTGGCAAGGAGAAATGACACAGAAATGTTATCTTAACTGTGGTAGACCATGGGAATTCCAGGTTTGGGTGAAACTTTAACCTTTTGCTTTCACTGCAAGGTGGGAACATTTCAATTCTACTGACTTCTGTAAATTTCACATTTCTTTAAAATACCCTCTGTGGTCTGTAATAAATTCTGTGGGTCTCCAAAAACAGCTATGTGGACTGTGTGTGCTGTTTTTCCCAGTATTTCATCAGGCTCGTTATTAACATTAGACATATCAAAGGAATAGCCAAAATAAAGCAAATCATAACAGCTGTGGAGATGCACATTTCTGTATACTGGCAGGATAATTTGTGAATTATACTTTTTAACTTACCTCATTAAAACTTGTCCTTTGGAAAAAAAACAACCACATATCTATGTTTTTTCAAAGCTTTTAAGCTTTTTTCTTTCCTTGCATTCCTGAAGTGATGGAAGCATGGTGCAAAATATCACAGGCCAAGGGATTACAATAGAATCTTGAAGGGCAGAAGAAAAGTGCTTGAGATATTTAAAAAATTGAAAACTGCAGCCATAATGGTTTCCCCTGTACAAGAGAGTTACTGGGAAGCTGAAGTAAACTCAGAGGGTCACCTAGATGGTTGGGGTGCTGGAAACATTGTGTGGGAGGACTACTGGTTTGTTCAACCCGTAAGAGAGAAGATCAACGGGCCTGAAATCCTCCATTGCCTAAAGCAGGTTGTAAGGAAGGCAGGACCAGACTCTCCCCAGAGATGTGCAGTGAAGAAACAAGAGGCAGAGGTCACAAACTGCAGCAAGGGAAATTCCTTTCAGATAAAGGAAAAAAAAAGATGGTCTGGAAGTCACCCGATCCCACCCCTTGCTCATAGCAAGGTTATCTCAAAGTTAGAGCACAATGCCATGTCCAGTCATGATTTGAAAATTTCCAAGCATGGCATCATGATAGTTTATTACATATTTGTGTGAGTAATCTAAATAATTCTAAAGCTTTTGAATTATTTTAGACAATATACATAAATAGCACATTGGATAAAACTGTTACAAATTAGAGACCTTTTAAAATTTAACTGTTGATATAACAATATATTTAAGTAGATACAACAAGATATTTAAGTTATCTTTGGATTTTCTATGGTTTCTAATTACTTGTTCTTGAAGTAATAACTTTGAAAATTGTATCATAGTATTTTCTCAAAGGCATAGTATCTCACACCTTGTTGGACAAAGGCTGAGCATGTTTTCTTATTAGGCAGTAAGGTTTAAATACTTAGGCCTCACCATGAAAAAACCCCAAACAAACAAACAAAAATATTTGGGGTAGGAATTGAAGAAATTCTTTAAGTTGTGCAAATGAGGGACACTCTTTAAATGACTCTTGTCATGAACAGACATTAATTTTCTTTAGAAATCAATGCATCAAAACTGGGACGTGAATCAAAAGCACAAGCAAGTTATGTAAGTACCATTAGAAATGTACTTTTGGAAACTACTGAATTTGAATTTTCGTACCAATGGGCTCTAACATTAAGTGGGTTATTCTAAACTCTTCTGTGAATGTTCCCCATACTGCTTACTGGGTCTGAGTCTCTGGATCTACATGGAACTCAGAGGAGGAGGGCAGTCAAACTTTTCCTAATAGCTAGACTGACCCAAGTAACTGATCTGATCAACTGCGTTGTACTTTTGGGTCCTTTACTAATGTCTCACATCACACCGTTTGTGAGTAATGTTTCACACCATCTCCAGTTGGCTCGGAGACCACGTCCCATTCTGGTGGACCGCTATTATTCGTGTCTTCATCACCTCTTGGCTAGGGTATAGCTATGTGATAAACCTGGGCATGATGCCTACAGCACTTACGAAACTCCAACTAATAGAGAGGGCTGGAACACATCTCTGCAGGCACACTGGCTACCATGCGTCCACCAAGCCTCCCTACAGACATTTCCCATGGAATCTCAGCTCAAGTTCAAATTCCTTTTCTACTAGCAAAAAAACAGATTGTAACTCTCTGATGAAGATTGTGATTAAAAGTTCTGCTCTTTTGCTATGGACAGTGCATTGTAAATGAGGTAAATCTTATATCTCAGAGCTTTCTTGTGTTCAAACTGAGTCCTAGAGTTCCTGCAGGGAGAAAAGAACATCACTAATTTCTCTTCCTCAGCTCCTCTTCCACTTTGCCTCCTCTAATGTAAACATATAACATTTTTTGTAATCCTAAAGCTTAAGCCCTACCAGAATACTGTTCCTTCTAGAAAGGAAGAGAAAACAGAAATCATGCCAGAGATGCACAGTCCTGTTGGTTACTGCAAAGTAGAAGGTCAGGTAGTAAGTGAGGACTTCATCCAGGAGGACCTACATGGTGGACTGGACTGATCATGCACAGCTAATAGCAAATTCAGAGTCAAAGTTGTGGCTTTCTTTTGAACAGAGGCTGTTAAAAGGCATAGTGTCTAAATTTAGTGATGGAAAATATTTTCTGAGTTCGCTGAAAAATTCCTCTTGTTCATTACCACCAGAAAGAGTCGATAAAATCAGAGAAATATTTTAAGGCCTCAATTCATCAGGGTATTTACCCATACATCTAAGACCATTCCTATTTAGTGAAGTATGTGAATGTTTTAATGCTTTGTGACTACAAGTTTTCTATTCATACTGGCCATGTGAGAAGTAGGCCTGGATGTTAATACAAGAAGAAAGCAAGTTTCAGAATTTTCTGTTGTGGAAGGAGAACATCTGACACATTAATGCAAATACAAAATTGGACAAACTAAGAATGCTTCACTAGTCCCTCTGTAGTAAGCAACTAGTCCTCAGAGCAGAACTGAAAAAGCTTGCAATTTATACAGCTTGGACTCTTAATAAAGGAGAGACTATGGCTCTATGCATGGCTGGTACAGAGGTGCAATTCCTAGATCCACTTCAGGTAGAATAATAAAAAAAAAGTTGTTAGGTAGAACTTCCAAAACTCTGCCTTCTGAATATAGTGTCTGGAAAAAAATTCCACAAATAACTTTCTAAATATTTAGGTGGAATCTCTCCACATAACTAACTATGGCTTGTCCTAGGGAACTCTATAGCTCCTCTTTAATATTTTCCTTATTTCATTCTTCTGTACATGATCTAGTGAAAGCAATCCCTTCTATGTACCACATCTGACCTACTGTACCACTTCAGTTTGAGAGAAATGAAATAAAAATAGCTAAAGAATGTGCTGATGAGAACAGTTATTGAGGGAAGCCATCATGAGGTTTATAAAACCTTCTTAGTTTGCTGGTGCCTAAGATCAGCTGAGCTAGGAAAGCAGAGAACTGCAGCTAGGAATCAAAGCCAGTTTTCAAATGCAAGTGTTATTGATATTATAGAGGAATACATCTGAAGAGGAAAGCAGGATATGCCTTGACAGCACCAAAAATCTGTCCATCATATTATTTTCCCTAGACCTAAGCATTTTGTGGTCCAACTGGGAAGGAATTTAAGGGATTACAACAGCTAAAAAAGCTATAGGTCTATATGTAGGTATATTTCAGGTCCAGAAGAACTAGTTTTTAAAAAATGCTATATTGTGAAATGGCTGGACTATTCTGATTCTAGGCAATTCAAAGGAGTCTGGTAATTAATTTGTATCTCTGTAGTACACTGGAGCTGCGTGCACTTCTATTGTCAACATTAGAATAAGGTCTTGCAGCTCACTAAAATAATTCTGATTCCTGCACCCAAATGTTTTTTTTCCATATAACTTTCTAGTCAGTGTGTCAACAGGGAACTGCAGTCATGGTTGACAAAGGTGATGAACCAGTTATCTGACAAAGCAATTCTATTTTGCTGTTTCACATGGGTCAAAAGAACACAGTTCAGGTGTAATTTTCACTTTCTCACATGTCAGTGTGAAAATCACATTGTCAGTGAACATAAGTCACCTGTGGAAGCTTTGAAGATTGCTGTCTGGAAGCTTGTGCATTGGTATAAATTAAATACATTATGCAAACCCTATCAATTTAGGAGTTCAATAGTTGGTAAACTAATCAGGGCCACACACATTTAAATGATAGAAGTAATCAATAGAGCAAAAGGAAAGAAAGAGGAGGAATAAGGAAATTAACACAGTAATCACAAAAGATTGATGAGAACTTTCCTAGAACTGCTAGGAACTTTCCTAGTTATCCTATGGTATGTTTGAGGTATACTATTGAAACAGTTTCAGTTATGCAAAGAAAAAGCAAATAGAAGAAAGAGAAAAAATCAGTTTATTATGTTCTCTTTAGTCACATACGTAGCAGATCATGCAGATACCTACACTTCTGTTCCTCAACCTGGACAGACTATCTGTGCGTCATCCAATACTTGGTGGAGGTCAGTGATAATTTGGTCAGTGGCTTTTGTCACGGTTTAAAGCTGGGCCGGCTACTAAACCTGTGGCAGACGCTCTCTGTTAACCCTCTCCCCCCCACCCAAAGGGAAAGGGAAAAGGGAGAGAGGCTTATGGGTTGGAAAGTTAAAACAGTTTTAATAAACTATAGTAATGAAAAAGAGTATAATAACAATAATAATAGAAAAAATCAAATATATACAAATATATACAAAAACAAGATCAAGAGCTTGGAAATCCTCCTCAGGCAAAGTTGCTCCCCCAGCATGGGCAGAGGGGAAAATGCAGTAGCTCCCCTCAGCACGGGCAGAGGGGAAAATGCAGTAGCTCTCCCTGCCATCACACCTGCAGGCTTTTAACTGGAGATTTGGCAAAGCTGGTACCAATCAGTGGGAGACAGGAGGGCCCCTCCCTCCTGGGCCCCACCTCCAGGAGGCAGTGGGTTAGTGATAAATAGGAAAGTGAGAATGACGTGTATGGGATGGAATACTTCCTTGGTCAATCTTGGGTCACCTGCTCCTCCCTGCTCCTCCCTGCTCCTCCCTGCTCCTCCCTGCTCCTCCCTGCTCCTCCCTGCTCCTCCCTGCAGGTGCGAGCCCCCTTTGGCTCTTCACTTGTAAGCAGTGAGGAATTTAGCAGTGACCTTGGTTTCTTTAAGACTAATTGGCCTGGTTTGGGCCAAACCAGGACAGCTTTGTTCTGTCATATTGTGCTGTTATATAGCAAGTGTACTATATTCCTGTTCTACGAAAAAAAGTGCTCTGGGTACCTCAAGGATGGTTTGCATTGATGAATGAAAATATATACATAACTGCAGATGTAAAAAGAGATTGTTAATGCTAATGCACACTAAAGTAAATGCTAACACATAGACACTGTTTTCACTGATGTTATGCTCTTCAGAGACTTTGCAAAGAGTGCTTTCACTGTTTCCAATAAAAGCTCTTTGTCACTCTAACAGATTAAGATCCCAGTGGTCAGTCTATTTTTTCTTTCTTCATTGTTCTTTATTTATAACTTGATGCATAAACTACACAGGAATTTTCCAAACATAAAGACAAGAGCTATTGCTTCATACCCTTGAGCATCTAAAATAACAAAGATATTTGGAAATGCTCTCACTATACTAAATCCCAGATGACAGCATTAGCTCATTTCTATTGTGATTTCCTTTGTTTGTGTTCCTAAGTATAAATGATGAGAATAGTATGACTACAAATAATATCATGATCGTGCAGTAGTTCATTGCTGGCAAAAAGAACTGTAGGACTGCCTTACTAAGGCTACATCCATACTTTTCCCCTTGGATACCCTCCATTTACCAAAGAGCAAGACCTATATTTGTCTGTTCTGACAGCCCTCATCATAGCACACAATGGCTTCAGGAGCTGGCCTCTGGATTGGCAGTCAAGCTCTGTTGTGAGCAGATTTGTTAATGTAATTCCTCTCATGCTTTAACAAAACATTTCCCTGGGAGATGTTCAAAACACTCTAAAAAGGAGATATCATAAACTTTCTCTAAAACAGGAGAAATGTGCCCAGATTAAGGACTACACAGAAGTTTTTTGTGAATCAGAGGTATTTTGCTGTCTCTTTTTTTGACTCACAATATCACAGAAGGTATGTATGGACATGATGCAAAAGGTACAACTTCAAAAAGCAAAAAGCAAATATTTCTGTACAGGAAGTTGTATCACTCCACTGGTCAGCATGAGCTTTCATCACCTCCAGATGCTGTTGCAGACTTTACTTGATTTAAAGACGTTAGAGCACTTTTGAAGACCTCATTAGGACTCTCAGTCTCATACACACTATACACGTATATTGTGTATAGTGGCCTTTGCATTACATACTGCATGTGAGTATTTCTATGTAGAATCATAGAATCAGAGAATTGTTTTTTTGGAAAGAACATTAAAGATCGTCGAGTCCAACCGTTAACCTAGCACTGCCAAGTCCACCACTAAACCCTATCTGTAAGCACCACATCTACACATCTTTTAAATACCTCCAGGGATGGTGACTCCACCACTTCCCTGGGCAGCCATATCAATGTTTGATAACCCTTTTGGTGAAAAAAGTTTTCCTGATATCCAATCTAAACCTCCCCTGGTGCAACTTGAGGCCGTTTCCTCTTGTCCTATCTTTGTTACTTGGGAGAAGAGACTGACAATCACCTTGCTACAACCTCCTTTCAGGCAGTTGTAGAGAGGGATAAGGTCTCCCCTGAGACTCCTTTTCTCCAGGTTAAACAAAAACCACACATAAACAATGTTACAGAACCATATCCGCTTGTGTCTGCAGGATACACTCACACACCAACCAGTGTCAATGCCCAAAGAACTCCTAGGCTTTCCAGAACTGTTGTGCCATTTCAGTTCTCAGCTACAAAGAAGACAAGAAAGAGAGAAGGAAAAAAGCAAAGAAAATAAACATGGTGGAGAAGAGACAAAATGGAGTAACAATAATACTTTGAGTGTGTGAGGGTGCTCATTAAGAGAGAGAAAGAGAAAACCATGAGGCAGAAACCTGTAGAAATGACCAAGTGAAAAAACAACAATGCAAAACAGAAAAAACAGCAGAGAAAATACAGCTGGGGGAACAACGCTCAATTGAATTGAGGTACAAAACATATGAAGGACAACAGTGACCAAAATGGCGAATATATATTATTTTTCTTATGTAGCTCTGTGGGACCATGGCAACACCTACCACCAGACTTTGTAATAAGGTGATAAATTTCATAATTCTGAATATACTTTTTGGAGTAAATTGTTTTGATGTTGTAAATCCCAGTGAATTTACAATTTTTTCCAGGGACAAAAGTGATAAAACTAATAATAGAAATGAGGCTGTTCTGAGGATTAAACAATCTCCCTCTGCCAGTAAAACAAAAAAATAAAGATCCTAAATGGTCATGATTTTTTTTAAACATTCATCTTCTAAGAAGTTTTATACTAAAAGCATGAAAAAGCTGTAGCGTGACAGGGAAAAAAGAGTAAAGAACATTTTTTTTCCTCCAGATAGCTCCTTAATTAGAAATAGACTGTTTGAAATTTAAAGAAGGGTGCCAAGGATAATCATTATGCCTAACTCCATCTGGAACTTCATCTTATACCATCTACATGTTTTTTTGAAATGTCTGACATAATATGTTGATTAGATGGATTTAAAGACTCTGAGAAACAATATTCAGAGTAAACAATATCCTAATTTATAAATATCAGTCATCCGAGGAGTTGTCTGAGATTCTTACTGGGGAGTTCGTTTCTTAAGGATAAGCTGCTACAGGGAGGCAGCCTTGCTTATCATCAAATATTTCTATTTTTTTTTCCACTAGCTATAATTATTGTAATTTCATGCTGGGCAGATAGTGCAGTGTTGAATTGCTGAGGCCTGAGTAATAGGCCCCGAACTAAAGTTGACCTCTAGATGAACCTCCAGCCACACATTATATAACATTACTATCTGATTATTAGTGAAATATGCATGATTATTAAAGAAAGATGTAGCTTAGGTAAAATATAATCCTTAGTGAAAGTGAAAAGTCATGAGAATGTATCTGTGTTATGAGAACGCATCTATTTTTCCTTGCTTAGAGGCAGGCTGTCAAGGCTGGGAAACCAGTTGTTCGGCCTTGTCTGGGAACAGGTGGTCAAAGCCAAATAGATAAAGACACTCCCTTAGTTCCTCCTTAAGCCCTGTCTAGGCTTTGGGTGGCATCTAACAGAGTGAAACCAGACTTTCCATATTTGAAGTTATATAAGCTTGTTTATTCAATAGTATAAAAGCTGGACCCTCTTACAGCGACTTTGGAGACCCCACCTATGAGTGGACGCACTGTGTAGGACCTCCCAGTTGCCAGGAAAGGCTCTCCAAATCCTTGCTGTAACAGGGGCCCTCCAGCTGATGTACGGATCTGGATGATGGTAAAGTATTAAGGCAACTGGTGATGAATCTTTCTTAATCACTATGCTTAATTCTATGTAGTAATGATTAGGTGCATCATCTTGCTTTGTTTTGTTCCTGCTGTATTATTTTCCCTTACTATTCTATTGTTGCTTTAAACTAAAGTAAACGTAAGCTCATCTTTTGAACCTAGTGTCTACGTCCTTTGCGCTGACCCTGTCTATTGGCAAAACGAGTGTGTGTATGTGTAGAGTTAAGGGCAGGATGGAGGGAATGAGGACAGAAAAACTAAAGTCAGCTTGATGCTCTTCCCCGCAGAAAAAAGCCTAATTGCTTACGTAGACCTTAGATTATTTTCTCTAAAAGTTCCCTTGACGTTAATGGAAATTCCAAATGCAGAATGAAGACAGAACACAACTTATTGTCATTTTGAAGCACAACAAAATATAAACCAGCCATTTATAAAATATTTCTAATTGCAATCATTGCAGAACATGACATTCTTGAGAAGTTTTCACGAACATGAAATTAAGAGTCATCCAAACTGGTAAACAGAATTCAATGCAAAATAATATAAATTTGTTTTTTTTAAGGTTTTAAAAGCATTGGCTGTATCTCTCTCTCTCAAAAATGGCAGCCAAGAATTGTCAGATGAAAGATGCATGTTATTCCTGCTAATGATGTCACCAGTTTACTTTTTCATGTGCATATATTAATCATTTTGTTTATAAGGTGATTTAAAAAAAAAAAGAGAGGTCAAGCTGCCTCGTTAAAAACAACCCGAGAAAATAAAACAAATGGGCACAGCAGATATTAAATAGTTATAAAAAAAATGTTATCATTCATTAATCAGTTTAAGTGGTTTTATCTGATTGCTGTGCCAGTTAATACGTCTATGTCTGGAACTCTTATAACATAAAAAAAATGGAATGGGAGATGTAAATCATTCATATACGTCTATTTCCACCCAAACTTAATCCAAAATCCAGAAAGCAGGCACATTCTGATCTTATTGTGTCCCTGGCCATGAATGAACATAAGCTAATTACTTGGAAGTTCTTTTCAATTATCCTTTTGGTATGTAGCAGAAGAGTGCTGTATGCAAAAACCAGAAAATAGTGAACCGCAATTTTAGGCTTGTTTCTTTTGCTGTAACTGTGTTTTACTGTTCAGTGGCACACTGTCTCTATCAGAAATTTTGTAACCCTCCAATAATTTTTCTGTGAAGACCTGGCGAATGTAGCCATGTCCAAACTTCCAGGTGGGTTGTCCATTCAGTCAAATGAAATGGCTTTAGAATGTGGGATTTCATAGCTAATGATGATCTAGGTTGGAATATGGGACAGGAAAGGACTTGGTAGATCAAGTTCATTGTTTTGCAACTGCAAGCAGCTATGATATTTAGTCTAGATGCCACTGCCTCTTCCACAGGTTTTGTCTGCCACTCCTTCCACACAGAAAAAATGAATGTGCTTGCAAAATACCAGAAAACACAAGACTGACAACACGCTCTGCTAAGCCAGTAATAGCTTTCAAGTGGCACTACTACAGCCCTTCAAGAGGAGAGACTTTGGTGGACCTGCCCAGAACTTGGTAAAGAATGGATCCTGTTTACTCTAAAAGAAAAGGTAAAAATTAAAATATAAAAATAGCCTGTTTTCTGCCGCAGCAGACTGGGGGAGAATTCCTTCTTGAGCATTAATCTGATGTTGGGTACATAAATAAGATCCATTGATTTGGGACTGAGGAGATTTCTAACCACCAGTAGATGATGTAAGTCCTGACTAAGCAAAACTCAGTGAAACTATTGATACTTTTTTACTAAATTTATACTTTTTCATATGACAGTGGACCTAAGTATAAACAGATTTACTGTTGCTGGCACGGTTTACCAGCTCTGTTCTGTATGCACCACATGCTGTAGCAGCGTTAAAGCAGCTCATCACTGCATCTATTCAACATCTAGGCAATGACAACCTTGACCACTGACTGAAGAAGATACATGCAACTCAATGTGTTCAAAGTATTTACAATGAAACAATTTGCTCACAAGTGTGGGCTCCAACTAAATCTGTTTCCTTTGTGAGAGTGGTATACCCCATGATCCCAGAAACCTGGAATTCATGTTGAGTTTTTAAAAAACATTACCTCATTATGATGATTAACCCTGACTGGACAGTGTCCTAAGCATCCTCTTTTATTTGACCCTGCTTTGAGCAGGGGTTGGACTGGATGAGCTCCAGAGGTCCATTCCAATCTCAACATTTCTCTGATCCTGTGACTCTATTACTATGATTAATTGTGAGAAATTATAATTACATATATTGTCTAATTATTATTAAGGAGGCATATGCAAACATTTAGTGCTCATGGGTGTATAGATCTGTGTATGTGCAGGTACAGATTTGTTGTGCATGAAGCCCTGAAGAGATGCAAGTCCCCATCATCTCCTGCTAGGCTACCATGACACAGTCATCCCTAGAAACGCAAACAGGGATATTGCCATAAAAGGGTGGGTTACCAAAAGGGCTAATGGGGCTGGTGAGACATACTCGAAGAAGGGAACTTCAAGGCTATGGGAACCTGTGGTTCCTGGCATTGTGGAAGGAACATTCCCCTGCAGCTTGCAGGGGGAGACTGAGTGTCTTGCTGATGAGACAGTCTCCCCTGTGTGAGGCGGGAGGCCACCTTCCCCATCCACACTGGCTGTGATTCCCTCCTTCCTCCTCAATATGTGATGGCGATGGAAACAATAAGACAATACATAAATGCCAGCAGAATTTTTCTCCACATCCAAATAAAAATTAACTTAATCTGTCTTCTGCCTGTGTCTCATTAAAAGTAAGCTGTATTGAACATTCAGAAATGTTTAGCAATGTCAAAATTTAATTACTATTTAGTGGGAATGAAAGTATGTATGTAAATTGCACAATTTTCAGGGAAAGTCTACCTTTGGATGATGTGCTAGTAAGGACTGGGTGATCTTTGGCATTTAGTGTGGAAAGAGAAATGCATTACAGAATGGAAAACAAAGCCTATGCTAAGCATGTGCAAAGGTACAGCATTAAGCAGACACATACACTGAAAGAGATAATTACATTGAACTCATGTTTCTAGCCACAAGGCTGAACTTTCTCCAAAACACTGCAATTACTGCAAGATCCCTAAGCCTCAGCATTTCTTTGTTGTTTAGTAAATTTCTGTGAAGTCTGTTGTGTAATGTGCCCTTCATCCTTTTCTAGTGGTTTGTCCTCACAGGGAATAACTGCATCATCATTCCAGCTCAGTTCAAATAGTAGCTGCAACCTGAAATATAAGAAAGTATAAAACATCAGCCCTTTGAAAAATTAGTAAGCTTCTCAAGTCAACATATAAGGATGCTCTGTGTGTCTAAACCAGGACACCACAAATTAATAGGTATGTAAGAGTTTTGATCTCACATATTTTGATAATTTATGTTAGAGTTTTGCATCCCAGATCCCTAGTTAGCTTGCAAATATTCACTCCTCACTTTTCCTCAAAGGACTCTTTTGCCTTCAAAGTATCCACTGTTGAAGAAAGAGCTCATGGCTCAGGAGCACATGGGGAGTCCTGCAGCTGGATTCAGCTAATAAAATAAAAATAAAATAAAAGGTAAAACAGATACTCTCTCGAAGAACTTGAGACAATAATGGGCATGTGCATTGCATCTGCATTCCAAGAAGAGCATATGATTTTAAAATATAGAAGTGCTCTAATCTCAGAATTTTCTAATGAAGACTTCTAATTAATCTAAGAAAATAATCTGATAATCTTTAAAATAATCTGAGAAATCCTCTAATCTGGAACGTTTTAGTATATTTGTCATTAATTAAAGGAAACTCAAGCTCTAGCATGAATACCTGTTAACCTGCTTTTCCAGAATTCTTTTGTCTTATTTTTGAATTTCTTTCACTTTTCTGTAGTTCCTAATCACTGGGCAATCAAGCAATGAAATGTTCCTTTTCAAATACAGTTCACTATATATCAGGCTTGTTTATGGTAACTGCTCACACAGGGACAATGATGCTGTTGTGATCATTCAATCTACATTCAGATCTCAGCCTTGAGAACCAGAGTCCCAAGAGCGATTTCAGTGCTACTATCATTCCTTTAGTGGTTTATACTGTTCCGTTTCTACGGGTACTTAAAGTTAGATGGTCACAACATTATATCATCTCCTTGAAGGACAGTAAAACAATAGTAAAATACAGTGCAAGACCATGTGATTGGTCAGAAATGATTTTGAATTGTCTTTATATATTCTTCTATAACTGATTCAGGATGGTATTTCATGGCTGCAGCTTGCAAGCCAAAAAGTGCTAATGCAGGTGTACCGAAGTTAGCAGAAATATTAGGAATACATTGCTTTCAGCTCAAGGATTAAATGAGTTAATAGCTTTGTGTTAAAGAATTCCCTTTACTGTTGAGTTGTATGAACTCGTTATCTAGGCTAGTTAAAGAATGTTCCAGGCCAACGTCTTGTAATATTCATTATGTTTAATTATGAAGTATTTTTCAGAAACATTATTCATAATCAGTGTACTGTATGCACTATGTTTTGTACAGTGGCCTTTGCATTAAATTATGTGTTGTGTGTGAGTATTTCTGTATAGAAAACCACACATAAACAATGTTACTGAACCACATCCACCTGTGTCTGCAGGATACACTCACACAACAACCAGTGTCTGTGCCCAAATACACTCCCAGGCTTTCCAGAACTGTTGTCCCATTTCAGTTCTCAGCTACAAAGAAGACAGGCTTGGGTTTCTCTCTTGGCCAAACAGTGCCACGCAACACTATGTTTATTTATTGCAGAAGAGTGAAGAATCAAATATACTCTAAACAGAAAGTAAATTAATGGATTCAGAATTCCTAGGTATTTCCAATATGGGGCTTACACGGCTTTTCTCACTTTGATTTTATTTGATAAAAATAGCTGTTACAGGCCTGGGAATTAACAAATTAAGTGTGAAAGATTTGGATAAGAATCACACAACATATGCTTACAGTAAGCACCATAAAAACTTCTTTGATAATAACTAGCTGCAATAGGAATTTTTTTAATTGTTTTTATCTTTGTGTATAAACACACTTCTCAGATTTTTCTTAGCTCCCTGAACCTACCTTCCTAGAATCTTAGCCAGCTCACAGTAACATAAACACAATTTATCCTGTTCTGCCTCAAAAATGGGCACTGTATAGTGTTCCTCTAAATATGCTAAACTTATCCAGCTAAAAGTAGTTTGAAACCAAAAAGAAATCTTTTACAGAGACACTGAAATGAAATGGGACTACAAACAGCAACAAATTGAAGCAAATCTTTATCTCCCAATAGAGTTTCATTAATGCCTCCTTCCACCTTCTTAAAATTAAAAATATGCTTACTATTTTGCTGGGTCAGAATCTCAGACCGTGAGACTTTTGTGTTAAGAAACGATATTTTATTGGTAATTTGAAACACCACAATGTTTTCTGGCATTGAATAAATCTTTAAAAAATGAATAATAATAAACAGAGTGGAACAAAAGACGACACTTGGATAGCTTGAGTTAAAATTACATGACATATAAAACCATTATATCTGTCACAGCCTTGATTTAATCAATTTTGTTCTGTTTTTTTAATGTTTTTTTGTGACAAGCTGCTAGAGTGCCATCTTTGTTTTTGAGAATTATGTACATGTGGATTACAAAAAAGAAGGTGGGGAGGGTCCTTTCAGTTTTGGTGAGACAAATTTGAAGATTCAGATGTCATGAGGTTTGTTAACAGAAATTTCTGAGCATGACATACCTGTTTTCCATGATTAGTGAGTTGTCCTGCCAGAGATGCTGCAGGAGCATCTTCACCTCCTGTGACACTCTGGTCAGTTATTTCCTTTGCTTTTAATGAAGCTTTTTGAAACAAAGCAAACTTTGGACAACCGAAAGGATACCACTACTTCGAGTTATATGTCAGGAAATACAAAAATAAAAGAACTTTGGTGTAGTATGTGTAGAACATGCAAAACTACAACAATGGCATGTGAATAAATACACACAAAAGTCTCTATGCACTGCCATTTGTGGTGGATAACATTTCTAGCTCATGTTTTGACTACCAATTTACTGATTTGTTATTTGAAATTCAGGTACAGGTTTTAATGCAGTTATGCAAACACTTTTTACTTTGATACTGTGGAAGGTTAAATCTCAAGTAACAATGATTTAACAGAAGTCATGTAATGATGTAGGCAGGATGAGGTCTCTTGTTAAAATGTTCTACAAGTCTAGTTGTGCAGCTCTTGTGCTAGTGGTCAGCATGGCCACCTTCACCTACATTTCTCAGAAACAGCTGAAAATATTAGAGTCTGCCTGAAGTTCCCCCTCTTAATCCCATTTTCCCCCTTTTTTATAGGGTGTCTAAGCAAGGAGAGTATGAAACGAAGTTCTCTTGCAAGATCCCATACATATTTTGAAGAACAATGATTTTTTTTAACTGATGGCATTATATATTAAAACACCACACACATTATTCAAATCATAGCATAAAAATAAATTCAAAGCAAACTTTAAGGTCAACAAGCTAGCATTTCAGGAATCCTATCTTAGTCATAGTAATGACATAAAAAAAAGCAAGAGCGCAGCCATAACAAAGGGAGTATGAGTCAGCTGTTCCTAAGTTAATCAAAGATAAACAAAGATGAGAATTAAAGAAACCAGATGTACAATTTTATTTTCCATATTAGGAAAGTATTACAGGTTCATAGTTCTTGCAGAGATACTCAAATGCTAATAATCATGTCATTAAAAAGCCAAGCACTGAGAAAAGGTAATACCACACAATAAATTTTCCCTCGTTGCCTTAGTCAATATGACAGCTCTTGTTCTCACTAGTGGAATCTAAAACTCTAGACTACTTTTTACTTTTCTTTGTCAAACAGAGGCCATATAATGTGTGAAGAAATTTAAATCCAGATGAACTACAGAATACTAGACTGCAAGTGGTATACTGCTGGGATTTGTCCTCTGATGTGCTACTGTTTTTGTATCCAGTTTCTGTTGCTTCTTAAGGCCTAAATTTAATTCTTCCAAAAGTCAAATATTGACCCACAACTCTCTCACTCATGGTCCAAACAGGTGGCAGAGACCTCTGAGTCAGCTCAAAATTTGAAAAAAGTTAAAATAGAAATAACAAAAGATGTGCCCAAGAACGCCTTAATTGTTATTTTTCAATAGAAATGGATGGAAGAGGGAGGGATAGGGAAAAAAGAAGGGAACTCTATTCTGGTTTAGACTGGGAACACAGAAGTTTTTCTTTTCAGGCTTGACTTTGACATGACTTCCTAGTAACATTGAACAAATCCTCTAATCTTCAGCTGTTTTTACTTATCTCTTGTTACTTGTCTTGTCTGTCTTCATGGGATGCTGTTTTTTTTAAGTGCTTTGAATTGGACAAGACCTACAGAGTGACTAAATATAAAAGTGTAATACTCAGCCTGAAGCGCAGAGTAATTCCAAACAACTAATTCTCTTTTAAGAGAGTAATGTTAGACAGGATGTTAAAGATACTGTAATGAAGCAAGATTTACATTTGACATCTCTTCTACAATAAAAGGATTCGGAAGGTTTTCCCTTGTCAGTAGAATAGGTGCCAGTTAGAAGAAAGCTATATACTTACTGTGTGGTGAATTTAAAGTAAGTGTTGTCTAATTTGCCTGAAGCAGAAAACCCCTCGAATAATATGTTCAATAGAAAATCAGAAATCTGATAATGATTTGAGGGTACGGTTTGTGAGATAATGAGAAGGAAACATTTCACAAATTTTATAAGTGAGATGATGGCTTGCTTAAGAATGATATAGAGAACTAAAATCTGAAAAGATACCTACACAGATCCTGCATCCACTATATTACAGAAAATATTTTGGTTAGTGCTCATTACACAAATATACCCTATCCAGTCAGGTAATGAAACCAAATTATGTGTTATATCTTTTTTTTTTTTTTTTCACACTCGCACAAGTTGTGAACAAAGTCTAATTCATCTTGAATGTAGCAACTAGCAAACATATGGTGCTTTCACCTGAGTAGACACAAGGATGTTTTTAGAAGCTTAATATTCTAAACGCAAGGAGAATATTCTTTGGAATAATAGAAAATCCAACATTGCTAATTCAAGCAGTTCTGGCGAGCAAGAAGATATTCTTGCCAAAGCAACACCAATGCTTTTATAAGCACCACCTCAGAATTATCACTGGCTAATGTTGTGTTGTTTATTTGTGTCCTGATGAACTACCCAGTTCAATTCGGAAGTAAGCAACATTCACCATCACATGGACAGAAGGAGTCTAATTCTACCAACTTTTGTCTGTGGAAGCTTTGCTCCATCTTTAGGCTGTAGAATAAGGATGTACCTTTCTTTGACCCTCTCTGTTAATCCAGCCAACTCCCTACTCCTTAAATCTTCATAAAACTTTTACTTATGTCCTAGAAATGCTCTGTATGAGAGCAACCCGCAGCAAAGTCCCTGTTGATCCACTGTCAAGATTCTTCAAGGAGTTAAGAGCTGACTGTGAAGGCTTGTCTGTTTCCAGAGCCAGGAGCAAAATATTTGCCACAGGAAATAAAATAATGCATCAACAACTTAATTTATCTTCCAATAGAAGTGTCTTGCCTTGGGGAGGTACACTAAATGCCAAATGCTGTCACACTAAAATATGAAGCAATTTCATTATTGGTCTTTCAAATGAGGAATAATAATTTATTCAATTTATTGTTCAGAGATCTATTTGAGGAGTCCTTCTTAAGGACTTACAGAAAATATGGAACCTAGAGTGCTAGCTGGTTGCAACCACATGTATCAAGGGCAAAAAGGTAGCATAAAACCAGATAAGCAGTCTGCCAGGCCCCTGAGGGCACCAGAAGGCCTCTGCTGGTGCAGCCCTGTCCATGGCCCAGGACCCTGTTTCAGTCCAGCCCAGAGCTGTCAGCCCCTGTACCAGTGAGATCACAGTAATGCCAGCCTCCATCTCCATCCCTGTAGGCATTTGGCCTCCTGGATGGACCCTCTCCCCCAGCAACGTACACTGCATCTTTTCTCCAGCCCTGCCTCTGGCTCCAGCTCCTTTTGCTTCTGGTGGGACCACCTGGATAAACCCTGGCCCTCATTCATTGCTTAGTATGTGTGGCATGGTTATAGATAAACATGGTTAAAGATTAAGCCAAGTCTACAAATGACAGTCACCTTTTCTCTAAATCATTATTGCATTGGGTATATTTCAGGACTGTCTTTCTGCTTACATGCTAAGTGGGAGTTTGGACAGCATTTTCTGAAGTCATAAGGTGGTGAAATATTAGTCAAGATAACTCATGGTAAAAATCTCTGTAGTTAAACTGCTGACTGGGGCAAGCGTGGAAGAGGTCTTTCAGAGGGTGAAGGAGAAATTTAACAAATTAATAGTTGAATTAATGTACCTGTTAGATAATCTTTTGACTCAGATCAACAAAGTTGGTAGCCAAACTGACAAATCTGTATTTTAGACTGTTTCTCTGCATAATAGCATAGGCAGCAACTGGTAGTACAGAGGGAGGGAAAGGTTAGTAGTAAATGAAAAAAAAAATTGGCCTAGAATCAAGTAATGAGTGGGTGGAGTTGGGATGAGCTTTATTAAGAGTTTTTCTAAATTATTTCATAGCAGAAAAAATTACATAGCATTAAATGCATTGATGATACCAGGGTAATAGAAACTGTAATTATTGTACCACAGAAGAAAAAGAAATAGACTAAGGGGGAGAAGTGGGAAAATAGAGTAATAGATGGATTTAGTGCTGTGAATTAAAATCTAATTTGAAAAATTAGCTAAAAAACTAACTAAAAAAATAGTGAATAATTTGAATGAAATGCAGCTTGAGAGAGCTGAGGGGGATAGAAATAACAAGCTAAATAATTAACAAAACTGCTCAAGAAAAAGCAGCAAAAGCAGTACTAAAGAAAGTAACAAACTGGTAGAAAGATTACTCATAAAGGGACTCAGACAACAGCTTGGTTATTACATGTGGCACACCTCAGGCTTTGATTGAAACAGAATGTAGGTGTTGATTCAAAATCCAGTAAAGTCAATGGAAATATTCCGTTTGAGTAATAAAAAGCTTTGGGACAGGACCTCAGCTATTGGGGTGTGTCCAGATGTCAAAGAAATGTCTTATTAGGAAAAAACATTCAAGAACTAAAGCAAATGGAATAAAACTGCAACCTTGTCTAATTACAGATTATGGAGACTTGAGCAGTACTGCAATTATATGATGTTCCAGTGGCAACACCCTTATGTGCATCTGTGCAAGGAGATGTTCTGGTTAGAGATCAGATTGCATATTTTCAACCGGAACTGTTGTTTTCATTTAGATACAGAAAAGGACAATTAGTGCCAAAGTAGAGGCCATAAGTGTTACGTGTTATGTAAACCAAGACTAGTGTGAATATGAATTCATATATTCATATAGTTATATGTATAGAGAAGCAGGTTTTTAGGGGACAGATTTTGTTTGTTTCAATCCAAATAGTTATTCTTTAAAATAAATATAAAAGCAATTCTCCATTTCTCCATTATATTTCACGTGGACATTTGAAGTTTGTTAAATTATGCACTTTTCTACACTTATTGGCTGGTTAATGGTATTTTTTATTTAACATTTCTCTTTCCGAATCTGAATATTATTCCTGAGTTCTCTTATTTTTCCCTGTCAAAATGATTGGAATTATATAGGTTTGTTAAAAAAAATAACTTCCCAATGCATTTAGAAATTAATTTATTAGTTATTTTATAGTTCTTATGGACACTTTTAAGGCTCTAGGTTATAAGCAAATAGCCCTTAGTAAATATTTGGTTGCAAGTAGTTTATTCATGTGTCGTATTTCAAGTGGTCACAGTTTTATGACAAGTTTCAAAATATTTGTTCTTTGTATAAAGAGCCTCTACTGCTGAAAGAAGTCACTACACGGAAAAACTCAGCTTCTACTCATAAAATGTTCCTACCTCTCATGAATGTGGAAGATGATGTTTTGAGCTCATGAGTTGACATCTTGTTCTCTCAGAAACAAAAAGTTAAATAATCCCTCAATTTCTTTTTTGAAAAATTTGAGCACACATTTTAACACAGCTGATGATGTGGTATGATTCCGAGTTTCCTGACTGAATGACCTCACTTCTGCAGATGAGAATATTAGAAAATTACCAGTAAATATTTTTTATTCACTCAGATTCTCCGAATTCATCTTCAAAAGAAGATAAGTAAAGTGTAGTGAAGCAAAGATTACCCTGAGCTTACAGATAAGGAGTGTGATAACAGGGGTATTTGTCAAAGAATAAGTGTAGACTGTTCAGATCTTCTGTTTCCCAGTCTAGTATGTTAAGCATAAGACCTTATTTAAACTTCAAATAGTTCAATAAGAAAGTTGAGAGGACTTCAGAGAAAAAAGTACATGTCAAAGTCCAAAGTCTATCTCCATGCTCCAGAGAGGTACTCCTGTAGACAATGGGGCTATCCCTCTTGGATATATAAACACATTTCTCTTGTTGGACTAGAGCCCCGCTAAGATAAAGATACTGAAGCAAATAACTATGCTCACACATCGATGTCCCCACATTAGTGTTCTCACAGTTAAATCAGAATACAAACACAAATCAATCACAGTGCAGGTACATGAAGAGAAGAGAACCAAAAATAAAAATCTTGGACTGAAGCACAGGCTGTGTTTTCTGAACTGTTTGTGACTGCCCTCTAACTCTTCATGTCTACACTCTTACAGTGAAGAGTGTAGATACCCCTTGCTGCTATGCAATGTTGTGTTTCATTTTAAAGCACAGTTAGGGTGATTTCAAAGCTTATTATTGTATGTCATGATTGCAAGAACTTTTTTAAATCATTTTTTATTTCTGATACTAACATATTATATCAAAGACAGGTCAGTTTTTGATGCAATATTCTTTATTGTTATTAAAGTGAAATTTGACTTAATATCAAGGCTTCCCTCTTAAATTATTTCGTTGAACTTAACTACAATTGACAGCATCAGAACTGTAATGTGCTTAGGAATTCCTTACTTTTGGAATCCTGGAAAACTATATTTTAAGAAGAGTTTAATTTCTTCTTGGAATTCAATAAGACATGAATGTTTAAGTACTCAGTTTAACACCTAAAATGGGGCTTGCCATTTAATCTGTTACACCAGCGAGCTCAAAAGAATATAGCGCATTCTTATCTCACATTGTGTTCTTATACATGAATAAATGGCTGAAGTAAAATCAGGTCTGAGTCCTGGAGATTAGAACAGGGTTTAATACTGGAGATCAACTATCCCATGTATATGGTAACTGTTTAATGCCTCATTCTGAGTATTTGCTGATGGTCATGACTATGCAGGGTGTTGACCAAATGGCGTTTTGGTCTGTTCCAGTAAAGAAAAATGTAGGTATCCAGAAATCTCTCTGTTGGGTGAATAGAGGAATTAAATAGCTATTTAATTACGTTTCTGCACACAGTGCCACAATTGAAGCAGCTCCAGAAGTATCTTGACTGAATCGTAAAATGAGCTTATGAAAATGCTGGAGAAGAGGAGGGTCAGGACCTCCATATCACAGAATCACAGAATTACAGAATCAATCAGGTTGGAAGAGACCTCTGGGATCATCAAGTCCAACCATTGCCCTGACACCACCATGTCAACTAGAACATGGTACTGTAGAGGTTTGGTTAAGTGAGAAGGGGTACGATCTTGTGCCACTGAGCAGTCTGAGCAACCCAGGCTTTGAGCAGGGGTTAAGCCCAGAGCTAGCGACCTTGGACTCCCCTTGCACGGTGCAAAACAAAGAAACCCGTGGTGCCTGCTTCGCGGGAAGCAAAACTACATCCGGGAGGGGGGGGGGGCGGTCACGGCTCTGAATATGTAAACCTATGGACCAATCACAAGTGCGATCGGGGCGCGAGATTAACATATGCATAGTCTATATAACCACTGCTTTCTTTGTTAATAAACGAGAAGCTTCCATACTCACATTGAGATGGTGTAGCTTACTCCGGTCCGTCCCCCAGCACCCGCGAGCGCGCCTCCCCCGGTTTTCCCCTTACTACATGGCACTAAGTGCCATGTCCAGTCTTTTTTTAAACACATCCAGAGATGGTGACTCCACCACCTCCCTGGGCAGCCCATTCCAATGTCTAATAACCCTTTCTGAAAAGAAATTCTTCCTAATGTCCAACCTGGACCTCCCCTGTCAAAGCTTGAGGCTATGTCCTCTTGTCCTATCGCTAGTTACCTGGGAGAAGAGGCCAACTCCCACTCCACTACAACCTTCCTTCAGGTAGTTGTAGACTGCAATAAGGTCACTTCTGAGCCTTCTCTTCTCCAGGCTAAACAACCCCAGCTCCCTCAGCCATTCCTCGTAGGTCAGACCCTCCAGACCCTTCACCAGCTTGGTCGCCCTCCTCTGGACTCGCTCCAACACCTCAACATCTTTCTTGAAGTGTGGGGCCCAGAACTGGACACAGTATTCAAGGTGCGGCCTCACCAGTGCTGAGTAGAGAGGGACGATCACTTCCCTAGACCAGCTGGCTACACTATTCCTAATAGAGGCCAGGATGCCATTTGCCTTCTTGGCCACCTGGGCACACTGCTGGCTCATGTTTAGCCGGCTGTCCATCAGCACTCCCAGGTCTCTTTCCGCCAGGCCGCTCTCTAACCACTCTTCCCCCACCCTGTAGCACTGCATGGGGTTGTTGTGGTCAAAGTGTAAGACCCGGCACTTGTTCTTGTTGAACCTCATGCCGTTGGTCTTGGCCCATCTATCTAACCTGTCCAGATCCCTCTGTAGGGCCTTCCTACCGTCCAGCAGGTCAACACTGCCACCCAGCTTGGTGTCATCTGCAAATTTACTGAGGGTGCATTCAATCCCTATGTCTAGATCATCGATAAAGATATTTGTCCTGGTTTGGCCCAAACCAGGCCAATTAGTCTTAGAGAAACCAAGGTCACTGCTAAATTCCTCACTGCTTACGAGTGAACAGCCAAAGGGGGGTTGCATCTGCAGGGAGGAGCAGACAGGGCAGGTGGCCCAGAATTGACCAACGAGGTGTTCCATCCCATACACGTCATTCTCACTTTCCTATTTATCACTAACCCACTGCCTCCTGGAGGTGGGGCCCAGGAGGGAGGTGCCCTCCTGTCTCCCATTGATTGGTACCAGCTTTGCCAAATCTCCAGTTAAAAGCCTGCAGGTGTGATGGCAGGGGGAGCTACTGCATTTTCCCCTCTGCCTGTGCTGGGGGAGCAACTCTGCCTGAGGAGGATTTCCAAGCTCTCGATCTTGGTTTTGTCTATATTTGTATATATTTGATTATTTGTATTATTACTATTATACTCTTTTTCATTACTATAGTTTATTAAAACTGTTTTAACTTTCCAACCCGTAAGTCTCTCTCCCTTTTCCCTTTCCCTTTCCCTTAGGGTGGGGGGGGGAGAGGGTTAACAGAGAGCATCTGCCACTGGGTTAATAGCTGGCCCAGCTTTAAACCGTGACAGATTTATTGGCACCCAAGGTGGGGCTCGAGAGAAGCTCCAACAGGTTGCTCTGGTAAGTTGAATCCTGGCTCTGGTAGGAGGAGACCCGGAGAGCTCAGCTGAGAGAGTATCAGATTTCTTCCTTTGAGATTTATGAGGGGTTGGAAATTAAAACAGATAGTGAAGATGGTGATGTCATTTTTGAATGCTGTGTTATCTCGTCTTTTTATAGAGTTTCTTTCACAATTGAGTATTGCAATGATGCCTTACCTGCCGTGGGCACTGTGTTATTTCTTGCTTCTTATGAATGTTTACACACAGTTTAGCAGTGGGCGCTGGTCAAAATGTATTGTTTTGGTATGGGGTTCGATACTGATTTATGCTGTGATAAACTGGGCAGTTAATATTCCGATCTCTTATCTCTATGACACAATGATGGGCAGCTTTAATCGTGAATCAGTAGCAGCGACTTCATTTGCATGCTCCAGGCGTCCTTTAGCTGATTCTGTTAATGATTACACTTCCAGTTTTACTGCAGGAAATAGTACCTTCTCCTTTTCTGCCAAGCTGATTCCACTAGATTTTGCGAAATTAGGATGGTGCTGTCTAGGTGGCATGTTTTTATTTTTGTTTGTCCTGAATGTGTCTCTGATGTGGGATAAGATTAAATATCGGTGCAGGGACAGTTGTAGGTGTTATGCAGCCACCTCAGATCCTACAGCGTGTGCTGCCGCTACAGCCACTAAACCCACTGAAACCTTGGCAGCCTGCACCACAGCTGCTACACCCCCCAAGATGGCCACTGCAGCTACTCAGACTCTAACGAGTCTCAGCACTCCCACGACAGCCACTGCATCTACTCAGACCCCAGCATCTATCGAATCTGTACCAATCGCTCCTGTAACCAGGAAGAAATACCAAAAGAAATCAGCTCGTGAAGAGAAGGATGATGACTCAGAGCCTTCTAAGGCAGAGCCATCATATGACCCAGGTGAGGGCCCTTCTCAGGCAGAGTTAGGGCCTGACACAGATGGGGGTTTCCTCAATCGTCCTTTTAAAGCAGACCCATCACAGAAGAAAGGTCCTTCTAAAGCAGAACTATCACAAGAGGAGGACTCGGACGTAGAGATAACCTACCACTCCTTATCCCTGAAGGACCTGAGAAATATAAGGAAAGACTTCAGCCGTTATGACGGTGAACCTATTATTACCTGGTTGCTCCGATGCTGGGATAATGGGGCAGATAGCATGCAATTAGATGGCAGAGAAACCAGACACTTGGGATCCCTGTCCAGAGATGGTGGTATTGATAAGGCGCTCGCAAGAAAGTCAAACACTATCAGTCTCTGGAGGCGACTCTTGTCAGCTGTAAAGAGCAGGTATCCCTATAAAGATGATGTTATGAGTCACCTAAGCAAATGGACCACTATAGAAAAAGGTATTAACTACCTTAGAGAACTAGCTGTGCAAGAGATCATTTATAGACACCCACGGGACATTGTAGATCCTGTAGATCCTGATGAAGTGGAATGCAACCGATCCATGTTCCGGAAGGCTGTGAAGAATGCTCCACCGACATATACCCATACATTGTCAATATTAGTCTGGGGAGAAGATGCTATGGCACGACCTAGTGTGGGCGAAATGGCTAACTGTATGCAACAGTATGAAGATAGTATTTCTTCCCCACTGCAGGCACGCATCTCGGCTGTGGAAAAACTGACTAAGGAAAACAAGGACTCATTTAAACAACTGTCAGACAAACTGTCCAGGATAGAGAATAAACTTGACTCTCTACCTACACAGGTGCGCGTTGCAGCTGTTAGGAGAAAACACTCTCCTACAGGAC
Source organism: Nyctibius grandis (assembly GCF_013368605.1). Classification (NCBI taxonomy): domain Eukaryota; kingdom Metazoa; phylum Chordata; class Aves; order Nyctibiiformes; family Nyctibiidae; genus Nyctibius; species Nyctibius grandis. Next base: position 96,652,461 of record NC_090658.1, on the reverse strand, counting down.
CAGCTCAAAGGAAAAGGAACACATCACGAGGTATCCTGTGGTTTGCCCTGCGTGGTTATGGGGAGGACATGAGCAGATGGCATGGACAACCTACCAGTAGCCTACAGGCACGAGTGTGTGAGTTGCAAGCTAAAAGAAATACCAGAGAGAATTTTTCTAGAAGGATGGCTGCTCCAGTTACCAGTGAGCAGGACCCCAGTCAGGGGAGATGGGCCTCAAATCCCTTTTTCCCAAGTGTGAATAGGAGAAATGAAGGTCCAGTCCCTGTGAGCAGCACGAATCCATTTCTTAATTAGGGGGGCCCTGCCTCCAGCCAGGTGGAGGAGAGGGACAACCGAGTTTATTGGACTGTGTGGATTCGATGGCCTGGCACATTAAAACCACAAAGGTATCGAGCCCTGGTAGACACTGGTGCACAGTGCACCCTCATGCCATCGAATCATAAAGGGGCAGAATCTATCAGTATTTCAGGAGTAACAGGAGGATCTCAAGTGTTATCTGTATTGGAGGCCGAAGTGAGCCTAACTAAAAATGAATGGAAAAAGCACCCATCGTGACTGGCCCAGATGCTCCGTGCATCTTTGGCATAGACTACCTCAAGAGAGGGTATTTTAAGGACCCAAAAGGGTATAGATGGGCCTTTGGTATAGCAGCTGTAGAGAGTGAGGACATT